>NC_138657.1:76662584-76985084 GCF_964273445.1 Streptopelia decaocto
ATTATGTTCATTTTGTCTGAGATGCCATTATAAGTCTCAAGGTCAAATAAGTCACAGAGAAGAAAGAGGAGGACTAATTTTTTTTCCCTGCCGCCCTCCATGCATAAGGGCTCATTCGCAACTTGCAAAGCACATCGTCTTTTAAGGTGCACATACAGCTCAGCACAATTTATTGAAATAAAATGCAGGTGTAACATTCACCCAGAGGCCATTCTGGCACGACAGCAGAGGAGACTTCTCAAGAATGATTTGGGCTGCTTTCCTAAATTTCTAATGAATTATTTGTAAGTAAAATTCACTAAGGAGGAACTTTCCAGAAAAAAAAAAAATAAAAAAGAGAAAGAAAAAACAACCAACAAATATATATGAAAGGAGACTGCAAGGTCTGAAGAGTGTTTTTCAAGGGACACCGGAAAGGTTATCATGTACTGAGCAGTTGAAGTCTGGAGGGGGGAGAGGAGGAAGGAATAGCAGCTCTGGGGTATGAGTACCAAAGATTTTTCAGAAAAAAAACTTGTTAAAAATGTGTGGATGAATTTTATTCTTGGTTACAGCAAGGTGTGTGTCATCCCATTAGCCTCTTGGGTAGTGACTACAGATCCACATTGTGCCTGAGAATAGAATTTTCCCTCTTGAGCCTGTAAGGATGAAAGTACAATAAAGCACAGACTAAATTTCTCTTCTTCATGGGAATATTCCTGTTCTTTAAGGCAAATTAGAGAATGGCTACTAATGAACCACAAATAAGATTATTTATGTAGGTAGCATGATTTTTGTTTTCCCAGAGCTTGATTTTGAATAAGTGGGAATATTTCCATTCATTTCTGTGAGTGTTGGACTAAGCTCATGCATAAAGCTTGAGTTATTATGAAATTTATAGTTAGGAAAGTGTTTGAGGTTTGTGGGGGTTTGTTTGTTTTTAATAAAGGATATTGTATTTGCATTTCTTCATCACTTTCACTATTAACAAGTTGTTGTATTTAGAAAAAATATTACTTAGGACAAAGAAAAAATAAACACAATCATTTAAACTTCTACAGCATTTTAACAATTTACAGTTTTAGAATTCTTCTGAATTAATCACTAGGTCTGTGAGGAAGGAAAGCACTGTTGTTCAGATTTTGCAGATCAAAGATCAAGGCAGAGAGAGATTAAGGGACCCGGCAAACCTGCAGTTGGCTGATTACAACAGAACCTGGAAATTATTCTGATTCTCCAGTGTCTCCCATTTGAATCTTCCATGTTGGACAGTCCTACCCCTGCAGTTTGAGGAGAGGGTAGACACCAAGCAGATAAGCTGGATTCTGGAAAGCCATGGGTAACTTCTTTTTAAGAAATGAAAATAATAGACAGGTTTTTCAAAAGGATGTTCAGAAATTAATTTGTAAGGGCAAGTTCTGATCCCCAACTTCTGTTACAGGAAACCCAAAAATCCCATGGTGTTCAATGACTCAAAAGTCCTGACTCTCCAAACCCAGACCTTTAGAGAGCTGGAAAAATAACCAGGCTATAAGAAGCAGTACAGAAGTGTTTTAGAAGAATTATATAAATGGCTATATTTAATTCAAATTTAAGTAACTTTAAAAGTCTACTATGGTTAAATTTTACTTAAAAAGGGGAAAAAAAAAAAAAAGTAGCTCCCAGAGAGACTTGATGATTGTGACATGTGAGGGTGCTGTTTTCTGCCTGTGCTTTCCAAGGCTGCTGGGTGCATTGGGGTGGAGCTGTGCTGGTGCATCCAGGGAGGCCCAGCCTGCTTAGTCCCCACTCAGAGTTTGCCAGATGTCACCCAGCTCTTGCCCAAAGCCCCATGACGGCACTCCTCTGCAGTCTGAGCTAACAATCCTTCCTTTGTTAGGACTGTATGAGCAAAGAAGCCTAATGGAAGCGGGAGGAAATGCTGAGCAACTGAGGCGCTCTCTGAGCCCAACCTCATACTGCAAAAATACAAAAATCAACAGTAGCTTCTCTGCACTTTCATAGGTGACCACATCCATAACCCCATGTGCTCTGGTTAAGACTTCGCTCTTCCCCATTTCATCTCCCCATGGGAAGTGTTAACATTCATTTCTTTGCACGGCTATTTTGGTCTTTGCAGTTACATGCTATGGCAATGAGCGTAGATTATTCCTTAGGGGTGTGAGGAAGGCCGCTTTATAGACAGTTTCCTCACCCTCTGCATGCAAGATTAAACACAAGTCGATATGAAGTATGCAGGGTTAGAAAGAATAGAGCCATAAGATTTTAAAATATGAATCCACTCAAGTGAAACGTAGACTAAAGTCTTGCAAATGCATTTTTGAGTGTGTTGCATTACTTCCCCATCGAGAGTTCTCCACATGATCCCTTGAGATATGCGGTCCTCTGAAGCCTGTAAAATTATTCTAATCAGCATTTGTTTAGCACTTCAGAAGTTCTGGCAAATGCAAGCTAATTAATTCTCACAGTTCCCCCAGAGAAGGAAGATCTCATTTTGTTGATAGTAGCACAGAGGCAACGATAGTTTAAGTAACATGCCCAAGGCCATATTTTGGGTTAGTGCCTGGCTCAAAACTGAAATTTTGGAACTAGCTACCAAATCAGGCCACTCCTTCTATGACTTGAGAACATCGGGTGTAACTGAGGGTAGCTGATGGAGTCAACTAACTTTACGCTACTTTGTGCTTACATTTAAGCACTAAATAAGTCTGACAGCACTTCTGCCTGCAGGTATTTGAAGAAAGCTTTCTCTTCATCGACTGCACAAGTAAGTTGTTCACAAACTTGAGGATCTTAAGATGCAGAGGCATGTTAGCTAGGAGAATTGTATCCATTACCCTTGATTTTATGGGGGATTATGTGACATGAAGATTGGGAAGAAAAGAGTGGGAAAGGGAAGTTACGCATCAGGCTTTCTCCTTAACAACTTCTGCTTTTTATATTTGTGAGAATAAACTGGGTGGGCTTCATGTTTTTCCCCTCTGTATATGACAAACTACCAGATCAGGCAGCAAACCTTAGGGAGAAGAAAAAAATATTAAACACTCAAGGCTAGGCTGGATGGGGCTCTAAGAAACCTGATCTGGTTGAAGATGTCCCTGCTCATGGCAGGGGAGCTGGACTAGATGAGCTTCGAAGGCCCCTTCCAACCCAAACTGTTCCATGATTTCATGAAATCAGGTGTTGTCCAGGATGTGAAACAGGACTGGAGCTGTGAGAGCCTGTTGTATAATGTGTATCATATTATGTCTGAGGATCATAAATTCCTAATTTTCAGAAATACTTAGATATATTAGGGAAGTAAACACAAAGTTAAACTCCCATCATGATGGTACCCAGTAAGGCCTATTCACTAACTCTTTGTCTATTACTAGTTAGTTCTGAAAAGACTGTTTAATGTTTGTCAAGGAAATGGACTTCCTGACCTCCTCTGACACATACCCATTTTTCAAATACCCTTCACAAGTTTTACTAAACAGGCACTGAGGGATGCCCTTTGTGAGTAGACAACTGAGCAACGACCACCTCCAGTGTCAATAATATCTCCTTCTGGTTGCTCGGTGTGGTGAGGAGACAAACAGCTTCCTAGAAGAATCTCGCTAAGAATTATATCAAGAAGAGGATGAGAGCAGTTAAATAGGCATCAAAAATCCTAGGTAGGGAAAACTATATACCTTTTGTGAAAATAAAATAAAATTAAAAAAAAAAAAATGCTACCTATGTTTTCATTTCAATTTGGGCTTGAAGATAGAATTCTGAAAAACATATAGTATAACAATCTGGGACAAGTATTTCTAAGTATCTTTTGAAAGCTTTGCTTCACTGTAAAGCTTTATCTTTTAAAATTATTTATTTTAAAAAGAGTAAAATGTCTATTTTTTACACGATAGTGTTATTTTTACAGTTCCCTGTTCTCCAGTGAAATAAGTCAATAAATTCAGACCTTTTCTATCAACAGTTATCCATGAAAATGGCAAAAGGGACAAAGCTATACCCATTATGACTTCAGACCTCCACTGGTAGGGATTATTGTGATATCACTGAAATGAAAGACTGGTTTCAATCTGCAGAAAACCCTACATGCTTTGAGTCACTTGGTTAGTACCTTTATGTAGTAGTTAGAGAAGCCCTGCAACCAAACGGGATCAGTAAGGGAAGGAATACGAAAGGAAATTGAAGTGTATAAGTCACGTTATATTAAAGATGGAACCAGAAAAGTATCTTGGTTTTCTGCTACTTGATGCTCTTTCCCTTGGATGTCGCTTCAGTGTTTTGCTCTTTATTTGGATTTTTTCTGTTTTTTCCTTTTTTTTTTTTTTTCCCCCTTTACTTTTCCCTGAATACACTGGATAAATAGCAAAGTAACATCCTTATTCTTTCCTTTCTACTATAACAGCACTCAGTCCTTGATGAAAAGTACTGTCATGTGGTGGGTGTTGTGCTATTACCTTTTTGGTTAGAACAGGGAGCCAAGAAATATTTAAAAGCATGAAACAGAAGTATCTTCAATATATGGGAGAATATGAGAGGAACTAGACATGGAAAACCTTATTAATTTATACTTCCCAGTACCTACCAATTCACCCATCCCCATCTATATGAATATCCAGTTTAAAATTAGACATGAATATGATCTTAGGGCCTAACAGAGATTAAGAATTTTTCTCTCTGATATTACCCCTTCCTCAGTTTCTTCTTATCATCTCTACATAGGACCCTAAAAATTCTTCTGCCTCTTGTGGTGTCATTTCACCTTTATACCACTTGCAGCTAATTAACGCAACTGGCTTATGGAAGAAGTTAGTTTTGTAGGGATGATATTTTGCTGCAGGTGGCTGCCAGAAGAAAAAAAGTCTTGCCAAACCAGGCAATTGACCTGAACTTCTCTTCCTACAACAGGGACAAATGGTATCTGATGGAAATGAAACTTCAGCAGCCTCATATTAGAAACCAAAAAATGATCTATGCCTCAGTCTTTTGAGCAAAAATTAACCTCAATGAATGTTCAATGTATAATAACTACACAGTGTTTTCTTCATTATGCCAGTAGTTTAAAAATCCAAAAACCTTCACTTATATAATATAATTTGTTTTCCTAAGATGGCTTATAGAAGAAAAATGTCAAGTAATTATATACTTGTTACTCTCAAGAATTTTCATTCCAGGCTCAAGATGAAGACTAATACAAGAATTTGGGAAATAGTCTGTAATTTCTGTTCATTTATTTGATGTAGTTTACCTTTATTGCTATGAGGTTTTAACTGATAATTCAATAGAATATTTATATTCTGTCTTGTGGTTGCTGCACTAATTCTATTAATTTCTGGAGTGGCTACGTGACATTCTGTTAGTATCATTATTTTCTTTTTAATAGAATATAGTAACAGACAGCAAGTGACTCGGCATACGGTAGATCGCTCCATTTATTGAGAATCAAGATACTGTATTTGCTCTATTACAATAATGAAGTTGATGATTTCCAATCTGTTTAATAAACTGTTTCTGTGGTTTAATATTTATATTAAATCAACCAGCTGGTGAGATCACATCATTGTTTTTATTCAGGAATGTATACCAATTATTAGCAATAAACATGCTGTTTGCTTTTTGCCTCAGACAGAATCACAGGAGTTCTTATGTCTGCCCCTTGTGAAGCAAATACTTGGAGTTCAGCCTCAGCTTTTTAATTTTAAAGTTCCAGCTATGAATGTTTACAAAATTGCATAGAAACACCCCTTGGGGAAATTGAGGGATAAGATAATCATAGAGAAGATGCCAGAAGGGACTTCACTTCTCTCTAACCTCCAATATCACCATACATTTGCCTTTAAACGCTTGAATGATTGCTCTCAATCATGTGGCAATAAGAACAGCTTAACGAGTTGGTGTGATGTCATCTAGTCCATTCACTATGTTGCTGTTTTGTTGTTCATCATGAGGGTAGGCTGTAAGTAACTTGGAACAAGCTGTTTGTGATAAAATATGTTACAAATTTTGGTTCTTCACTTCTTCACACTGTAAGGGATCTAATCCTTCCATTGCTTACCTTCATTTGCCCTGGTTCTGATTCAGCTTGGTGTATCCTTGTGCGCCACGGGTTTCAGCATGGGAGCGCTCCCATGGTGAGGTCTGGGACTTCAGACTCCAGATCTATGCTGTCACAGAAAGCAAAAGACAAGGGGTTAAAACTTTAGTGGTAGATCTCTGTAACTCAGTGGATCTGTGGTAATTTCCACCACCGAAGGATGGAGCATGTGAGTGTACAAGAAGCAGACATAATTTGCTTTAAATAAATTTGTTAAAAAACATAACCTTCAGGAGTGCAATGGTGAGTTCTCAGCAAGCCATTAGGGAATGGAAACAGAAGGAAAACCTTATTTGATATAAATCTATAGAGAGAAATGACAAAACAGGCTTTTGGCCCTATTTCTGTGCCCTTTTCAAAGCAACATGCAGACATGCAGAGGGGTGGAACTGGCAGAACTCTAAAGAAACTTAATAGGGTTATAGAAATTACTCCAAAAACCTACAGGATTTATTAGACAGTTATTTATTCTTGACATGTTTCTTTGAACCATTTCATAGAAGTATATTTCATTGTATGTTTGATTTTACAAGGTGGTTTAAAAAATTATATGAGAAAGTTTGTAATTTTCTATGAAGCCTTATAGGATTTTTCCATAAGGGAAATATCTTTGTGTATCTAATACATGCAGGATATTACACTGCACAAGAATTGCTAATGAAAAATTTAACTCTTGGTACTTATTTAAGCACTAATGAAAGAAAGACTACCCAGAAATACGGTAAAGTATCCAGTAAAAGTATGACCCTAGATAGCACTGTGACTTGGTGAGACAAACGAAACAAAACAAAATAAAACAAAAGAAGCAGCCTGTGAATATTTATGAGTTGATCTTATGACTTATCTCTGTATTGACATTTTAAAGTCAAAAAACATTTGACTAAGGAGAAAGGACTAGTTCTCAGCAGCAACAGCCACATTCTGCAAATTTCCTAGCCTAGAGGCAGCATGCAGAAAGAAGTAAGAGCAAATGATGTAGACTTTGATGTAATGTGTAACCTGGAGGGACTGCCAGCCAAAATAGAGGGAGGGGGATATGAAAAATTAAAATGAAACAGTAGAGTAGGTCGCTGCCTGTAGGATGAAGTTTAATCTCTCAGTACCATTAACAATAAAAATTGAAGGATAATGGGGAGAGGGCACCAGCAAAACAAATGCCTCATTGTTCTGTTTGTTTAAAATTGTTTATTTTGATGGTTTCAAGTAATTAAAGGAAATTGCAGTCTGTAACTATAAGAGAAATCATTAAAGAAAGTTTGGCGGGGGAGAAAAAAAAAAAGGATAAGGTTCATTGTCCCGATTAGACAAGAAGTGTTTTGCTGGTGGAAGCCACCCAAGAAAACCTGAAGGGAAAACAGAGGGAACAGGCATAATCACAGTTACAGCCCAGAGAATCAGGCTGAAGATCAGTCCAGAAAAAAACACAGATTGATTTATAGCTACATAGACAAAGGCAAGTGATAGGTTGTGTAAATCACATCAGACAGGAACTTACCATTATTGTTATGCAAAACTAGGAAACTACACTGTCAGAAAGTTAAGGCTGCAAGTGTCATTGCTAATCCTATGAAGACTAAGCAATGGGCTGAAGTATGTCAATAGCTCCTTTGTCTTCAAAAAGCCTCACAGATTTAAAGTTAAACACATGCTTAAGAATTTGCAAGACAATAGCCCTAATATGTTCTCTTTTCCTAACTAGACAAATTAACAGTCTCCATTTTGCATAGTACAGTTAGCATCAGGGTTTTGCTTTGTTTTGTTTTGTTGCCTATCACTGAAAGAATGTATTATCATAAAAATGAAATAGCTTGGAAAATCAGAGGATGGATGTTAACAAATTCTAAAACTTGTCACTTATTTAGTACTGATTTCTGTTACGGCACATCCAATATGCATCTTAGAAGCCTGGGATCAGATTTCTCTGCACATGGGAAATATATAACCAACAAGTGAGTACTGCAGTGTGTCTAATCCAAAGAGGACAACAGTCTGCTAGAGACCTTGGGTAAACTGTTCTTTAGCACAGCTAGAGGACCACATTTTAATGACTAGCTGTAGCTTGAAATGTTGCTCTACAAAGACATCATCTTTTCCCCTACTTGGCCTCATTTTGCTTTGGAAGCCAACAGAAGATGCCAGATGTAGCAATATGCTCACCCAGAGGTTTCTTGTGTATTTTTTTAAGTGCTGCTGGATGGAGTAGCACTGAGGAACATCTGTAATGACAAAGAGGGGGAGGAGTTGAGACACAGTTGTGCAGGTTCCGATATATCTTGCTATGGTTTCTTGCAAGCTGTGAAGAATAAAGATTTTCACTCAGTCTGGTAAGACCAGATGAGTTTTGTTGTTCCATAACATATCCTGAGGATAAAAATATAGAACCAGTATCTTCACCCATTACTGTTACTCACCTAAACCAGGACAATGCTCAGCTCTAGCAGTTGGACATATGCATAAAAGCAACCTGTGAAGTGAGGAACATCACTGACTAAGAGAAATGCTTTAATTATCTTATCTACAGTGCTACAGTGGCCTTGGAGCATCAGAGAATTTGGAAAGGTTGCTACCTAGAGGGAGAGTGTCAGTGGCACACTAGGTAACAGTATCTGGATGAAAGGGCAGAAAATCTTTCTCCGTCTGTCCATTTGTTGCTGACCCCATTCAGATCTGATTTATTGTATACAATTAGTTTGCATTTGGTCTCTTTCCAGGCTGTGAGGCCAGACAATGATTTTCCTTGCTGCCTGCACACAAACTGGAAAAGGGCCCTTGCTTTAAAAAAACATGTAGCTCTCCCAGTGTGGTGGGTATTATTACGATTCTAAAGATCAAGGTAAAGGAGGTGGCAGTCTCTTTCCTGTGTTGTCTGTAAAGTTTCACTTTGTGAAGTTTTAATTGCCTTTCAGGGCAGGCTCTTCAAATAGCATTAGTCTCAGCTTGCACATTTAACAAAGGAATTAACGCTTGTGTTGCAATCTCAGCCGTGATAGACGGTGTTTAGTCGGAGCTGCCAAAGAAAGTGGTGGTGCTCAGGATTTGTCCCAATGTCTGAATGTCAAAATTATTCTTCACATATCCAACAGATTTCAAAGGCCTTTATAAAATCACTTACCAAGATGTCCTTGTAGTGCCCTGTGTGTATAAGCAATCAAAATGAGATAGTATATGATTTATGTCATAGCAGCATTTCTTGGAACATGGACCACAAGATCAAGGAACTCTGCTGTTCTTGCTGTTATCATCACTTGCATTGTAGGCCACTGTCAAGCATCACAGTCTTACTGTAGTAGGTGATGCAAAGCCAGAATGGAAAATAGGTGGTTGTTGCAACAGACAACTTGCAACCTATCTCTTAGGTTTATCTAAATCTTTAGACTTACCTGACTCTAAGAGGAGAGGCAACAGATGGAGGCTGCAAACAGATGGAGAAGCACAAAGTAACACTGAGACAATCACGATAATTGTAATAGGCAACATGCACAGCACACTAGGTACCTTGCCATAGCCATTACCCTGCTTTATTGCCAGGGAAAAAAAGGCGCGGAAAAACAGACTGTGTAGGGCTGAAAAGGGCAGGACTCATGATACTTCATTTTACATGTCTAGTCTTATTTTTAGGTATCTAATAGGGTAAGAGATATTTGGGCTTCCTATAAAACCAGTGGAAAGAGACAGGCAATTCCAGACATGCATTGATTTTTAACCCATTCTAAGGATGGGATAAAAGCACCTTCTGGAGGTGCTTGTCTAGTCTGCAGGTGGCACTGAATAGTCAAAGCAGGCAAGGAAACAATTCTTCCTCTCTAGATGTATATTTTATGGGCTAAATTTTAGCAAAACAAATCCAATGAAGTGAAAAAAAATAAAACTAGCAGTCACTAGTACCTGGTCCTCTTCACAACACTTCATACAGGCATCTGAAAAATTGCTGAGGTGATTTACAGCAAACCTTTCAAAACAGGGAGAATAAAGCCACAGAAAGAAATGTCACTTCCCAATTGAAATACTTTGGCTGTTCCATGGGTAAAACGGGTTGATATGAATTTAGGTACACATACACACACAAGTATAGCAGTTTCTTACACACACACACACTCATACACACACACACACACACACACACACACACACACGCACACACACACACACACACACATATATATCTTTCTAGTTAAGAAGGAAAAATATAGAATTTGCTGGGATGAACAGGAGCACTACTGAATTATCTAGTCCATCCTTTCGCCTGGGGCAAGACTGATTTAATTATCTCTATCACTTCTCTGATGGATGAGTGTCAAACCTTCCCTTGACTATCTCCAATGAAGGTGATCCGACTGCCTCCCTTGGGTGACTTACTTCATTGCCTTAAATGTACTAATAGTTATGAAGTTTTCCATAACAGTCAACCTAAATATTCAGAGCTTCATCCAGAACCTATCACTCCTTTTTTTTGTTCTCACTGACTAATGAGGATAATTGGTTCCTCTCCTTTTTCAGGGACATGCCTTTATGTGCTTATGGACATTCATCATGACTCCCTTTAGTCTTTTCCTCTCCAGACAGGACGTGCCTGGTTCTCTGAAACTTCAGTGGTAGGAAGCCTGAGGCAGAAAGACGAACGTGTTGAGAAAGGCAGAAATAGGGGCATTTTTTTAAGGTAACAAGGAAGACTAGGCATTCTGAATTGCCAGAGATTCAAGACCTGACTTTCACAAATGTGAGGGGTGGGAAGCTAAACCAGGAAATAAAACTGGTAAAACTAAAATGAGCTATGAATACAAAATATTATTCATTTATATGGAATACCACATGAAGGGGCCTGACAGAATATAGCACAAACAGTTCTGGCATCACCTATACCCATATGTATAAAGATAGATCTCTGTTGCTCAAACTCATAAGCACTAGGCTGAAGAGCAAAAGTGAATTCCCAAGTGTATGTTCTCAAAACGAACAAAGTTTGCATAGCTAAGTCTAGTTGCTTTCTGACCCTTCCACCTGCTAGAATTTACACTGGCCTCTCCTAATCTTCAGTTTTATTTCAAAGAGCAGACAATGGGTTCTTCACAAAGAGGCATTTAAAAGGTTAAAAGGAGAGAGGAACACTAATAAAGCCTTCTTTGTATTTTATTCTGTCATGTGGGTTAGCTGTCCCTCAGTCTATTCACTCTGAAATGGCATCAACACTCTGTAGAGACCAATTCATCCTCCTGTTCCTGAAGTGCAAACAATTCATAGAATAAAACAGCACCAGAAAGTGAGAGGAAAATCTCTGTGGGGCTGCCAAGAGTCTAGTTTCATGCAGTGAAATCGCCAGACTTAAAAACAGAAAGGAAGGGTGGTTAACTCAGGCCTCGATTGATGGTTAAGTCACTGGACAGGGAATTCTCTCTGAGGTATTTAGAAGGTGTCTATTTCTACAGCACTGAGCTTCTCATAATCTTTATTGTGATTATTTTCCCAGCATAATTATTTCTGCTTCACTGATGGTGATTTTAGACAAAGTGAGAGTAAGACCCGAATTTTCAGAAGGACTTGTTCAAATTTCATAAAGCTTTAGGTAATCAGTGGTACATGGGCTCTCAAACACTTCTGAGGAGATAAACTCTAACCAGAAAATCTCTGGAAAATCTTTCTCCGGTAACTTGAATTATTACCACTGTCTGAGACTCTCCTTTTATCAAGCTGCCACTCCCACATCATCACCAGCTGAAAGAAAAATACACTTATACCTCAGACATCCCCATACAAAACTATACAGCTGAACTCAAACTGCCAGCAAAGATTAGGATGGAACTGGAACACTGTGAAAGGTGAACCATCATCAGCTGATGTGTGGCCACATACGCCTTCTGATATCTCTTCAATGCTGGTGTTTCTTCCCATCTTTGCTTTTTTGTGTACTTGAAAGTCAGACTGAAGAAGATACTTCTGGAAGAGAATTTACAACCAGTGGTCATATGCAGAACAAGGCAATGGTTTGGCTGGTGGTGCATGGCTGAGTACCAAAACTCTGCTACTTATGTCGGTAGGATCCCTTCCTTGGACCAATATCTCTTTCCAAGCCTGATAATCTTAAGCTCTACTGACACAGGGATAATTCAGATGTAAATCACATGATAGCTAAGTATCTGTGTGAATATGTTTTCAGTTGCCATAAATAGTATATAACAGAGATGACGACTAAAGCAAGGCACTCCTAATCCCTTAACAGTATCCTAGTCTCAGTACCCACCTTGCCTTGAAATCAGTGGTTGAACTCTACCCACACTTTCACTTCCACAAGTAAATCTACTGTTATGAAGAAAGAGATGCTGGGGCAAGCTAACAAAATTAATCCTTTACCTTATCAGAAAGCTATAAATGGCTGCTGGGAAGTCTTGAGAGATTACCCACTGGCTGGATATCACAGCTTCATACTGAAGAAGCAGCACTTGACTGTTGACATTTGTTATTAATGCTGAAGAGCAAAATGCCTGTGGTATTTTTATTTGGTATTTGTGTATCCCAGTTGCCTCATCTGCTGCATCCTGGGCTCTATTGTGCTCTCACTGACGTCAATAAGGGCCTTGCCAATAGATAGGAGGCTCCCCATTGGCTATTTCTACAAACACTATGAATCTACTCTTTTTTCTCAGGGCTTATCTGATTATGATTGGGAAAATAGTTTTCTTGAGTTGGCACTTGTTATGACCTGTCTTTATTGAGCATGAGTCATGAACGAAGTGTTGTTTCAGGTCTTGCCCTGCCTTATAATGAAGGACATTCAGTAGTGTTAACATTTTATTATCTAAGACTTCATATATATAGGAGTATATGGAAGTCCTTTTGACAGTGCAGTCTCATACTGGGGTCTTTCTTAGATAGATGTCTCCCTGCTTTTCCCCTGGAGAGAGAGAGAGAGAGGATGTGTCATTAAGACAAGTCACACAGATTATTATTTTTTTTTTATTAAATCACTTTTTACTGCTGTAATGTTTGCAAGCTTGAATAAGAACTTCGGCTGAAACATATGACCTGAATGAGTCATCACTAAGGGGAAAAAAAAAAAAAAGGCTTGAAAATGGGAGAGAAGTTTTGAGACTCCAGAACTTAAATGTGTTTTTCCTTCTATAAAAGTGAGTTAAATGATGGTAAAATGTGACAGACAAATAGTTCTGTAGGCATGTGTTCCTCTGCTAGTACCCGAACCTGACTGGAAGGGGGAGCACTTGCACATTTTTCTATAAGACTGCTTGACCTGAGGGCTTTCAACCTGTTCAGAAATGTTGGTGTCTGATTAGCAGTTTACCTTTAGATGTGACCACAGTTTTTGGCTTCTTACAGAGACTGTCCACAAGCGTTTCAGTTAGGACCAAATGGTAGAAGCTTGGACAAAGCAGAGACCTGCTTCTGTCCACAAAGGCCACACAATAGTTGGTAGGAATTTCAGTGAAAACTATTCAGATCTGTGTTCAGTTGTGTCAGCCCTTTTTAGGTCTTCCTCACAATGCCGTAAATGGCAGTCAGATTTACAGGCTTCCCTGTGGCTTTTCAATGAAAGATTTACATGATTATGAACAAGCATCCCCTTTCAGGGGGGAAGAAGTGTTGTGCAATACAGAATACCATAACAGACAAAGGAAATAAACCATCTGACTATTAAAACATGGGTCTGAACCCCAAATTATGCAGGTTCAGTTCTCAGACAACTAGCTCAGATTCCTCCTGCGATCTTGTTTCTTTGCTTCTCTCCCTCACTGTTCATCATCTGTACAATGTGGACTACAGATCCTCTGATAACTTCTGAATTTAGGCTATAAGAAAGCCATATGTCACTGGCAACAAAAGGTACTGTGCTGATCTTTTTTTCTGGTACCTATCACACCTGAGCTCCAGATTTGTCAGGCACCTCCTTGCACTTCCTCAGTTAAATGCTACAGTATTTTATTGGATCTGAATAAACTGGTCTTCATTTTATCCTCATGGTTTCCACAGATTCTATCAATCTCTATTGAAAAAACAACTGGTTAAGGTTTGGAGATATTTCGCATGAACTCAGATCAACATCATTCGTTCTCAGGCCATCTCACAGTTCTCCTGTACCTGTAAAACCCTTAGTTCATGACTGTCTATTGGAATGCAATGAATACCTTTAAAAAGGTGTTTGGAGTGCCTTACAGGTTCATCTACCCACAGATGAATAGGATCATGGGACTTTCCTTTTTTCCTTCTAGAAATCTGGAGATGAACTGAGTGCCAAAGATCCCAGCTCAATCTGATCTTAATTGGCAGTGAACATTAATGTTATACCCGAGCTCCTTCAAATTGTGGAGAAATTTAGTTTTGAAGCAAGCCCAACACCAGTACTCAGGTCTACCCAAAAAAAAGTAGTTTCAGATGATCAGCATCCCTGTCATTCTTGCAGCTACTGGAAAGGAATATGATCTCTACAGCAATTCTGAGTTTGTCATTTTTCTAACTGGTCAGATGGTTTCACATAATCTCTCTTCCAGATGTGTCAATCAAGAAGACAACAAACACGAAGTTTTTTGCCCTCCAAACCTATTTTAATCTCTCTCATACTTATTTATAGTTGTATATACAAATTAACTTAACATATCTGGTAGATTTCTGCTTTATGGAGAGAACAACTTATATTTTTTTTCTTTCACTATCAAGCTTGCCCTTGTTTTTCCCCTTTGATGTGTAATAATGAGGTGGCACAGGGGAAATGTCTTTAATCAATTGCAGAAACTTATAGCACTATCAGGATTGCATGTATCTCGAAACACTTTATCACTGTCTTTTTCCAGCGTTCATAATTCTGATGTATCTGCTGTACCAGTGTCATGTCATTCTATTACATTAAACAATCTAACATAACAACTGAATGCAGTGAAATGATGAAATACCTACCTGCTTTAGAAAATATAAAAAGATAATGCACTTGTTTTTGTCTGGGAAAGATACTATTAGTTCATTCTGTGGTTTTACACAATTAGAGGGTGAGCTAGCCAGGCAGGATGACAGACAGACAAACGCGAGCACATTGTACTCAGCGTACATTGTACAGCAGCTCGGGTTTCTGACCTTAGGCTGTCCACTTGCAAACATGAATAGAAGCGGAAAATATCCTTTTGTTTTCCCTTTTGTTTGGTTGGTTGTTTGGTGGGTTTTTTTTTGGTCTTTGTGTGTGCATGTATTTGTGTGGGGGTTCTGTTTGCTTTTAATTACAAAAAAGATAGGAGATCAGAAAAACTTACTTTAGGTGTCTGTTTCTGAACTGGTTTGTATGTTCGTATATTCATATTTCATACGTTAACTCCACCAGTGGTTGTTCCTTAAAGCCTTCAAACCTACCTTCTGCTCAAACCAGATACTTTAATTCAGACTGCATCTTTCCTTACTTTAGGTATGTTCAAGTCAGACTATAACTCATCTAGCCACCTTCAGTTAGTTTTGATTTAGCTGGTCACATAGCTCTCCACATCAGGGCTCACTACACTATTGTCACAGTATTTATTTCCTCCCTTTTCCCTTCTCCAGCAAGGTTTACAGCCCACAGCAAACTTTAAACTAGCATGGCTACATGGCTGTTGAATCTGATAGCCACTTTCAAGCTAGCCCAGCGACACATAACTGCCAAGCATGTCTTTGTCTGCAGTGGAGACATGTAAAAATGGCTTAGGTATAATTTAACACTCAGCAACATAAATATTGTGTATGGGCAGATCCTAAGTATGGATTTATATGTAGTTATTCATCTACATACTTGGCAGTGCTTAATCTAGAAAACTGCAGCAAATGCCATCAGGCAGGGAAGAGGACTGTATTATAGGTGATAAAGTTCTGTCAGAAGTTTATGTGTGCAGGGTGTATTTACCGCCCCCTCCAGTGACTGACTCCAGTATAAGACCAGGCTCATTCTTGGCAGACTGGGCGGCAGGGGGGGAAACATAGTGGAAAAAATATAATCCATGTAAAACTTCTATCTTTTCAGTTGTTCACCTTCTTAATTCTTACACAAATTAGCTCTGGCTGTTGACTCAAAAATTGCATCTGACCACACTTTTCTTTTTCACACACTCACACACCTTGTCTCTTTCCTGACATGCTCGAGCCAATTTAATCCAACAGCAGTCCTCAGTCATTTTCCTGTTATCCTGTATTTCCTCACTATGACTTGGTACCTGGTGCCTGTTGTTGGCATTGACCTGAAAAAAGCACCTTGAAAGTACCAAGAAGACAAATGGAAATATCCCAAGAAGAGAGAAAACATCTTTGCAGAAGCATGATTTCCCTTCTTCTCAGGATGCGTTTAGGATCATCAAGACATTTTGTAAGCCCTTCAAATTGAGGATAATGCATAATTAGTTTCGTTAATTAAAGAATTATCTTTAGGAAATTAATAATCAAAGCCAGTTATGGGTTAACAGTACTAGCTGAAACCGTAATTTGGGGCATTTATCTCCGGGTTGGTAGATACAGGGATTGCAATTATTGATGTGGTTCGGTTGCTGATTGCTTTTTTACCATGAACTCCATCGTGGGATAAATAAGGTCAAACAGACCAAGTGTTGTGGACTCAAAATGTGAGTGACTAATGAATGAACAGAGTTATTGATTCACTTTGGGCAGCAGTAATTTTTGTGTTAAAACCTTGGCATCCCTACCCCTCGAAAAGCCAGTTGCACTGAGTGTCATCCAAGATTGTCTGATGTGCCAATGAGACCATGCCAGATGCTAGTCACTCAGGGGACTAAATCATTCCAAAATAATATTTAATGATTTTATGGATTTGATAATATATCTATATATATAAATATATATGCCATATAACAGATTTGCTGCATCAACAGAAGCAATGGATTTCTAGCAGTCTTAGCTCTAGGTCATCTTTCATGTATATGTACATACAATACCGATTACACTCCATAACACTTGAATTGAACCCGTAAATGTATGTGTAATTCATCAATGAAACGACACAGATTTTTCTAGTGATGCTTGACCCTAAATTTTTCTTTCCTCCTTCTCTTTCTATTATGTTCATTCATCATGTTATAGATCCATTCAAATCATAAACTCTTGAGGGTAAGATCTGTGTCCTTAATTTGTTTCTGAAGAACCCTGCATACTATTATATACATAATAAAGAACAACACTTTCCCCAAAATCTGTGCAACCCTCAATACAACCAAAATCAAGGGCATTCACTTGGCTAAAACTGTGTCATTGAAGAACAATGGCCAAGCTAAGAAGGTTAAATTTGCAAGTAGACTTGAAGACTTCAGCATGAGGGTGAATAATACAAAAACAAAGATCTGCAAGCAATATAGTATTTTAATCACTGGTGCTCAGACACTAAACAACTCTGCAATATATTTCAACAGTAAATGTCTCAGACCTATAAAAATATCAAAGAGCTTGAGCCCCACTAATTTCAATGGCTGTGAGACAAACATCTTGTGAATGGAGATCTAAAACCAAAGGCTAGAAGACTGGGACTCTAAATATGTTAAACTAACGGGTATTTGGTATGAAACTGATACACATTGTTGAAAAAATCCCAGATTTATTTTGATTTAGTATTTTTTTGAATCCAAACAGAACATTATTCATTTTGACCGGTGATGGATCAAATGGTGAAAAAATTTATCTGTGTAAAGCTTTAATACTTTCATACTTACTGACTCCCCTGGCCTCATACCTGGTACAATTTCTGCAGCTCATCACCCAAGGACTGCTCACACCAAAATTTTCCAAAGGAAGGCTGGTGACAAAGGATGAAAGGATGAGGCTCAAGAAAGCACATGGCAGAAAAGGACCTTCCCTATCATTTTCTAAGACCCACTCATAGTCTTTCTTAATCTTTTGTTAAAGAGTAAGTCTCCTTTTCACTTGGAGAGGTCTCTCTCAGTAGTCTGATATGTCATTTTTAAATCAATTGTCACTTATGAAACTGGTAATCAGAATGATAACACCCTTCCACAAAATCTCGTCCCTTTAACTGTAGTAAAGTGATTATGAGATATGGGTACGGGATAACTCTTCAAAGGTTTGATATGAAGCACAGCAGCAAGAGGCTGCTTCTCCTCCATGGCCTCTTCACACCTTCTTTAAGCAACTGGAAGCTGAAGCAGAGAGGGGACAACGGGGACAGAACAGCATAGAAAATGGTTGAGATTTATTTCCTTAAATAATAATTATTAGAGGTTCTCAAATTTTGTCAGCATTTATCAAGCTTAGACAGACTTGGCAACCCAAAGTTACATCGTTGTTGCCGTGTGTATCTTTGTCACATCTTATGCCATCAATTGAGTCTCCACAAGGGTTAAAAATTAATGAACAGGCAAACATTAGAAGAAAAAGAAAGAAAGAGAGAGAGAAAGAGAGAGAGAAAGAAAGAAAGAGAGAGAGAAAGAGAGAGAGAAAGAAAGAAAGAGAGAGAGAAAGAAAGAAAGAAAGAAAGAGAGGGAAGGAAGGAAGGAAGGAAGGAAGGAAGGAAGGAAGGAAGGAAGGAAGGAAGGAAGGAAGGAAGGAAGGAAGGAAGGAAGGAAGGAAGGAAGGAAGGAAGGAAGGAAGGAAGGAAGGAAGGAAGGAAGGAAGGAAGGAAGGAAGGAAGGAAGGAAGGAAGGAAGGAAGGAAGGAGAAAGAAAGAAAGAAAGAAAGAAAGAAAGAAAGAAAGAAAGAAAGAAAGAAAGAAAGAAAGAAAGAAAGAAAGAGAAAGAAAGAGAAAGAAAGAAAGAAAGAAAAAGGAATTTTTGAGCTGAAAATAGATGGTGTTAGGGTAATTATATTTTGTTTATGGTATCTAAATTTATTGCCAGCTACCGGGCTTCTATATCCTCACACCCTTGTCTTTGTCCTTCCATGAAAAAAAAAAAAAAAATCAAAAAAAACAAGTATAGTAAAGACAAAAGACAGTTGTACTAATAAAATACAGACAGTAAGATATTGTGCATCTTGATGTATGAGATAGCAAAACTGCAACAGAATATACACCCAAAAGCTCCAGGCTGAATACATATATATATATATATATATATATAAAAAAAAAAAAAAAAAAAAAAAAAGGCTTTGTCCACAACAAAACCAGAAAAGATATTAATCAGATTTTCAGAATGTTCACAGTGGTGATGAAAAGATGTTGTTTCCCAGATGTTTTTCTGGGATGACTCTGTGTGCAGTGTTTTTTGCTATTAGATGGTGTCTAATGTGATGAACTGGTTATGAACTCTTCATTCATCATCTAAGCTAAAAGAACACCTAGATGACTTGGTAATGAACAATATAGGCAGGTGGGGTTTCTGCCCCCCTTCTCTCTCTCTCTCTCTGTGACTCATTTTCAGGATTTCTTGTCTGACCTTGTTGGACAAATTTTACAGCTCCACCATGGAAGGTTACAAGACATCAGGGCTTTTAATTCCAAGCACAGCATTTCCTCATCCCACCAAAGTTAGCTGGCAGTTCCAAGAAATAAATGACTTTTGCTGGGCTCTTAAATAATATGATTTGCATGCTTGAAATGAGATCGCCAAAGTAATTGTAGAATATTGCTTGCCATTACAGTCATTAAAAACAGGCAGATGTAGGATCACTCTCATGGAAAACTTTCCTGCTGGGTTTTCATGGAGATAAGTGCACAAAATCCACTTCTGAAAAGATGTTGAATAGAATGAATTTGCCATTCACTGACTGTCTGATGATGATTTGCTTGTTAATTGGGAGTTTAGGCTTTAGAGAAACCTTAACAAATGTGATTGCTAAATTCTGGAGGTTGCCTCCCTATTTGTAAGCCATGCTTACAGTTATAAATTCTTCTTTCATTGTCTGGCATTTTAGTAGACATTTGTCAGTGGAGAAAAACAGCGTTACTCATTTTTACAGGGGGACTTTCAAAGGTATTTTCAACTTCATTGCATGGCAAGAACATGTTAATTTAATTCCTAAAGTTGCTTAACTCTTTGCTTAATTTTAAGCACATGCTTAAATCTTAATGTCTTCTTAGTGATTTCAGCAAGTGACTAAATGTAACCAGTCTTTTCCCAGCAAGCAGTGCCTTAAAAAGCTATATCACAAGTAGCTAATTATTTACATTGGTGGGGGAAGCTGAGAGAAATAGAGATGCACCTAAATAACTAAACTCAGCCATAGGGTATTTAACCAAATGTCTGCTCCGTGTTTCATCTGGGAACCAATTACTTGCCTGGTGTAATCCATAGCCAGCACTGTTAGCGTGGTGTGACACCACCTCATCGGACTCTGTGTCAGAAATACCGCAGCCAGTGGTCACTGAAGCCCAGTCTGAGTGCACACACATGGCAATAAAAACACCCACTCTCTGTCTGAGAGTTTCCTTAAAAGAGAGAACAAAAAAATCAGGATGAAAGAGCTAAAAAAAAAATAAAATATAGGGAAATGCTTGTTGCTTGCAGGCAGTACTAAAACTCAAGTGAATTGCATTGGAGGTTCATCAGTGATGCCACGCAGGTCAGGATTTGAACCTGAGTTGTGTTCTTGGTACTGTCTCTGAGGCAGCCTCAGTGCTTCACCTCAGGTACCTCTTCCAGGCATAGGGGCTGGGAAAACAAAAAATCAAAGGCTTGGAGCCACAAAAGAACCTGGGAAGCTGGTATTTATTGAAGACCACCTCTGAAAAGAGCATTTCCAAAGCAGAAGAAGGAGCCACAGAATGTCTGTGAAATTGTTTTCTTCCCTCTTAAAACTGCTGCACCTGATGCCCTGTGCCTGCCCAGTGCATCCAGGTAGTGTGGCCAGATCCCAAACCCACATGCCAGCCTGCAAGTCCAGCAACAGGCTCATGAGTCCCTGCCAGATCCTTTCCACAGCCTCAGAAACCCTTTCAGCTCCAGAAAATGGATATAAGGCTTGGGAAATATGACCATAGAGAACTGCATGTGCCACCATAGCAGAGACCACTGAAAGCAAGAAAGTAGAGGCTGATGGATATTTTGGCAAATAGATTTTTCCATCCCTTTCTTCCTTTGCAAGGAGGAAAACTAATTTCCAAACTACAGCACCATGTGTCCCTCACTGCAGAGTCCCCCCTCAGCACTGTCTGCAGGACAAGACTGGTCCCTGGATTTTCTCTGGGGTTTCCATGCACAAAGAATAGGTTTTGCCTCACAGTCACTACCTGCTTCCTCCTGTTTTGGAGATGGAGAAACTGAGTCTCAGAGAGCTGAAATAGCTCACCCAAGGTCAGTAGAAAAGACAGAAGCAGAACCCAGGAGCCCTGTTTGCCCCTTTGCTTTGCTGTAACCACTAAATCCCCCAATCAATAATTAATCCGTTACGGCAGACTCATATTATATCTAATGTCAGGGAGAGAAAAAAACGAAGAAGAAGAAGAAGGGAAGAGAAGAAGTTGTAATAAAAGCACATAGGATAGAGATATACATTTCTCTTTAGAGCAATAAATCTTTCCAAAAGGAAGTTGGTTAAAATTCTTTACGTTAAAAAAATGAGGTCCACAGGGACTCCAAATTTCAGTTCGATTTTTAGCTGAGGCATTTTTTTTCTTTATCAAACACTTGGTGCTGTAATGTGATAAGGGCCCCATGCAGACCATAAAACTAATTTATCATCTGTAAGGTGTACAAAGAAAATGGTAACTGCCTGCTTGTCTGCTTGACATATGAGGTCATTTTTGCCGCTAGCTTTCTAATACTGAGCAATTTTATCAGCTATTTATATACATTAATTGTAGGCACCCATATGTTCACCGTTGTATTTAATAATGCATTGCAATGAATATGCATTCCTTAAGTTTTAGCATGCCGTGTGCATCTTTTATTTAACTGTTTGGTTTGCCTATTAAAGCCCATTATTCAGCTCTGCTGTGTAACTCTCTCTCTTTCAAGCGGATTTATGTTTCTTTAAATTTTGCTCACCATGTTGAAAGCCAGTGGCATGAACAAGGCCACCTTTCTCGTCCCAAAGGAACAGCAGCAAAACAAGCAAAATAAGGGCCATGGTCCACTTAATAATACTAAACAAAAAGGATTATTCAATGAGTTTCTGTCCTCAAGGGACAGCAATGTATTCATGCTCTATGGTGTGCACACAGACTTTCTATCAATATAGGAAGGGAATGAAAAGAGGGGCCTGATTCTGATGTCAGCTCAACCAACACCAGAGCTGCTGCTGATGGAAACCAGGGCAGGAGCTCAGCTGACAACATGGGTGAACATCTGCAGTAACCTCCTCTGAAAGATGGCTGTGGGACAAGAAAGAGTTTACCCTCTGCCACGGACTCCTAGAACCACGCCATATATTTATTAACTGTAAACTGTCTCATTCCCTGGTGCTTCTCTGCTGATTACTACCCCTACAAGCAAGTGGAAATCAAGGGGAAAAAGATGCATTTTAGAGAGAAGCTCTGGGAGGGACTGTGCCTCCTCAAAGACCCCTTTCTCTGGTGCAGCTGCTTGCTTTTCCCTTTCAAATTCCTGTACACTTGTGGTATTACTTTGTGTCCGATTTATAAAACCAGCAAATTATTACAGCCATTTGCCAATTCAGTGGAGCTGGATGGAGCATCTGGAAAGGAAAGTCTTTCCATTCTCTCTTATCAAGTCTGGGAAAATGGGAGGTGCCCACACATCTGTGAGAAAAAGGACATTTTCCTGAGAAATCCCTTTGTAAACTCAGTCACCTCTCTGTAAGAATCCCAAACCCGTCTCACAGGTTCAAAAGCTTCCAGCAGCTGGAGATACCCCTTTGAATTATCCAAATGGTGCTCTGCATATTGCATCCTAAACTGGATAGTATATATTTCTGTTGCTGCCTTTTTAGGACAGGGTGAAAAGTCTTTAGCCATTTACCCTGTGCACGGTGCTGCCATCAGATAACAAAGAGCTGCTGCTAGACTCAGCGTTGTACTCTGATGTGTTTTGGAGGTGTGAATTTTAATCTCCTGTTCATATTTCCAAGGAGCAAAGGAAGACTAGGTATTGACAAACACTAGTTTTTAGGCAGCCACGGCATTTTACGGCATTCAAAAACATGTCGAGAAATATATTTGGAGGAGAAAAGTTTCCTCCTTGTGTTTTCTTCTTTGTTGGTTTTCTTCAAATCCTCTTAAACCTGAAAATCTGAAGTTGCTCTTTAAAAACTTCACAAATTACATCTCAATAGAAAATGAATTTCCCAAAGGCTAAACTTCCAGGTTGTGTTTTTGAAGAGAAGATTCTCTAGCAATTGTGGCTGTCTTCGTAAGAGGCTTTTATTGTCTTCCACCAGGTAATGGAAAGCCTAAGCGGAGTTTGTGGGCAACAGGTCTTGGAAAAACAACGATGCTTTTTGACAGCTGAGTACATCGGTGATCCTTCCCAGAGACCACGGTAAGAGCTTGCTAGTGCCCCGGAGCTTCACAAGCCTTCAGCCTCGTATGTCAAATTCAAACAAACTTCTGGCTTAGGTCTGTCTGTGATTAAATGAAGAAGAGAAACATTCTCCTCTAGGCATTCTGCTTTGTGAATTAAAGGGCTTTTCATCTAAATATTGTTTGTTTCATTTAGTGTCTGTGAAGGGTGCTGACAGTCTCTGTCTCCCTGCAGAGTAGCTGCCCGGCAATCTCTGGAAAAGCTTCCAGTCTATACTGCTCATCCACATGCCTCGGCACAACACAGAGGTATCTCCTCTACAGCTGAAAAGATATTGTGGACACTGTGCAAGCACAACACTTAACCTCAGGTAATTACACTGAGCTGTTATATAGCATATTTCACACCGAGATCTCAAAGCCTGTTAAGAATAAGCATTGCAATTCACCTACAGAAGAAAGTGAGGGATGAGAAGTGAAACACTTTGCTGAGTGCAAGTCTGCTGCCCAGCAGCATCTGGCTCAGGCTTTCTTCCAGAGCAAGTACAGAATTTTTAACCCTTCATCAAATTTACACTGGTCTTCGCAAGGATTTAACTGATTTTTTTTCTTTCTCTTTCTTAACTTTTATATTTTATTAAATGCAGCGCTCGCCTACATCCATGAAGTGAGGCATGTGGGTCAGGCTTTATTCTATATTCCCTGCCATGGAGCTCTAATAGCTCACTGACTCAGAGCTCTCCCCACTCCTCACTTCTCCCCCCTCACCTTGCCTGGAAAGGTGCAAGGGACAGCAGGCAGCCCTCTTCACTCCTCTGCTCCCACATCCACAATCCACAGGGCTGGAGTTAAGGAATAAGGCAGTTCTGACTCTCCTGCATGGATGGCCACAAAGCCTGAACTGAAATCTTTGCCACAACCTCTCTGTGTCCCAGAAAGCAGTCTGCAAGATGAGCATAATAGCTGTTAAGAGGATTCTGCAGTGTTTTTATG
This sequence comes from Streptopelia decaocto, assembly GCF_964273445.1. Classification (NCBI taxonomy): domain Eukaryota; kingdom Metazoa; phylum Chordata; class Aves; order Columbiformes; family Columbidae; genus Streptopelia; species Streptopelia decaocto. The sequence goes on from NC_138657.1 coordinate 76,686,974, forward strand.
TAGTCAGTAATGAGAAGTCAGCATTGGGTGTTTATATGTATGATGAATCTTTAACAATGTCTAAGTTGAAGAAAATTTTTTAAAAAATAAAAAATAATTTAAAAAATCATAAAAAACAACAACAACAAAAACAATGAACTGTTTGTTACTAGCTACCAACACCAATAACAGCAACCTGTCTCAACATAAATGTTCCAGAGATGTTGTGTTTCAACACAAGCCCCTGAAAGAAAGAGTTACCTTTAGAGTTTAGTCTTGCAGTTCAATTACAGGAGACCTAGCAATTTTCTGGTCCCAGAAAGACATCCTCTAAATGCAAAAGCAATCATTTTTATTCATTTTTTTCTTTTTATCCTCCTTCTCCTGACTCCTGTCACATATAATTTTCTAGATGACATGTACATATAACCAACAGCAGCTATCTAATTGTATCGATGCTTTGACCTCTGTACCTGAACGATCAATTAAATGTCCTGAAGGGACAAGGGACAAGATTAGAGTGAAGGGCAAGGCCTAAAAAGCCCTGCTCTCCAATCTAAGGCAGAAGGGCAGCTTCTTCATTGTCAGGCCTAGCTGTTGCTCCAGCCCTATTGCCTCTCCCCATCCTCAGCAGCAAGGTCTTCTGCAAAAGTATTGATCATGCCTTAAATCCTGCTTCACCTAGAGAACTGAGCTGGTGAGCAAACTGTGATGAATTCCCAATGTTTTAAATCAAACTTATAGGATCTGTCTGCATCCTTCAGGTTGATCCTGTCTCTGACTGCTGTGACACTCTGGTCAGGGATATTGCTGGGGATTTAACACTTTGGCCATACTAGACACCTTCTGTTACGAAAGGTGAGGATTTGATTGGTGTCAATCATTCCCCAACCTGTCACACAGAGTTTTCAGCCAGCATAATGTTTTAAGGACTGTCTTAATGAACTGGCTCTGCTCCTGTTGTCACCTGTCACTTCGAGCTCACTGCCAACTCACTGCCACTCGGGTTCCCTTCTTTCATGGGTTTTCTTACTTTCTCCATCTCTCTGTTTTGATCCCAGTATAAGTTACAGCCTTCCCCACTTTCAAATCCCCTCCTGAGACATCTTGTTTCTTAAGTCTCTGACCCCATGTTGATAAATACAGAGGCTACTCCAACATCTTGGAGCACAATGTACCCTCCCCCAGACTATTTACCTATGCACAGGCTGCACTTCATTAAGTTCTCCAGCATTTTGATTGAAGTGTCCTAGTTTAGGGTTCTTTTTTCTATTTAAGTTAAAGCTATCACGGAGAAGGAAGCACATCCAGGTAGCTTTTCATTTCCTTTCTTCAGCATTAACTATCATCTTGGATGATCAGTGACTGAAAAGGTGATTTCACAAGATGAAAGCTACCAAGAGAATGATTTCAATGAAATCTAAGCTGAAAAGCCCATCTCTGGAAACAACTGTGATCTGTAACCAGCTGTACACCAAAAGGAACCAAAATACTCCTGCAAGAGTGGGCTTCATCCCTCTCAAAATGTTAGTGTAAATTAGGGTAACTCTCCAGATCTTTATTCAGTATCTATAGCAAGCTATTATATGTATACGGATATATATAAGGAAGCTATAGTATCTGGAAGAAGCTGCTGTATATAAGGAAGATAAAACCAGGAAGAAAAATTAAATAGAAACTGTAAATATTAGAAGAAATCCAAAACAAGGCTGCTCTTAGGCAGACTCCAAACCCAATTTGAACCTCAGCCTTTGTGTCACCTGCTTATCTTCTGATGAGCACTGCTAATTTTTCCCAGCACATGTTTAACACTGAACTTGACCCTTCTGTCAGGGACACCAGTGGCCATTGCTCAGTAAGGGTGAATCATAACTCCTGTGGTATACAGGGAGACACAGGCCATCTTGGCGGCTGTAGGAATGACAAACAGCAAGATTCAACTGAGTGGTGGCATTTGTCCTCTTCTTCCTCTATGTCACGCTTGGCTTTTAAGAACATTAGAAGAGATTCCCACCTAATGTAAATTAAATCAGTGGATTTCCTTGAGCAGAGGATTTGGGAAACCCCGCTGTGACTTTCTTCACAAGAACAGAAGTCAAGGGCAACTCCACCACACAGAGCTGAGTAAAATGACAAAAAAGAGCTAAGAACAACTTCCACCACCTTCTGTCCTTCCCCGTGTCAAGGCAGTGTGTGAAATATATTTCAGTATTACACCTGCTATGTCATCTGGCTAGCCGGTGCGGAAGCGGTGCGTTTATGTCTCAGTGTTTCATTTTCAGCATTGCAGGGAAAAATGAAATGTATCAATGTGCGTAAACTCCCATTAATGGGATGTAACTCTCCAATTTACACTCAGACCTTGGAAGTGTAAATATTTTCCCACTCCACATTTAGAGTTCTCTATGATTTGCTCAACTGTGTAAATTGCTGGCTTCTCCATGCAAAAAGTTGCACAAGCTAGTTTTAAAGTCAGCTTTTTATGACAATATGCTATTTAGAAGAGGGATTTGGAAGGCAGGACTCCTGGAGCCCAAACCCATCTTCATTCAAAGCAATTTTACAGTCACATAAGTCCATCCGTTCCAGGTAAATCAGTCTCTGTTTCCAAGGTAAGAAAAAACAAGTCCTGCTGATCCCAGGTGTGTGATGGTGGCTAATGTGTTTTACTTGTCTATGCCTCAGTTTCCTCTTCTGTAAAACAGGATTAGGCGGTCAAGTTCTCCTGGATGTGACAAGGTGATTTCCATGAGAGCTCCTCAGCACTCATAGAGAAAACACATTCTGGGACAACATAATTTTTTAGAGGCAGTAAGGTAATGATTTATTCTTGTTCCACATGGAATCTTTTCTGCTGGTACACGAGGTTTGATTGGGGTGTGGAAGGGAATGAAGCCAATGGCTTCACTGAGGGGGCTACAGACTGACCCATATATTTCATGAGAGCAGTCACAACCCATCTCCCAGGCTAGGAATTGCTTTTCCACCTGGCCTTTGGACAGGCAAACACCAGACACTGTCTGCTGCCTGGAGGGCAAAAGTCTGCCTCTACTGAAATCGGTGGCCAAACTCCGTTTTGATCCAACAGTGCCTGGAAACCACAGAAAGACAAACAAAAGGAGCATTTCTATGCCACACAGTCACAGTCAGTAGAGAGGCTGCCTGAGCTTTTTTGTGGTCCCAAAAGCCATATAAACACACTGCTTCCTGACCCAGTGTGGCTACTGTACACATCTTGAGGACTTGTCATGCTGTGGAAATGCAACCACAGGAATATGGAGTGGCTCAATCCTCTGATGGACTGCAGGAGGGAACAACATCTGTTTTCCTGATTTTAGGAAAACATACTGATAGGAATGCACATGTGCACATCTCCATAGGCACACGGAGACATAAAGATAGAGAAAGGGGTTTGTGCATTTCCATTGCTCACAGAGGCAACCCTAGCATGGTGCGTTTGTTCTCGTTAATCCAGCCTCATTAGGTGAGACTAGAACAAAATTCCCCATCTTGTCCAGCTAAAACCACCTCATCTGCCTTCAAGTACTTCAGAGAGGGCGTACCGCTGCAGAGAAGCCAGCAGCAGAATAGTGTTGCCCTCTTCTGAAAAAATGAGAGGCACGTGCCTGGCACGGTGGCCTGGCCAGGAGACTGCAAGGAGACAGAGCACTGAAGTCAGAAGAGGTGGTAGATAAATAAGGTGCTCCCGGTGGAATCCATTACTGGCTGATTAGGAGAGCTATTCAGGTTATCAATATCCAGATAAAGCGCAGGCTGTGAGGGGGAACTCAACCATGAAGGTGGCCTGCTGCTTTCTCTCCTCCGGAGCTGGGAGTACGCAGCTCCGAGAGTTGTCCCTGGAAGCATCGCTTGCTTAGCTCTATCCCGTACAGGGATGAACATCTCTGTGCATGTGAGGTCCCAGGATTTCTGATGGAGAAGGGAAAGGGACTGGTGGGGCAGGGCAAGCGTGGCATGTTAGCAATGGAGCAGCACAGAGCATGATGAGGACACAGCTTCCCTGGCATCCCACCACAGCTGGGTGACTCTGAAGAAGCACAGCATGAAATATCACAGCCTGATGTGCTCTCACAAAAGCCAAGAGCTGCACTAATTAAAAGGATGCAGGTCTGACTTTGAAAAAAAATAAATAAAACATCCTGCTTCGTCCTTTTTCTGATTGGAAAACAGTGACCCACCTGGAGCAGTCGATTTAAGGACACAGGGAAAAAAAAAATCACCAGGATTACTTTATTTCAACTAGTTTTAAGCAGCAGCACAGCAGCTATACCCCAGCATTCAGCTCACTAGCTTTGTCTGCTCGTGCTGCTCCTTTCTGCAAGATTCAGGCAGACAGCATTTAGCAGCAAAACCCCAAATTCACAGAAAGCTCAGCACAGGTGTGGAGGGAACTGAGGGCATGGATCTCAACATCACCTCTGGAGGTTTGCTCAGATGGGGCCTGGGGAGCCATCCAGACCCTTCCAGCAGGCCCTGTTGCCCTCAGCAGCCATGGGGGGAGACCCTCATGTCCCTGACCCTTGATGTTGAGGAGACTAAAGCTTTACCCAAATGTGTGGAGCCAGTTGTTACGGGACCGAGAAGCTGGTGAGCATCCTCTGCAATGGCTCAGTTTGGCCATAGCTTGTGATGGTCCACCCAGAGATGGTTCATAGAATCATAGAATGTCCTGAGTTGGAGGGACCCACTAGGAACACCGAGTGCAGCTCCTGTCCCTGCATATTAGTGACAGTGTCCCCTCTCTGAGCTTGCTCTGGTAGAGCATCCACCTCCTCAGGGGAGACTGAGACCCTATTCAGCTGGCTCTATTCAGCTCTAAGTTTATACTGTCTGTACTCGTACCTATGAGTTTTGCTTTAGTTTGGCTTTTTTGGGACCCTTGTGCCTGCTGGAGGTGGTTTCTAGTAGCTTCCTTTCCCCAGTCTTTGCATCACCTGTGCACCTCTTCATGTCTGAATGCTCGTATCCCTGCCTGGCTCGTGACTCACTTCAGTGTCCAGCAAAGAAAGACAAGTATGGCCATTGCCATCCACCTGATTCTGCCTCTTTTTTTCCCTCTTTGGCTCCCAGCACTTGGCCTTATGCTCTGCACAGAATGGAGCAATCTCAGTCTCTGCCTCTCCAAACCAGCCCATCTCTGGTATTGCAGGGAGCCTTCCTCCCCTCTGCACGCCCTATCCCCATAGGGTGAGATGAATCGTCCGCCAATAAGCCCTGCAAGCTCCATCCTCCAGCATGCTTCCTGCCTGTATCCCAGGCTGGGAGCCCCGACAGCAAGAGCAGCAGCATTTTGGAGAGTCAAACGATATAAAAGAGCAGAGACTGCATGCAACAAAGACTGCGGCACGGGGAAGGAAAGTTCAATACGTCTTTATTTTGGAGCTCAAGGCTCAGCATTCCCACCAGTCTTTCCTCCTCACTAAAGCCTCTTCCACACCCTCTGTGTTCTCTGTTTATATTCACCTGCTACCTAATTAACTCCCCGTTTAGCTGCGCACCTGCAGTGGCTTTATCCTCAGACCACTGCACTGGAGCCATTAACCCTCTAGATTGCATTCAGCTCTGAAAAATACCCATCTGAACGGCTGGAGCATTCATCTGTGAATAGGAAATATGCTACAGTAGTTCATGGCTGGTAAATATGTGACGGGGGAAAGAGAGATTATGCTTTATTATCAATTGACTTGTGTCGCCAATGGGCTTTCTGTCATAATTGACTAATGCCACCCAGAGTGATATGTACTTCTGCTGATAGCTGCATTACAAGTTAACACTCCAGCACAGTATATGCTTTCATTCAATCTCTATAGGAGAAACTCATATATGGCAGCTGGCAATGCCCTGAGGGGAGAAATCAGATGTCTTGGGACCAAATGGAAGGCACTCAACTACAAACAACAGGAGACGAGGGAAGAATTGGGAAAGTCAAGGCAAAACCAGTCAGAGGAGATTCAGCATGTCACAGCATCTCCTGCCTGATACACCGAACTTTTCAGAAGCAACCAAAGAGCTGTAGCCAACCTGAAGCTGCAGAGATGCTGTTGCTGGGGTTTCGTGGTTGGAGTTTTTGGTTGGTTTTTTTTTGTTTGTTTGTTTTTGTTGTTGTTGTTTTGTTTTGTTTTCTGAAGGAGGAGGAAGAGGTAAGGCCAGTAAAACTGTAATAATTTGTTAACCGAAAAAGTGCTGCAGAGGGTGATGCATAGAATAGGAGATAAAGGGCCAGTGTTGGAAATGCAGGTCTGGAGAGAGGGAGAAACTTCAGTGTGGCTGAGGGAGGCACTGGGGAGAGGAGTCTGGAGACGACACCAGCTCAGAACAAAACCTGCTGTTTGCAACTTGCTTGTTGGAGGAGGAAAAATTAACCTTCCTGGTTTCTTATAGCAGAGAAAACAAAAACCAGTCTAGACCAGTGTCACCTTCATATACTTCCTACAAATGTAGAGCTTTTCTTTCAAGGGAGCCTCACGGTCTTGTTCTGTTGTCTCCCTCCCCAGAATGCAGTACTAGAGACCTCACCACCCTGGTCTCCTGTGATGTCCTTCAAACAGTGGTGAGAAAAACAGGAAAATGGGGCTATGCCCTGTTTCTACCACAAGATTTTTGTACATCACCTCTGGGAAAGGTGCTGACTTGTGCCTCAGTTTCCCTCTGTGCAAGGTGGTGCTCACTCACAAGGCTGCTTAGATACCATTAAAAATCTGCAGAGCCTCAAGTGGAAATTTCCGCAAAAATGGTTATTATTTAGGACTGGGAAGGCAGCCTAAGCAGAAGGAGAAAAGTGAGTTTAAAATGTTTTATACCAGCCTGTTGGAAAGTGGTAAGTTATCTCGATGCTTCTCGTCCCCATCATTCCCTGGCCAGAAGTGGGACGAAGCATGGGGACAGCATCTCTATGTGTGTCCCCTGCTGTGTGATCTCGACTTTTGGGGCACTCAACTCCATCATGGTGGCACTGGCCACCGTCAAGTTGATGCAGATGCCAGGGCATCAGGCAAGGGGTGGTCCTCCCCATCTCACCTATGTCCATCCCTCTCCCACCCCATCCCTCTACTCAGGCACAAACCCTTTCTCCCTGAGAAGCTGAACCTGTCACCCATCACTGCTGCAAACCCCTCGGAAAAACTTCTCAGCACCAGATGCTCTCTTCCCCTGCCCACATACACCCACGAACGCAACAGCTCTTATCTCTCCCATTGCCCGCATGGTGCCAACACAAGCTTAAAAAAACCCCAAAAATTAAATAAAATAAAATAAAAAAAAAAAAAGAAAATAAAGCAGGCCATCTCCGCAGCAGATGGAGGACTGATACAAAACTGCGCCGGTCAAACAATGCCCCCCCCCGCCCCGTTTTCCTCTCTCATTCCTCCCCAATAAGTGAGCAACAAAGAGGGGGAGAGGGAGGGGAGAAATGGCCCATTTTCCAGCTTGTGAGATGATTAGCACTGAAAAAGGATTTGCTGCACCAAAATATGCCTGGAGGTTGTGCAAGCACCAGCTGCCATCTAGTGGAAAGCTGGTCTGATTTGTCACCAGCAGACACTGCCTCATTTACCTCCACAGCAGGAGGCGAGGGAAGTGTATTCTCCTAAATGCGTTAACTTAGCAGCGTTATACACTAGAAACAAATTAATATATAATTCTTCTGTGTCTTAAGGTCATTACTGCCGAGGCATAAATTAATAGAGCTATTCCAGTTAATTCATTTTGGCATTTGCTTCTGCATGTCTGAGCACATATGTGATTGGGGCCTTCGTCTCGTTTCCGCTGGTGGAAATGATGAAGTTCTGAAAGAAGCTTTGCCATATTAATGTCATTTTTAACCTAAAAGTCAGGGAGACATGGGCCCTGCTGCTTTTTCCCGTTCACACTCCTGTAAGGCATGCTGCAAGTACAGAGTTACTTTCTGAACAAATCCAAGATGAAATCGAAGGACACAGTATTTTTCCTCACAGATGTGTGTTCCCTATGTATAAGCAAGGCATTAGAGCACTCTTCTGAGAATAGCAAAGAAGGCTGTAACACACGTTATCCGATCATGGATGCATTAAGCTGTCCTACAGAAATATAGATGTTTTCCTTGCAGATCAGAGAGAGAACAGACATAATAAGTGGAGAATGAGACAGCAGCTTTAGCATCCTTTTCCACTTTTTTCATTTCTCTGGCCAAGAGAAGGGACAAAAAATATGTAGAAAAGTTTCAGGCTGTTTTATTTTTTTTCACATCTTCTTATATCAAAAGCACTGCCAGTAATGTATCTTGTATTTTCTTTTCTGTGCTTCGGCAGGGTGGAGGGGGATTGCAACAGCAAAAGTCTGTGCAAGAGTTGTTTTGCAGCCACATACTTGCTGCTTTACCACCATGAACTTCACTGCTATTCATATTCCCAGCTGCATATGGATTTGAATTATTTGGGCAGAGATAAACCATATGGGCAGAAGGCAAAAAAATTAAGGTGTCCCGGGTGCAGCAGATACCAAATTGCAAAGAACAAGAGTAGGGGATCACACTTTTCCTGCTCTTCTCCACCTAGTAACAATGTAAAACAGACAAAGTTGAGATCTCAAAATGATGCCAGCCACCACCATCTCTTTCACCACCACTCTTCTCTGCCTTGCAGAGACCTCTCTCTCCCCTATCCCTTTGCACAGACCTGAATCATCCCTCTCAATGATGGCATTGCAGGCACCACTGTTGCTTCAGCTGGTACCGCACAGAGCATCGCTGCACCAGTCCCCAGATTTATGCCAATTTACATCCCCCGAGGATCTATCCGCATGCTTCTGGAGGCATTTTGGGGTGAATTTCTGAACCCAGCTGCTTCTTTCAAGGCAATTTCTGGAAAAAAAATTTTAAAAAGGCAACAAAAAAACTGAATTTGTAATACCCTTATGAAGAAGACCTGTGCTGTTTTCTGTAGCGTTGCAGTTAGATGCTGAAACTTGCAAAGTGAAGCTGGAATGGGTCTGTTAAAATCAAGGAAGAAAAGTGCTATTTGCTACGATTATATGCCTGTGTTTGTGCTTATGTGTACTTGTGTGTGTGTGTATCTATAAATATGCAGGTGCACACATATATATGAGTGTGTGTGCTTTAATTTTCTTTTGCTTGAGCTTATGGGGGGTTTTAGGGCACTTTTGTGTCTTGGGTTTGGTTTTTGGTTTTTTTGGTTGGTTGGTTTGGGTTTGGGTTTGGGTATTGGGTTTGGTTTGGTTTGGTTTGGTTTGGTTTGGTTTTTCTGTCATGCACCCAACAGTTTTAAAACGCTGCAACAACCTGAGATCAAACTGCTGCTCGCCAAGGAAAAGCAGAATACAGGTCAGGCCCATGGCACCGCTCGTGCACCTGGCTCCTGATGCACCCAGCAGAAGGAAACCCCTCTAGTGTGGATTTGGCTCAGGATCGGGGAGCACCAGGGCTGCCAGTCTTTGCAAATCCTGGGGAGTCAGTTCCAGCCACAGGATGAAACCCACCGAAATCAAAGCTTAGAGTTTCATTCTTTGTCTGAGATCCCTTAATCTTCCACTCTCCATGGGGAAACTACTACTTGGGATTAAGGCTGAAACTTGGTGGATGGAAGAAGTGAAATGAATATGTTAAAATAAAGGAGTTGGAGACAGAGAGACAGAGAATAAAGGACGGTGCAATGTGTCACTGTGGCAAACCATTCAGTTAAAGGGCCAAATACCTTCACTTCGTCTTTCTCATGTGAGAAGACAGGAACCCAATCCTGCATCACTTCTTTCTTTAATAAAAAATATGTTTTATCCCAGTGGAACAATGTGTTTCTTCCTGTCAGTAAGTGTCAGAAGCTAATCTGAACCTTTCAGTAAAACAATGCCATTAAATAATTTAACCTGGGAAAAACACTGATGGCTGTGAAATAATTTATGGATTTCAGATGTGTCAAACTTTAAAACACCTAAAGGAAGAAAAGTGAGAAACGCACCAGTGTAAGATTCACCAGCAGAAAGAAAAGGATTTTGTGTGTTTCCCCCACTAAAATGAAAAATCAGTAAGCATGAATAACCATCTTGAACAAAGATCTAGTATGAACTAATACTATATATCACACAAAAATGCTTCCTTTATAAATGTAACATGTGTAAAGACACAAGTTATACTTTCCATAGGAATGTATTACATGACTAAACATACTATTAAGAATCATAACTTAAGGAAAATAGGTGGAATCTGTTGCCTGATGCCTGCTAGTCTTGTTACTAGACATTAAGTGGTTAAGTGTCAAAATGAAAGCAGAGAGACCTCACCAGAACAGTGAGTTTCAACAGCAAGTTAAAGGTGACATTGCAAGAGAAAATGACAGATGATAAAAAACAGCTATTGAGTATATTGGGGAAAAAAAAAAAAAAAAGAGAGAGAGAAAGGGGGAGGAATCTACTTAAATAGAGACGGGTATTACATAGTCTGTTAACCTTATTAAGTAAACATGCTATTTAAACCCACTTGTAAATATGGGAATTGAAGGAAAACACCAGACTGAATTTTTGTAAGCACATGGATCTGATACTCTGGGGCATTTCCTTTTTCTTCTATCTTTTTTTTTTTTCCCTTTGCTATTTATTTTATTTTATTTTCATTTTCATTTGGCAACTTCTGCATTCAAAGCCCAGAGCTTGGAATTTCATACCTATTTAACACCTGGTTAAGCAACACTTAACCATTGGCACCAGCTGACTGCATCCCCATTAAGCAGAATTACTCTCATCATAGACATTGGAAATGGAAAAGACCTACTCGGTCATGTAGACCGTTATACCACAACCAATGCAGGATTGTTCCATTTAGTAAGAAAAGAAGAAGGATGGGCTTGTCAGGGGATGATGACTCAGAAGAGCTTGGTTCTCTTCCCAGCTGGGTGTTAGACTTCCAAGCGACCTCCAGAAAGTCACTTAACCTTGTTGCGCCTCGGTTCCCCATCTCAGCAACGGCTTCCTTTCTTCCACCTCTTGTCCATTTACCTTATGAGTTCTTCAAGGCAACTTTTATTTGTACTGCGGTGTGTTTGCAGCCAGTATTAGAAAGACTCCCTGATTTCAGATGGAGATGCAAAATACAGCTGTAGAATTTGTAATAGCCTGCACTCCCTTCAAGGCTTTATGTCTGAGTAATAATACAGGGTTTATTCTTTTCTTGAACAAAGGGAGTAACAAGAAAGCAGGGAGATGGAGACAGATCAAAGATGACCTTTAATTTGAATTATCATCTATTTCTTTCTTAAAACTGATTTAACAATAGAAACTATGAGCTTTAAATCCTAACTTATTTCTCTACACAAGAGCCCTTTTCTCTTTAAGTCTCCCTCCTTTTATGCTGGAGCTGCCTTTTCTGGACCAGTACAGGGTACAATCTGGGGTCGGAAAATGCATCTGTCACAGAGGAATATAAACTGTCAGCTAAGGAAATCTCTGCAGAAGTCAGACAATCAGACGACTTACTATGAGTTTATGTTAAATAATTCATATGCTAACACTTTCTGCTGGTAGCATACACAGGGAAATCCCAAGCTGAATTTAACAAACAAACCGAAACTTTCTGATTATCCCTTCTCCCTCCAAAAGACTCATAGCCAGACCCACTCGCCTGTGGTTGCTGGTGAAGCTGGGCAGACTGGGAATGGTCTGCAGCCCAACTGGCATCACCTTCTTCTGGTGGTGTGCAAGCGTGATGCCTCCACGTCACTGCATGAAAGTTAAAGGAAATGTTTGTCCAACAGAAATATCTGCTCCACTGAAATCTCCCGCTGTTTCGCATGGATGTGCAAAGCCACATCACTTCTGCCCTGGTTTCAATGGTAGGTGGCTGCCGGGTCATTAGTTGGGTTGTTGTTAGCTGGGATCCAGTAGGGTCTGCGTCAGAAGAGTGTCTTTAAATCACTGTTGTGGGCTGTGCTGCCAGGTGATATCACATAAGACAGGCTCCCGGGTCCTTTTTCTTGATGTGTGAGTGAGCTCAGACTTCTGAGAAATCCAGCAAAGCCACTGCTGGCTTTGTTTTTTTTTTCAAGGAGAAGATTTTTATATTTATTTTATACAGAAGCACACACTGTCTCTAGGAACTGAAACCCTTTTTGGGTTGTTTCCTACATGACAAGATTGTTCTGCATGCTGCCTGACCATTGTATGTCTAGACTACTCTGTAGGTGGAAAGGAATAAGTTATTTTAAGAATAAACCTTGCTCCTTTGGTGATTTTTCCCCTTCTGCACAGCTAATCAACCAAGTCTGATCCATCAGTTATTGTTTGATAGAGGGGAAGAGGCTAATGGTGGAGGAAGAGACAACTTTTTAAAATGTTAATTAAATTTAAAAGGATATTGTTGTTAACACTGCAAGGGCATAAAGGATTAGCACTCTACATCTTGGAAATGGTAAACTACAGATGAAAATTTATGGGAAAATATATATGTGTGTATAAATAATGATATATCTAATAGCTGCTCATTAACTTCTGTGGCTTTATATCAAGCTCAGCAAGAGATCATAAACTAATATGGTATCTTTTAGTAAAGAATAGGATTAACCTACCAAATTTTTTGCCTGCTAACTTAATGCATCAAGCTGAGGAAACCAGAAATAAAACTGTGCCCTTCACAATGCAGTGTCCTTTATTGACATTTTTCTTTACTTTTCCTCTTCTTTTGACTAAGCTAAAGAGCCTTACAGCCTTTTTCCCCATCCAGCATAAAATTATATCCGACCTACTGCATGCAATGATATATGCTTAGGCCTTCAGTCAAGAGAAAGTACATCACTATTTTATTGGATGCAGGTCTCAAGAGCTCATGAACTCAACAAACACCCCTATAAATTACTGGAAAGCCACACCAAAGTGTAACAACAATAAACTAGAAATGGCCTAAGTGGCTCTGCTCAGCCAGACCTTCAAATACCACTCTGTAGGAGATTTCCATGCTGCTTCTTTACTCATTGCAGCTATTACTACCTTCTATACAACCAGATGTATCAGGTCACAAGCAACAAACCCCTTGCACCTTCTCTGTCAAGAAACAGATTAAAAACAGTTACTTACAAAATAATAACATCTAACAAACAAACTTTCTGTAATGTAAATTTTATTTACTTACAGCTATGTCTAGTATGGTGAGGAAATATGCTGAATGATTTGCTTTGTAAATGGACATTCCATCCAGGAGTAGGGTAAGGTGGTGGTGGACACAAGTTTCAGAGCCCATGAGGTAAAGTTTACTGTGCTAATGGCTTCACTCCAAAGGTGAACCTGCAGTTCATCACCAATGTCCATCCCCTTCTAGATTTCTTTGGCAAGATTGTCAGTATGGACGTTAACTTAATGCTGATCATGCTGCTCAAAGCATTTCTAATGTGAGCACATGTCCAATATCCAGTAGAAATTCAACCGAGTGCATTAACTCATGTCACATCTTCTACCCAGCAGCCATTATCTGGTGTTGATTTCCAGTCACTCCAAACCAGAGGCAGAATGAAACCAACTATCTCAACTGGAAAACTATTCATCGAGGAGTATGTTAGTGACTAGATTGCCAAAACTGCACTTTTGGGAGTTTCCAGTGCACCCACTTCACTAACTAAACTGAAAATAAGAGCCTTCTCCACCTCCCCCCGGTGTGATTTTGAACAGGACGAAAGTTATCACTGAATTATCTGGAAGCCATCCATTTTGTATGGTTTCTCATACCTGGCTTCTTCTGAAAGCTCTGATACCTGTTGCTTAAAAATATTCAGTTTATAAAGTTAACTGTGGCTGATGTTTGCATCTGCAGAGACTCTGGGAAGGAATTTATAGCTTGTTTGGCTTGGACTTCTATGTCTTCCTGTATTAGATTTTTCCACAGTCTTTCCACTGAGAAGTTATTTTGATGTTTATCCTCTTTCTCTTAATTTCAACCCATTATCTTAGTTATTTCCCCCTTGGGTAATTTTGTTCCTCCCTGGGTGTTTGCACTGTTCAGACGTTTGCAACTGGCTGTCTCTCCCCCCTCAGATGTTGTTCAGCCCTGCTGTGCATATTGACGTTTGTTCGTGTAAAACTTTCCTTGTAAATCAACCCCTCCAGCTCTCTAATCATTTTTGTTGCACTTCTCTGAACTCCCTCCAGTTTGTCTTCATCTCACTGGTAATAACTTTGCCTATGTGTCATTTGGCATTTTCTCCTTATCACATTCCAGCAGAGCATCAAACCTTTTGCCCTGTTGCCGCGTGCTGTTGTCAGGTAGACTGGACTTGAGTGATTGACGTAATCCCTTAATTTGCTACAGGGGCAGTTTTAGATTTTTGTAAACTACTAAATTGGTGATTTGAGCCAAATACGATGCTGAGGAGGGGGGTTATTCACTCATCTTGTCTAAACAAAACTGGAGCTGATTTTGTGGATTTAAATCCAGGGAGCTCCTGGGTATTTTTTCCCTGCCATTTCTGATGTTGGAATAAAACATCAGTGCTAATTTGGTTGCTTCCCAAGCAGAATTTGAAATTCAGAGGAACAAATCCTCCTTGTCACCAGGCCTGGGCAGTTTAGTTCTTGTCTGTGGTGGCAGAAGGAGTCAGTATTTCTGATGAGAAGGAACAACCCTGGCACAATCCCAACTCTACAGTCTGGTCCCCAACCATTCCCCCAAGGCACAGCCCAAGAGGGAATGGTCCTTCCTGGCAGACAAGCCCTTGCTCATTCTCTGCCTTAGACTAACATGTCTCTGTTGGCTTCCACCTCCTGCTCTCTTCCAAGTTTTCCATTCTGCCATGTTTATACTCTTTTTTTCTAAGGCTGCTTTGTTTTATTCATAGAAAACAATCTCACACCTGAGCAGATCCTGTCCCAGGGGTCGGAGAGCCAGAGGGGTTTACTGCCTACCCCGCAAACCTCCTGTTGTACTATTGAGCATGTATTTATGTTCAGCAGAGCTGATTCAGTTTCACTGTCATTTCTGAGCAACGTGCCTGTCTGAAGATGTCCTATAGCTTGAATATCCTTTCCATGTTGAGAGCTTGCAGGCTCCCTACTAAGGTTTTGAAAAGACTGAATTCTCCGAGCAAAAGGTCCCTATGACAAAAGATTGCCTACCTTTCCCATGATTACATTCCCAAAGGTGAATGCCAATGTGTCAACAGAAGGAAATATTTCTCCTGCTTTCTTCAATAATTTATTGGCGTTCACAGCTTTCCCCTTCATGATGACTGCTCCTGCAGCTCTAAGAATATCAGCTCTGCTGAGAGATTGAAATTTACTTGTCACAGCTCTCCCAGGCGGTTATGAACGGCATGGTGCAGACAGGCTCCTGATTAACAAAATTAGAGAGAGGATGGGGAGCAAACATGCAGCCACCCCATCCCAGAAAACTTCAAAGGTCAACCTAAATTGAGATGTATCATTTTGCAGACAGACAATTTTATCTGAAAAAAAAAAATAAATGGGCTGAACCCATTCTTAGATCCAACTTTCCCCCCAGCACTGAGATGTAGGAGGTACGGGCTCATCATCCCCATTAAGCCTTGTGTGGGATGAATTGCTCATTTCAGTGAGAGCAGCATCTGCCTCAACCCATTCATCTCCTGGTTTTTCAATGAAGAAATGCCCCAACAGGGCTGAGTTTGTCAGAGCAGTGACTCCCAATGGGTCACACTCAATTTTGTGACCCAGATGCCAAACTAGAAATCGTAGAGCAGAAAGTGAGCCTTTTATTGAAATGCATACATCATTACTGGAAAATGCTTTGATGCAATCTTGCAAATGGTCTTATAAGTGCCTGCTTAGAGTAAATAACCAGGATTAACCCAAATTAACTTTTTTCTTTTTTTTTTTTTTTTCAATATTTCATCATGACATAGACCTTGAGCTCAGAAACATCATATTTTTTCCAGTGCTGTACCTGGGCTAACATGTTCTGCCTTTCAGGGTAACAGCCCATTGCTGTTAGATAATTAGCTCACAGCTGGCCAGACAGAAGCAAGAACAGAAGAGCCCAGGTCAATCTACGCTCATCTGCATTGACCAGCCCAAAGCTGCAATCCAGCCGCTGCAGCACTAATGAAAAGGTCGTAGCTAGCACTCACTGCAAATAAATGTTCCTGTGGCACATCAGAAATGAAATTGATGAGCTCTAAGTTAACAACACAGTAGGTCAATCGTATTTATCAGTTTGGCTTGTGTATTTTTGTCTACACATGTTTTCCCAAGAAAATGATGGGCTTTTAGTTAAGAAAGCATTAGCAGAATTTTTTGTTGTACTGAAATGATGTGTTTTGGGAGTAATTTCAGGGGAGAAAGGAGGGTGTTTGCTTGTTCTGTTCTGTAATTTTGGGTATGTTTTTTCTGCTTTGTTTTATGAAGGTGATGAAGAAATAGATTCTTAAAGAGGTCTGCAATTAGTTTCAACAGATGAAACCTGGAATTGATTTAAACACATTTATATAACTCTATACCAAGTTGTCCAAAAAGTCAATCACAAATAGTTTTGGATTTTTAATTTTTTTTTTTAAGAAACACAATTCAAAATGACATTTTTGAAATATTACCTTTCCTAAAAGGAAAGAATTCCAAGTTATTGTGAGCTGGCCTTCCTCAACATCTCTTTATCTCCCCTATGCTTCCCACACCCCTCAGCATCCTCTTCCATTCCAGGTTCCACCTGTTGAAGTGCCAAATACTTTAAATTAGCATTACAGAATCACAGAATCACACAGAATGTCAGGGATTGGAAGGGACCTCAAAAGATCATCCAGTCCAATCCCCCTGCTGGAGCAGGAACGCCTAGGTGAGGTCGCACAGGAACATGTCCAGGCGGGTCTTGAATGTCTCCAGCGAAGGAGACTCCACAGCCCCCTTGGGCAGCCTGTTCCAGTGTCTGTCACCCTCACTGACAAGAAGTTTCTTCTGAAATTTAAGTGGAACCTCTTGTGTTCCAGTTTGAACCTATCACCCCTTGTCTTATCATTGGTTGTCACTGAGAAGAGCCTGGCTTTCCATTTCCTCGGTGGGAGCTGTGATATCCCCTTCTGCAAAGCCACAAGGTATGAGGCCTTTAAACAGGACCCAGGCTCCCCTTCCAGAGCAGCTCAACTGCTTTGGAGAAGTACACACACCCCAGAGGACCCCACCATACTGTGCTGGGAAGAGAAGCAGTCTTTCTACATAGGGAACAGATTTTCAGGGACATTTCTTGCCCAGGAAGCCACTTCCCAACCCAGAAGAGACCAACAACTCTTTCTTGTCACTGCTTAGTCTCGGGATACAAACCCTCATGCTTCAGGGCTTGAGCTACCCTCTAATTAATGAAGTCGAGGAAGAAACTTCCCTGTAGGATGGTTGTTCCATATCTGCCTTTTGCAGGGTTTCTTGTGCTTGCCTCTGAAGCATCTACCAGGGCCCACTGGAGGGGAAACAGGGGCAGTGGCTCAGACCCCTTATCTGGTCAAATATGCAGCTCTGGATCCCACAGTCAGAGTTTTCCTCAGTGGAAGCCCCAACAATTTACATTACAACGTCCACTTCACACCTGACACAGAGATAACAAATCATTACCTGCCTTTCTTCTGCTTTGGTTTGCTTGTCTGGCTTTTTTCTTTCTTTTTTTCCTTTTATTTTTCCTGTTTGTTTGTTTGTTTGTTTTCATAAGAAAGGCCAGGCACATTAAATTGGACACAGACAAGTAAACCAGTTTGTAATTATATGTCGGACTTCCCGTAGCAAGAGTAGGTAATTTGGCTCCATTGTGAATTTAGATTTTTAATTTTCCTCTGTCACAGAAAGGATTTTTCAGCAGAGACTTTGGATGCACAATAGCTGCGGGCGTTTAATCTGCAGAGGTGCTCCTGAGGATACACACTGAAGCATCTACTGTCTTTGGTCTGCATCCAGAGAGAGAAGGCAGAGGTGAATTTGGAAGGGATCCAAAGAAACAAAGAAAAGAAAGCGGTGTTGCTAATTTCACACATTTCTGTAGCTGGAGTCTGTGTCTTGCAGGCGGCAGGATGCCATTAATGTCCCCATGGCGTAAGGAGGTCCCTTGACATTTAACCTCAGCTATCCCATTTATTCCATAAACACAGGACTTCAGTTTCCAAAATGTCTGGGTACAGGGTAAGGAAATGTTTCAATAAATAGGCAACATCCACTTTCTTTGTTTGTTTTATTAAATATTTTTCTGTGTTTAAAAAGAGAATGAACCTTTCATCTCCTGTGTTCCCTATGTAGAAATCTGCAAGTGAAGAGCTACTCCCTAAAAACGAAACAAACATTTCCATGAACTGACTCAGGAGAAGACAGAAATTGGTTGAGCCTCACTTCCAGGCTATTTCATGCAAGGTGCAAAGCCTGTTTAGGGGACCCAATCTCACAGACCCATCGTGGGAAACCCAGGACTCTCTTGAGGTTTACATTGATTGTACAGAGTCTTCCCAGAACTCTTGCGATGTATGGAGTACAGCCCAACAAAGCGGATGTTATACTCAACCTGTTTTTGCAGATGGGACACAGAAGCCCAACCAGATCTGGTAAATATAGCATTATCCAACTCACATATCCTCTGACTCCTGGCTGGCCTTTACACTAGATATTATTCCTCTTGCAGTGGAAGAGGCTTCATGCCTACCACCTGGCATTGAAATACAAACCACCTTTGTGAGGGATAAAGCCAAGATGCTGGGATGCAAGGTAGAGAGGCTGAATGTTCCCTCAAGGATCTGGGCAGCACGAAGAGGCAGTCTGTACCTGAGAGGCTGGTGGAAGGGCTAAAAACCACAGCACGGCACTTGTCAAGAGCAACTCTATCAAAGCTGTAGGCAACAAGCAGGTTAAGCAGCTTGCCCAAGGCTGCAGAGGAAAGCTGTGTCAGCACCAAACCCAACACAGGTGCCAGCCCAGAGCTTCATCTGCAAGGTTCTACCTGGGCAGGCAAACCTGACCTCTGCAGCATCAATATGATCATGTCTCCACTGTTCCTGTTATTGCAAACAACACAGGAACACGGGGGCAAAGGAGGTAAAGTGAGTTATGCAGCGTCTTAGAGAAAAGCAACCTGATTCCAGGGCTCCATGCTCCAAAATATTTGCCTGTGCCCCTTTAAGCCTTGTAATGAGCCTGTCTTCTGCCTTTTGTTAGTGCTTACAAAAAAAGAGAGCATGCTCACTTTTCTCTTGAAAGTTATTTCTCTTCAACAGCGGTGGCCCCAAAATTGCTGCTAATTTCCTGCAAGGAATTTGTTCTTTGAAACATACTGTATGGCACTTTTCATTTTCCTCTCTTTTCTTCCTCTTTTTTTTTTTTTTTCTTTTTTTGCTTCTATCCGAGACTGGCACTGAGTCTGTTGAGAACGTTAAGTGTAGTTGCTTTTGAATGCTGCAAGGTAAATGCTGAAAATGACAGCTTAAATGGAATCATTAAAGCAGATGTAAGTATTATCTGAATGCTTCTGGAGTTTCCTATGCACAGCAATAGCGTCTTTATTTTCTCTCCTGATGCACGCACCTTTTTAAAGAGAGCTGACAACCTTTTATTCCTTACTTTCTCCCCATTTTGAAGCCTGAATTTAGGGATCATGTTCATATCTTAAAGCTATAAGTCATTTACTAGGAAGCATATGCAAATCTGACCAAAATAGAGGTATGGTGCAGCAGTGACTGTGATATATAACTACACATTTTAGAAAAATGTTAACCACTGGCTTAAAGACAATAAAGCAGTGTGCTACTTATTACGATCAGAAAAATCACAAGGATCTGGAGGCTGCTATGGACTCTCCTAGTTTCAAAATTTGATTCCAGATTAAGATGGGATTCATCTGGCCTTGCTGCCTACTATGGAATAAAGCGACTAGTCACAGCTACTTTAGCTTTTCCTATGAGCAAGGCAGAGACATTTCCATAACGTTGTTCATATCACCTCCCTCAAAATGAGTCCCTGGAAGGTCCTTCTGTCCTCTAAGGAAGGGAGAAGGAAAGACAGAAGAAGCCAATATGAGAATCCTAGACTAGATGCCAAGGTTTCAAGCAGTTCAGGCTGGGTGACACAAGCCACACTATTTGATTTTTTGGTTGATACAAGCCCTGCACTGTTGCCAGATGTGCTAATCTGCTCTGAGCATTGGACTAACCATTGGCACTGCAGCTCTGCTGAAGAGTGACTGCCCGGGGTGTACTGCAACACTCAGCTGCTCTGCACTGGAGCAGCACCAAGGCACGAGCTTGCAAAGCTCAGGCAAGAGGATAGATAGGTTGCTTTGGCTTCAAAAACATTGACATCTCTTCTTCATTCAAGTCTGAGGTCAGGTCTGTGCATTGGCCAGATGGGAGTTCCTCTGATGAGCTCTTAGCCCATCCATTCACTCACACTCGTGAGGCCCAACAGCAAGCTGGAGGCACAGGTTAACTCCTTTTCCAGGTGGTCCAGGCCATCCCAGGCAGACCTATGGTCTCTTGTCTGCATCTGAATGAGGTAAATGCCATTTTGTGGTGTTAAATATAAACAGTGGAACTGAAACCATATCACAGTGTTAGGCATCAAGCCTCAGACCTTAAGTGGCTACATTAGTCCTCTTGCACCAGGGCTAATCACGATCTGAGGTACATGTGATATGGATATGTGGCATGAAGCATGTTTGGTTTGTGAATGTATTTGGTTAATGACATTCAGTATTAAAGACTAGGACAACAGATAGAAGAAGTGACAAACACCCAGATTCACAAACTCAGAGAAACAGTAGATAATGGCATCAGTATCAATGACCCAAGCTCTCAGGTCAATGAATGATGGGCCATTGAAGTGACCACTCAGAGCCTTGGGGATGGTCAGCCAGAACTTTGTAACTGGTAAGAAGAGGGAAACAAGACAGACATGGGTCTTTTTGGGACAGAACAAACTTACTGTGGGATAATTGAGGGGAGTTGTGGTATTGTGTGATACTTGCCATGTGATGCTTGAAAGTGTTTTAAGGGGCCCCCACAGATCTCTGGGGTACCTGTGGATTGACCCCAGCCCTTTAGGTTTGGGATTACATATTCTTTTTTCCATTTATGTCTGAGAAGCCCTGAGCAAGTTCTTTGTTATGATCAGACACAGATATTTTATGGTTGCTGTTCTTTCTTGTGACTTTCTAGACTCATGCTCATCTCCTTGGTTTTCCAGAAAGCCCTTGCATAGCTTTGTTACTGCACAAATCCACCAAGACATGTCTCCAGGTGTTTTGCTAATGGGTGCCAAGCCATGAAACTACAATGCTAACTGAGCTAATTTCTTAACACTCAGACAGCCTGAAACCTGAGATTACAGCAACTGAGTTTCATTTATGTCATGATAGGAAAGGATTTTGTTTGCTTGTGTGTTTGTTGTTTTCCAACAAAACAAAAAAATGGAGCTTCAAAAAAAAGCTAAAATTCTGCCAATTATAGCTTTTGTGGAGACCGATGTAGGCATATGCATGACACTGTTGATATTCTGTGTCTGTGTGACCACTGGCTCTGCACCTAAGGAACTGGTCAGACTGGGAGGCTACATCTATGTTTACTGAAGCCAGCAGCTCCTAGGAGCAGATGTGACATGGTCCTGTCCCTGTACATTTATATTGTCCTTGTAGAGTCAGATATAAGTATATATAGATATCTGATTCATAACCTATCCTGTGCCTCACTGGAGGCATTGGTTTAGGACCTGTGTGGCCTTGATTTTATTATTAGTGCTTCCACTGGCCTGCTGCTCAGCAGTAGGTAAATGAGGTCATCACTTCCTGACTCCATTCCCTTTTGCAAAATGTAGATAAAAACTCTTTTAATCCTGCTGATGAAAGGTGGTATGATGAATAGCATTCTTACCAGTCTTGCCTTCCTTATACTAGGGGTCTTTGTGAATCCATTCTATTAACAGCTCTAAGGACCATAGAAATCCCTATATAAATTAAACACAAAACCTTGGCAGTGCCATGAAACTGCAATTAGGGAATGAAAAAGCTATAGTTTTCAGAGTAACAATAGACTTGCCTACATTGCATATCGTGCATAGATTTAAGTATGCATTTAATAGTCTGACTGGTAATAAAAATATTATATAGATACAATATGTTTGAATTATTATTGCTATGCTGGAAGAACCACACTGTTTCTGTACCCTGGCTCTTGTGTGTTTAAATTTGTAACTTCACTGTTACAGTCTCAGACTTGTTTGCATTCAATTTCTTTGAGCTTTCTAAATTAGATATGTACGTGATGATCTGTGTTAAAACTAAATCGATTCTTAATAGTCATGTGGTGTTAATATTAAGCCAATTAGGCTCAAATTAACACAGTTATTTATTTAAGCAAGGTCCTGAACTTGTAAAGGACTTAAACATGAATTTTGAACTCTGGCTTAGTAAAGTTCCTAAGTACATCAGTGATATAAGCCCTATAAGACATAGTTCAGCTGCCTAAGTTAATTACTGAAGCAAATGTGAAGTGGCACCACAGAGGAGCCTTATGAATAAATGCCATCTCTGGGGGGAAAAAAAAAAAAAAAAAAGATAAAGCTTTGACAAAGTCTTTTGGTGGCTCCAGATTCAGACCACCAGATGTACATATCTTTGGGATAGGTGCCTACCCTAGGGTTTCTTCTCAGAGACCTGGTAGGTAGCGGCAATGCCACACCAAGAATGATACAGCTTGTCGCAAAGTAGACACTGACCATTGATCAGACAAACATCTCTGGTTTTCACTTGGTTTTCACTGCTTAAGTCTTCACCGACTCTGGTGGGAGCTTAGACATGAAGTTCACATGAACACTGCTACCTGCAGACACAGATGTACATAGGCTCGTTTAGGCATCTGAGTTGGGAGCTGAGCTATGCCTGCTGCTAGAGAAGGATTCGCTGGAAATTCTCTTCAAGGAACCTAGGATATTCACATATGTGAAAATCATAAGTATTCAGTTGGAAGTGGTACAGGTAAAGAGGCTGTGCCTATTTCTAACACTACACATGTGTTTATCTGTGCTATTACATCTGGGCCCAGTGGATTCCATTTTAGTGTGACTAACGTTTCTAAGTCATCAGTATTTATAAATCCTTCTTCTATCATTTTTTAAAAAATACTGTCTCCCTCTTTGGATAGATGGTGCCAAAACTTTCAGCGTTCAGATATACACTATTTATTTTCTTCTTTAAATTATTGCATCCACAGACTTAGACATACAATCAAGCTATGTTGGCTTAACAAATTGCTACCCACCTGCCAGTGTGACCGTTCACATGCAACAGCTGCCTATCCACATGCATGCTCTTAGCCTTCTCTAGTCATAGGATTCTGCGAAATGTCTTAATACTGCTTAACATTGCCCTAAGAGGGGTTATTGGAGCAAAATGCGTCTTTAATTTGATCAAATACAGCCATTTTACTAAGCCTAGATGATGACCCTGGAAGTTTTCTATGGAGTGCCTCTGTTTTATGAGCACACAGGCAGCAGTACACAAAGACACAGACCTGAGGGGTGAAGAAGAACAAAATGGAATGGTAGATTTGCCCAGGGTCTGCAAAAGCAGAGCTTGTCTTTGCTGTGCCTATTTGCAAGGCAATACACAGCTGCAGATAGGTACTGGCAGGGCAGCAAGATCTGCTGCTACCTGTGGTTTTTGTCTTCTCTGGCTGTGGAATTCTTCAGGGAAGTAATAAGGCCAGCTACTGGCCCAACTGTTGTGCTCAAGAATTTGAGCCCTGGAAAAGAAGCAGTGCATAGCCCCGTTTTATGATCAATAGAACGAATGGAGTAATTCATCCAAATTCATTCCCAGAGTAATTCCACTACAGCCCGCGGAGAACTACTATGGATGCATTTAGCCCATAATCTTCCTCCATCAAGATATGACTATACCCTCCAGTGGGCAATAAAGTGCTTTGGGGCATCTAATTGAAAGTGTGACAGTTTTACACTGTTGGGAAGCAGCACTTGTGGGTGGCATGTGCTCGGTTGGCATCTGAGGGTAAATACAGCAGAATATGTGGCAGTCTACAACTGGGAGCTACATTATGCATGTGCTGGGAACAGCAAGTCAGTGCCACAATGCAATTATAGCTTTAAACCGTGCCCAGTGTGTCTGTTCGGCAGCAGTGGACAGACAGCTCCAAATCATTATTTTTTTTTCTGCTTACTTAGCTTCTGGTGATTAGGTTCCTGTTTTGCAATTGTGGTGACTAAACCAATTAACGTGCGATTTAAAGAAGGAACTCATAAATACTGTACAAAGGTAGTATTGACATATCTAAACTTTACTAAAAAAAATAAATAAATAAAAAAAGGTGAGGGGGGGGAGTGAGGAAGCTAGGTTTCCAAACTGAGCAATCCATCTTAGAAGAGTCTGCTACATGCAGTAACTTCTGCAGTATGAATAAATATGCATAATCAAAAAGGGAGCACAGCTCGCTTCTCTCTATTGCTCATTTGATATACCTCTTCATGTCATATCCACTTTCACATAAACAACACAATAATAAAACATCTGCATTGCTAAATAACACTACTGTGTTCTAATTCCTCTGCAATGACATGAATAAGAACATCCTACTCCTGTTTATTAGAATTTATTGATGACATGAGTGTGTAAAGCAGCAGAAGGCATAATTAATCCTGGTACAGCCCCAAGTTACACATCCAAACTTGACAAGGTTCACTCTTGACTTGCATTACTTTCCTTTCTCATGCCATAAGATTAGGGGCTTTGACTAGGTGCAGATGTCCTGCTAAAGGAGTGACAGGGAAGCAGTTTGGTCCTTGGTTCCAGCTCTTGCAGATGCAAAAGGTGGGTTATGGTTCAGAGAAGAACGATGGGGGAAATTGGAGCACTGGGTAAAAAGGAAAATAAGCAGCCCTTTGCTTGAGACAGCAAACAACACACTAATGAAGCTTACAGATGATGTTCAATTGGGAGGAGTAGTGAGCCCCATCAGGGCAGAGTAATAATATTGTCAGATTTAGAAAAACTGGAAATAAGAGAAGAAAATAACAAAATTAGATCAATCTTGGGGAAGACAATCCGAAACACAAAGGCAGCTGGAAGGAAAAAGCTGAAAGCAAGCCATAATGTTGAAATAAGTCTAGAGGGGATAATGGATGAGGAAATAAACATTGTTTGCAATATGATGTGGCTATGTAAACAGTGGCATATGCAGAAATCTAGCCCCACTCCAGTTTACCTTATATATCCCTCTCTTAAGCCATAGAATATGTGAATTTCTTACATTTCAAGCTACATATTTTCGGATTCGAGGTGCAAAAGCACTTCAGTACATCTTTAGGTGCTGAAGCATGTGATTTTGGATCCTTGGGGTGTCTTTTCTGACCATGAAGGCACTGGTACGTCATCAGACTTTCAAGGGTACAGCCCTCTTTCCCCGGTTAACCGTGTTCCTCTACAAGTGTCCATGTTCTCGGTAAGTTTGTACACTAGGCATACCACTGTGCCCATGGGGAAGGAGGTAAGAGGCCTACACATGGTGGATGGCAGTAGGAACAAAACACAACTTCATTTGAATCCCCCAGAGTGGTGGATACAATAGTCTCTAGGGAAGAGAAAGACAAAATTCAATTATTTCTTTGTTACCTGGTAGATTTGAACCCACAACTCTGAGAAAAGTACCTTACCTACTTGAGATAGATGCTCTGGAAGGGAAACTTAATAATTATCTTTCATTGCTTTTTGTATGAAATACATCAAAACCTGAACCATATCAGGTCTGACAATTCCTGACCTATCTCAGAAAGCACCCAATCCGCAGATGATACAGGTAGTTTCCTTTCACCCCTTCCCCACTCTGTTCTCCAAAACTTTCCTTCTCTCTGACTTGAAAAGATCAACCTAAAGTTGCTCCCACAGCCCAGTAAACAGCCTCTTTCCTCCTGGAGTAACCTGGTAACTGCTGGGGAGTGAACACTTTAACTCCTCAGTTACTCGAAAATCAAAGGTACCTCCTTGTTGCTGCATTTTACTGGGGATGACTGGCCTGCATTTGTTTTCTAGACCCAGAGGAAGGTCATTTGCTCAGAAACCCAGGCAGCATGCCATTTTCAAAGATGTTATGCATTTAGGTCCCATCTCTTGCTTCAGCATTTCCTTGTCACTGCTTTTTCCTTTGCTTGTACATGCAGAAGAGGCTCCAGATCAAGAGACCCATGGACTTCATTCAGCATCTTTTCAGATGCTGCAAAGCTCAATATTGCAGTACTGAACTGTTTTATGGTGCAAGCTGTAAAACCTTATGTTACAAGTTCTGAGAGCTCCTGGCTCAAGTCTTTGTCATGACCGAGACAGTAATGGCTACACAAAGATAATATATGAGGAAGATGTACTGTGAAGAAGTATCTCTGTCTTCTGTACGTATATATCCATGTCAGGAATAGTCACAATTCAGGTTCATTCTTGGGCATTGACTATCAAAAAGATTTTTGAAAACCAGAGGAAATCCAGAGAGGAGCAGAGAGCTAGAGGAGTTGAATTATGAGTGAAATTAAAACAAAGATTGAAGAACGTATCTTCTCTAAATTGTGCTTTAAGAACAAGGAAGAAGACCTCAGTGTATATCCCCAGGAGATCTGGCCAAACACCTTTTTTTTTCTTCGATATTTTTTTATTGTTTTTTTTTTAATCTGTGTACTTTCTTTCCCCCTCTGTTTGCAAATAATTGCAGGGAACAAATTTGAGCACCTTCAGATATAGGTGCATTTATTTCAAAGGCTTGTGTGAGGATTAATATCTGCCTGCCCACAAGCTACTTCATTCATACAGGATTCATAAGGGAGATTTCATAAATTTAATAAGGGTGCTTCTCAGGTTCTTCTTGTCTCTTATAAAACATACTTATTTTAATATTTTTGTTTTCAAGGAACTTATCTGCTAAAACTGCAACAGTTATCTCCCCCCACCTTGACAAAATGTTGGCAAGATTTTGAAGCCTACAATTAGAAATGTGAGGATATACTCCTTATCAGGTCATTGATATACTCCGCATGTTTGGAAATGTTGTATAATGTTTCCTTGTGTCTGCTTACTTCTGAAATAGTGATAGTAAGACTTGCATACTCAAAAATTCAGAATAAGCATTTCTATTTTGGTGAAGTATTTTAAGACCTTTGCCTGGAAGGACCAGCAGATACTGAGTAGTGTTGCTATTTGGAAAAGAAATTCACCTGCTAAGTAATATCAAATTCAGGAAAAAAAAAGCCAAGATCACAATAGGTCAACAAGTTCACTTCGGGTTGAAAACATTATGGTCACAAGAGCATCATGCAGTGGATAGTGCATTTTCTTATCATGTGCATTTGAACTAAAGCCAAATTTGCATTTTGATTCCCTGTGAGAACTTGCTTTCAGCTTTTCTCATAACCAGTGCACTGATTAAGGATATACCTAGAAACAGTTTATTAATTCATAAATAGGTACATGCAAACATCAGTTTTTCATGTGCCACAAAATTCTAAATAAGCCTTCTTCCTCCATTAGTGTTTGCATCAATAAAGATGGAATTGGGCCATTTTTAGGCTAGAAAAGCCTAGGAAAGAGAAAATTGATTGAAAATATAGTAGCATACATGTCTGGACTCACAGAAATAGCACAACAGGATGGAGTGAAAGTATTTAGATGCAAATTTCAGTGCAGTGTTTATTATTGTGATCAGTAAACTTGTTTCCCAGTAAATGCAAAAAACATTTGCTTTCATAACTTCTGTAGTGCCCATTGCTGGATCAAATACTCTCGTGTTCCAACAATGCAATATCTGTATTTTGACAAAGAGTTTGTAAAGTCTTTGGGGATTCTCCCAGTTAAATGGAAATTTAGATGCAAGTTGTCTTCACACATCCTGGAGCATCTGGACTCTACCAGTACAGTCCAAAGTGCCTGGTCTGTCCTTAAAGTTCATGAGGATTTGGTATTTTGGGGGTTAGAGCATACTCACATTTAGCTTTTTAACCCATCCTAACAGCAGACAATTTCTGAAAGCAAGGAGGAAACAGTAGATTTACATTTTTTTTTTCAGTTATGCTTCCTCAAGCTCTACTTCACTTCTGTGCATGTTTTATTTTCAACTCTAATTTGTAAATTTTCATCAGTCCTAGAAGGAGACATTCATATTCCTGATTAGGATATGGAAGGTTCCACATTTGACCTTCTTCTGTGTGTTCTTGCAAGAATAGGAGATCATGTTACAGAAAATCATCCAACCCACCAATTGCGTTATATACTAACAGCAGGAAAGCAACTACTGGCACAGGCAGTAACCTGTTTCTGCTTGAATAGTACTCATGGACAACATATATAACATTAGGTCCTGTTTTCCAGCATGAACTTTTAGTGGCTGATGTTTGAGCATGATAGTCAGTCACATAACCCCATTTCTAGTCTCTGGCAAAACAAACACAGGTGGAACAAGTCTCCTGTTTTTGCCGCCGTGTAGTTTTGCTAGGAGGTAAGGACAAATGCTCCCTCCTATCCATAGCCAGAGTTGCTTCTGTTTCTGCTTTTGTTTGTTTGTTCGTTTTCGTCATGTTGTACCAATTGCTTTTGGAAGGTGTGATTTCAGTTCCTGTCCCTGTAGAAACCTCCACAAGCAACATGAAGCCCAATCTGGGAAGAGGTTGAACAAATTACCAGGCAGTTTCTGCAAATTTTGACATCCTATTTCTGACACTGATGCAGAAACAGCCTTCTAACAGCTCGGTTATCCAAAAACATGCAAGCACCTCTACAAAAGGCAAACTCCAAGTAACTTTGGAAGAAGACATTTGATAATCACCACCTGAGAGCCGCAACTGCTAAGCAACAGCCTCAGACTTTGCTTTCTCTAACCCACAATCTTTGCATTGTATCTCTGCAGCAGTCCTGCCTCAACAGGAAAGCCCACCTTTGAGATGCACAAGAAATGGACATAAATGATGGGAACTACGGGGAGATTGTTGGTGCAGTAACCAGCCTTTCAGAAGTGTTTTGCTAAAGTTGCTGAAGGTGTAAAATTTCAGTCTCCCCCATACTTCCACAGTTCAGTGGCTTCTTCAAATTTCTCCATGTTTATCAAGTCATATGCTGTAAAATCACTTCATTGTAAGCAGAGCTCAGATTTCCCCAATTAAGATCCTCAATTCCTTTTCTGGACTGGATCAGGTAAAGATCTCTTGGCATCTGTCATTGCAACAGGGATTTTACTACTTACTTGGTCCCATTTTTTGCCAGACTCATTTCAAATACAAGCTTTCATGGGAAGGGACTTGTTTTTTATTTTGTGTTTGATATAGTGCCTATGAAACCTCATCTTCCCTTGAGTATCTGGCTCTGGCCTTTGGTGATACTGAAGAATGATGAGAAATAGAAAGGCAAATGTCTTTTTAAGACAAAATTTCCTGCTTCTCCCCACTCTGAAATCCATAGATCTCACTTTGCATAGCATTTTCATAAACAGAGAAAACCCTCTATAGCAATGAAATAAAATTAAGATACAGTAGTGCCCTGCAGAACACCCATCATACTTTCAAAATAGACCATTCACTTACTGCAAAGGTTATTTCAAGCCAAGAATCCATTTATTTGAATGTATTTCCATTTTAATCCATATCCTTTAGAAATGGCCTCTTTCTTAGTCATGTAAAGTGAATTGATATAATTTTAAGGACATGTATTTCTTTTCTAAATGTTCTTATATGGCAAGGACATATGTGAGATTGGTTTCTCACCTCTAGTAGATATGAGTCAACAGCACATTCTTTATGTTACTGTAACAAGAAGATGAGTGCCAGAGGCAAGATTTTCAGAAAAGGAGTTGTTTCTGCAGCACCTGAACACTATGGTGACAATCTCTCATTAGTAATCCCAAAAGATATCTTAGCAGCTCTGCAAAACTTTACTTTCCTCCTGAAAGCCTGAGCCACATTCCACCAACACCAACTGAAAGACTTCCATTAACACCAACAAATTTTCAATCAAGGTCTTATCCAAGACGAGCACTTTCTTTTAATGTGTGAATAGGATGTAATTACCTTTCATTACATGAAATGTAGCAGAAGATGGGCAAGTAGTTTTTTCTGCTTGGGCTTGTATATATTTGTAACATTTGCAAAATGCTGACTTATGCACACAGTTACTCTTGAAACACAATTACTCATATATAAATCTGCATTTGTGTTGAAATGTCACTGGTAACAAGAACGCTTCTGGTAACAAATTTGTTTATCAAATATACATCAGAAAATGGCACATTAAATAACAAAACGTTTAATAAAATGTATGCTCAGCATTTTTAAAGACAGCCTGGACCTCATCCAACAAACCCTGATGTAAAAAGAAATGCTGTCATTAATGTCTAAGGATCCAGATTAAGCCCGTAATAGGAAATTTTCATATTTTTGCTTTCTTTCCACTTTTGAAGTGCAGTTTTTCACTCTGGGACCAGACTGGATGTCTCTATGTACTAAGCTCATAGACTGAAGTAAAGGGAAGGACTCCTGTGAGCTTCAGAGGAGTCTGAAGCGCCTTCCTTTCAAAACTTACTAGTACTATTTTTTTTTTCTTTATCTAGGAGACACCTGAAATTCATTATCACGCTTGGATTTCAGGGGGGATTTTTAGTTTGATGACACAGAACGCTCAAGGATGACAAGGATGATCAAAGTTAAGAAGCAACTCTTATATAAAGAACAGCAAAAAAAGACTGGGACTTAGTCTGAGGTGAAATAAAAAAAAATAATAATTAAAAAAAACCCCAAACCAACCAACCAACCAAACAAACAAAAAAAAAACCCACCATGAGAAGACATGCTACTGGTCTTAAAATCAGGAATGATGACATGGCAAAGGTAAGCAGAGAAAGACTTCATTCTTCATTCTTCTTTCTAATGCTAGAACTGCTAAATAGCAAGTGAGGCTACCACATGTCAGGTGCAAAGTAAAAAATAGCAGAGGAGGATAAACCAGCTTCGAAGTTCCTTATGTCTCTTCTTTGACTGCAAAGGTAAGCAAAGCTCTGAGTGTGGTTACCTAAATAAAGGAGGCTAATCACATTTGAGATGCACTAATGTATCTGAGACACCTATAGGAAACCATCCACACAAGACCTATAGAAGGGCAGCACCTTTCTGAAGCAGCTGTGGATGGTGGAGAAAGCTCCCGGAGCACTTCCAGCAGCACTGTACTTTGAAATTAACCACCTTGTCCTATAATTTCTCAGGATTCAATGTCTTGCAGAAAAAATCTGGGTGTAAAATCCTGCTTTGCACTCTTTCTCAGTTTTGGGTGGAAAATCACTGCCCTTCAGGTTTATTGGGGTGTCCATGAAGCCATTTTCTCATACAGGTAACAAAAGCAGGAATCCACCAGTGAGTGCAGAGAATTCAGCAGCATGCAAAATCAGCACAACAGAGAGGTGATTTTTACCCCTGTTTACAGCATTGGTGAGATTGATATCAGAACACATTTGAAAAGATACTGAAAAATTGTCAAGGATGAGGTGAAGAGCCAGAAAAAATTATTAGAGACTTTAGAGAAATGCTTTGCTGTGAGAAGTTTAAGCAGTTCATTCTGTCTAGAATATCAAAGATGTATTTTAGTATAACCTGAAAGTCAAAACTGAATGATTCAAAACGGTAAAGTCAAAAAGCAATGGCTTTGTAAGGAGGCCTAACCCTCCGTCTTGATGTGACAATGAATCTTAACACAATTACAATGATTTATTTGTAGGTTGGGACAAAGCTACACAGCCCTTTTCTAAATTTGAAGAAACATTTATAAATATGTTTATATATGTGATGCATACAGAATAATAAATATGTAACTCTAGGTTTAGAAGTATTGCTATTATTTTATTAAACATTCTATTGAATTAGTGGTTTTGGTAATTACATAAATTCACAGGTAATATCTGTTTCCTCCCAGAGAGATGAGAAGAAGAAAGAAGCCTCATTTTTTTAAGGAATGTTATTAGATCATATTTCCCAGGATCCAATAGACAGAAAATGTATAGAATCTGGTTTCCAAGGCCACAGGAACTCACTGAGTGTTCTTTTCTCTCCTGAATCTCTCCTCATGAAATTCACAAGGAAAACAATTGTAATATTTCTTGAAAAGTTCTATCAATGTTATTAAAAGGGATTCAAGACATGCAAATTCTTTTATGTAACAATAATGAAAACATGGATAATTGCTCTTCTCTGTTACCTTCTGAGCCTTGTTTATCCACAGCACCCCTGATGGAATGTGGTGTTTCTCTGGCTTAATATCATCATCTGCTTATTAGTTATTAACCAACTATATATCCACAGATGGGGACCAGAAGCAAAAGTGATGCTCTGGTATTAATGGCTTCCGTGAAATGTGGCTCCAGCTCTCCTCATTGTAAAGCAACTCAGATGTCAGAGGGAGCATCAAGTCACTCCACCACCATGTATCATAAATACTTGCATTCACATTGCAGCTTCTTTCTTTCTTGTAGACAGCCATAAATGAAAAGGAAGCCCACTGACACTCTTGGAGTGGCCAGAAGTAAACCAAGTCAGATGCACTAGCTGTATGGCCATGCTAGCACACGGTATTTCCCAAGCCATGAGCTTGTACCAGATGATAGAGCCCAGTGCCACGTGAACCACCAGCTTAGTGGATGCTTGAAATCAGCTCGTGTCTGCTTGCACCTGGCTACATAAATATACTTGCTTATGCAGAAATGTGTTGTATTTAAATGCAAGCTTTAAATAACAGACACATGATGTAGTTGCTTTATAAATAGGAAGGTGGTTTACACACAAATATAGCAGTGATATTAGAGGTGATCATTAGTTACTAATATAAGAAGTCATTTGAACATTAGCATATTGTTATTCATAGCAGAACTCATTATGAATTTGGTATGTCAGTAATAGCTTCCTTAATAAACTTCGGAGAATAAAGAATGTCTGTTCTCTAGATTGCTAAAGATGGACAATAACATTAGTGATTATTAAGGTCTGAAATTTTCTAACAATATTTAGAAATATTTAGAAAGACTATTTGGAAAAAAAAAAAACCACAAGAGTAATTTGACCTATTTCAATTAGAATTTCTACTCATATTAAAAACTTATGAAATTAAATAGAAAGGAAAACAGAAAGAATAGAGGAAAGTGTTAAAACTATAAATATATGCTGAATGTGTCCTCCCAAAGAGCAAAAGCAATTAATTCCCTATTACACGTGCCTTAAAGGATTATATGTTCATAAACTGACAGCTCAGAAAGGACTATCCCATCAAGATGCCAAACCAATCAACTATGACAGAACCTCATATTTAAATCCCCCCTTATGCAAAAAGATGTTTGTCAGTCCACCAGTTAAATTGTACAAGGAGAGACTATAACTCTTTCTGATTCCAGCCAACAACAAACTCTGCTCTGATCTTTCCAATATCTTTTAGCTCAACACTTTCTCATCTCTCACTTTTTCTCTGATTTTTCCAACTTCTAAAAAAAATAGCAAGGAGATGAAGAAGGCTTGACAAAGTGTAAAGAAAGAGCTACCTGCTTGCATGATGTTGCTTCTAGGACAGAATCAAGACCAGCTTTGCCCTGAAGTCACAGATCCATGCAACTCATGTCATTGCTTCTAAACTAGGGTTAACCTCACCAGCTTAGATGTTTCCAGTGATACAGCATTAATTAAACACTAAAGCCCTGTGAGATGTTGAAATAAGCCCAGGTCAAACTATACACTCTTCAGGTGTGAGTAAACTTCTTTAGAGGTAACTTGGAGATACAGATGTATGTATGACATGTACGACCATAGTTATATCCCAAGTCACCGACTTCATGAGTGTTAAGAAACTTACTAAATGATGTTGGCAAAGTTTATTTGAAACTTTTTTTTTTTTCTTTCCTGTGTGAGGAAATAAATGGAATATTGTAATTTAATTTATTTTCAGTGTTTCCAATTAGATTCCAAATGATTTCAAGTATGGCAGCTAAAAGGAAAACAAGCTCATTTGGGTTAATGCTGACAAATAATGGAATTTAATTGTTATTTAATTTAATTTAATTGTTATTTATTGTTATTTAAGATTCCTAATGTTCATTGATTACCTCATTCAAAAACAGTCCTTGAATAGCCTCTTTTAAACATACTTCCTTTAGTTTTGTGGGACTGCACTCAGGTGACTTATCTCCATTAATTTCTACTTGTTTCATCTCTATCTTAACATGATATGTTGAAACTTAACTGATTTGGGGAGCAACATGCACTGGTGGCAGCCTAGAGAAAAACATCTGCATGCATTTGTACAGTGTCAAGCTTCCTGAACAGCTTGGCAGAGAAGACGGCCAAAGAGACCAGAAAAACTTGTTTGTGCAGGAAAGTGAACTCAAACTAAGGTAAAACATGAGACTCATGGTCATTGGCTACTTCTGAGTATTTCCCTGTCTTCTGGAATAAAGTCTGCTCATTTTTATTTTTTTATTTCCTTTCAAAGTGAGGTTCATTTAAGGAAAAAAAAAATAAAAATACGTGTATATAGAGAGAAACACTTGCAAAGTGAAAATTCTGTTAGTTGTTCATTCCCTGTTGCACTTGGCTTTTCTTAATTTTTCTTCAATTAAAAATTATATTATCTCTGTAGATTCCAATAATTCTTCTGCATTCATTCCTTGTAGCTTTCTCAAGATATACCAAAGGACCCCATCTACCTAGTACAGGGACAACCATGTCTCAGTTGGCTTTGGAGAAACAGATACTGAGGTTTGTACACTACCATTTTATGTCACTTTAAACTCTTCGCTTTACAAATCCTGAAGACAAGATTACTTGGCACTCCACAGCTCTCTCCTACCACATTGCTAAAATGAAATCTTTCAATATTCTTGAAATGAAACATTCTGACATTATCAAAATGCAAAGAGAAGATTGAAATGATTCATTTGGACTTACTCCCATAAAAATGTCACTGAAATCAGCACATTTTCACAACATGTTTTGATTTGGGCAAAGCTGCAATTTTTTTCCTCCTGGAAAATGGTTTCATTAAAAACAAATGACCACCTCTAATTACAGCTCACTGAGACTTTCCTCCAAAAGTCAAAGCCATTAAAATAACACTTTGTATGTACTGGGAGACAAATTCTCCCTTACAGGTTGCTATGAAAAACATCTTCATTCCCTGCAGAAGAGCTGGTATTTGATGTCTCTGGGACTGCTAGTTGAATTAATGTCTTGCCTTTAAGTGGTGATGTATACGGTTTCTAAAATAAATAAATAAAATACATAAATTCAATACAATAAACAAGTCAAAGGTAAATGGTGAAGGGCACATCCCAACCCTTTGAAAAAAATAATGACTGACTTCTGAGTTTAGTTCTGGATATGGAAAGGAGGACCCATAAAGCCATGTCTGTATGGTACTTTGGTGTGAGCAGAGATTTGAGACAGGACCAACTGAGCCATCATCCAAATCAGAGTCAATACAGCCATGCAAGAGTGCTCCTCTGTCCAAACAGATTAGACTGCTGAAAAGCTGAATTTTGTGACTTGGTCATGCTATTAAATTAAACACGCCTTAGTCTGCAGCATGACACCAAGGCTACCTGGCATGCAGTAGCCATAGAATCATAGAATAATTTGGGTTGGAAGGGACCTTCAAAGGTCATCTAGTGGAAACTCCCTGCCCTGAGCAGGGACATCTTCAACCAGATCAGGTTGCTCAGAGCCCCGTCCACCCTGGCCTTAAATGTTTTCAGGGATGGGGCATCTACCACCTATCTGGCCAACCTGGGCCAGTGTTCTACTACCCTCATTGTAAAAAAATTTCTTCCTCATGTCTAGGCTATATCTCCCCTCCTTTAGTTTAAAATCTTTAGCCCTTGTCCTGTCACAACAGGCCCTGGTAAAAAGCCTGTCCCCATCTTTCTTACAGGCCCCTTTTAAGTACAGAACGGCCACAATAAGGACTCCTCAGAGGCTTCTCTGTTCAGCCTTCTCCCCAGGCTGAACAACCCCAACTCTCTCAGCCTGTCCTCATAGAGGAGGTGTTCCATCCCTCTGATCACCTTGGTGGCCTCCTCTGAAACCCTCTCCAACAGGTCCGTGTCTTTCCTGTACTGAGGGCTCCAGAGCTGGACGTAGGACTCCAGGTGTGGTCTCACCAGAGCAGAGCAGAGGGGGAGAGCCCTCTGTCAGTATGGAACCCTTCAGGCCCTGCAGCCAAGTGGCTGCACCCAGACTGTCTCTTGGGTGTGACCCTACCCCATCTAAATGCTCAAAAAGTGTATGGACACTGCTTGTAGGGGTGCCTGTTTGTCTGCAACAAAAATGTACCACCAGTTTATTAATGTAGATAGTAAAGCAGCAGGGCCCAACACTATTTAATTTAATAGTATAAATATGGCAAATCAATCTACCTGTATGACTGACTGAAGTGCTTGTATCTCTTAATGAGTGAATGTCTCAGCCCCAACAGAGTTATGGGACATGTGACATCGTTGTGGTGACCATGGCCAAGGAGAGACCTTCTGAACCCTAGCCTCCTTACAGAGCTTTAACATCAGAACTTGTTCAGAGCAGGGTCAGCTATGCTGTCCTCCTGCACCTTCAGGGGCAGATGCTGACACATATCCCTCACTCAACCCTGGGCTGGGAAGGTTTCATACCGCTT
Organism: Streptopelia decaocto; assembly: GCF_964273445.1. Lineage (NCBI taxonomy): Eukaryota > Metazoa > Chordata > Aves > Columbiformes > Columbidae > Streptopelia > Streptopelia decaocto. The sequence continues at coordinate 76,723,587 of NC_138657.1, forward strand.
TTAAACTAGCTTGTCACCATAATCTTGGGTCCATGACTTTGGTTTTGGACCTTCAGAGAACTTTCTTTCCCTGGCAAGCTTTGGTCACATCCTTGCTTGACAGAGACCAGGAAGATGGACCCAGTTCTGGAACAGAACCCTCAATGAAAACAGTATCCACTTCACCCTCTCCACATGGTATGACACGCTGCTGTCAGTGCTAATCCTGCCTCTGTGAAACCAATTAAAACGTCTTCACTTTTGGGCCATCTCTGTTTGTGAATCGGAGATGGGCAGAAAAGTCATGTATGAGGAAGAGGTTAAGTTTTAACTAGTGTCTGGTTGACTCATGTCTTCTCTCTTCTTCCCCACATCCTTCTCAACGCAGCAGGTGCAGCACGAGGCGAGCAGACACCAGTCACCTCCACAGGCTCCACAGACACACACTTGTAAATCAGTAATATTGTCTCACTGAGCAAAGCTTTGAATAAGGCCCTAATTGTAGCGTTTTGGTGGAAGAATAACTGAGTGAGTAGCTGGGATGGCAAATAAGGAAAGGGTGATGAACATCAGGAAGTGCCTCTGCAGAGGTGGGGAGAGGAGCAGGGCTGGGTGGGTGAAAGGGAAAGCGCTGGGAAAACAGTTGAAAAAAGGAAAATTTGTATGACATAAGGAAAATTCTGTGAGAGATTAAAACCTGTGAAAGATTAAAGATGAGTAAAGAGCTCCAGACACTCAGCTACACTCCAGTTTGGTGTCTGGAGTCTTTGATAGAAGATGTGATTCATCAGCCCACACATACACCTTTTTTTAAATATGCATGCTCATTTCAACAAATGTGAAATTCCCAGGCAAAGCAAGAGCTCTGCACACCCACTCAGCCCCAAACAGCCTGGCATGGGTATACTGCTGCCATCCCAGGGTGTCTGCCAAGCATGGCAGCACTGACACACCACCCTCCATCCTCCTCCCAAGGCGTGGGTGAGAAGGAGCTCTTCCCTCTACTTTCCCTCCCCTCCACTTCACTTTATCACTTGGAAAGGTTTGGGTTCACTCTGCTGTGGATTGAATGATTCATCTCTCGTGCATGTATGGGGAAAAAAAATTATATGTATATATACTTCTGGAGAGATTGAGACAGACCTTTCAGCAAGGCCTGTTGCGATAAGACATGGGGTAAAGTTTTTAAACTAAAGGGGGGGAGCTTCAGCCTAGACATGAGGAAGAAATTTTTTACAATGAGGGTGGTGAGACTCTGGCCCAGGTTTCCCAGAGAGGTGGTGGATGCCGTATCACAGTATCACAGTATCACAGTATCACAGTATGTTTAGGATTGGAAGGGACCTCAAAAGATCATCCAGTCCAATCCCCCTGCTGGAGCAGGAACGCCTAGGTGAGGTCGCACAGGAACATGTCCAGGCGGGTCTTGAATGTCTCCAGAGAAGGAGACTCCACAACCCCCCTGGGCAGCCTGGTCCAGTGTCTGTCACCCTCTCTGGCAAGAAGTTTTTTCTCAAATTTAAGTGGAAGCTCTTGTGTTCCAGCTTGATCCCATTACCCCTTGTCCTATCATTGTTTGCCACCGAGAAGAACCTGGCTCCATCCTCGTGGCACTCACCCTTTATATATTTATAAACATTAATAAGATCACCCCTCAGTCTCCTCCAAACTAAAGAGACCCAGCTCCTTCAGCCTCTCTTCATAAGGGAGGTGCTCCACTCCCTTAGTCATCTTGGTTGCCCTACGCTGGACTCTCTCCAGCAGTTCCCTGTCCTTCCTGAACTGAGGGGCCCAGAACTGGACACAATATTCCAGATGGGGTCTCAGCAGGGCAGAGTAGAGGGGAAGGAGAACCTCTCTCGATCTACTAACCACCCCCCTTCTAATACACCCCAGGATGCCATTGGCCTTCCTGGCCACAAGGGCACAGTGCTGGCTCATGGTCATCCTGTCGTCCTCCAGGACCCCCCAGTCCCTTTCCCCTACACTGCTCTCTAATATGTAATTTCCCAACCTATACTGGAACCTGGGGTTGTTCCTGCCCAGATGCAGGACTCTACACTTTCCCTTGTTAAATTTCATCAGGTTATTCCCCGCCCAACTCTCCAGCCTGTCCAGGTCCCACTGGATGGCAGCACAGCCTTCTGGCGTGTCAGCCACTCCTCCCAGCTTAGTGTCATCAGCAAACTTGCTGATAGTACACTCAATTCCCTCGTCTAAATCGTTAATGAATATATTGAATAATATTGGCCCCAGTAATGACCCCTGAGGCACTCCACTACATACAGGCCTCCAACTAGACTCCGCACCACTGACTACCACTCTCTGGCTTCTCTCCTTAAGCCAGTTTGAAACCCACCTCACTACTCTATTGTCCAGACCACACTTCCTCCATTTAGCAATGCCCCATCCCTAGAGACAGCCCAGCCCAGGCTGGACAGGGCTCTGAGCAACCTGATCTGGTTGAAGATGTCCCTGTTCATGACAGGGGCGTTGGACTAGTTGACCTTTAAAAGCCACTTCCAACCCAAATCATTCTATTATTCCGTGGTTCTGTAATTCTATATAGTCTGCTGGGTCAGCTAAGCTCTGAGGAGACAAAGGTTTGAGAGATGGTCCAGCATGCATGAGGATCCATCAGGCTTTTGAATAGCCATCCAGAGGGTGCTGAGATCCTGCCATTTGCTGCAAAGTTGTCCTCCGCTGTCCAGAGTTTGGTTTCAGAAAGAAAATGTCTCAAAGTTCATAACCGTGAAGAAAACAATACACACAAGAACTTGATATGAAAGATGGGCGGGATCAGACATAGGAACACCTGCTTGAATCTTCACTGGTCTCATACATCACCTTCAATAAGTGGGAACTGGACATGTCCATGATGACAAGCAGCTCAGAAACCTAATAATATCAGAAATATAATCTATATTTAACTTCCTCTGTTTAATGAGGCAGTAATATCTGACCAATATTGTTATGACCTTTCTTCTCTGGAAACACTCAAAACCCACCTGAACATATTCCTGTATGATCTGCTCTGGTGACCCTGCTTTAGCAGGTGTGTTGGACTAGATGATCTCTAGAGGTCCCTTCCAACCCCAACCATTCTGTGATTCTGTGATTCTATGATCTCCGAACACTAGTCATCAGCTCCCTACTACATGATTTGAAGTGCCATGATCCCTTAGAAAAAGGCAACTTCTCCATCTTTGTCCCTTATAATCTGAAATATATGACCCATAATTGTTAAATAAAATTAACAAATAAAAAAACAAACATTGTTAAATACTCCGCTGCTTTTCTATTACCTTATTCCCGATTGTGTAAATAATTATTTATCAAAAATAACTGAAGCTGCTCCAGACTTTCTATCTTCTTGAACCTCATGCAGCAAAATTTAGGGATCTTTATGTCTGACTTACCACACAGTACCACCACTTCGTTGGTGAGAACAGCCTGAATTATCACTCTGGTTATGAACTGGACTAGATGACCTCATAGGTCTTTTCTTAATGTGCCTTCTAAAAGTCTATTAAAGGCTGCTCTCAAAACCCCAAATCTGTGTATGCTGCCAAGAAGGAGGAGGCATTTTGGTTTGCAGTTAAGGCAGAAAACCCAGATACTTAAAATTAAATTTCTATCCTTCCTTCCATCCTGGCTGATATGGGTATGGATACAGATCAGCAAGAGGAAAAGTAATATTCTTCAAAATGCTCACATTAACTTGGTGATTTAGACCCATTCTGCAAAATAAATGAAGTATTGGGGAAACTCAAAAAGGATTTTTTTCTCTTGCCAGCATGGTTCACACTAAGAGACTGATAGCCAGTTTCTTATTTGGGACACAAACAAAGACTTTCTTTCAATAACAAAAAGAGATAAATTAGAAAAGATAATTAGTTTAAGCATCTGTATCATAAACTCAATATATTCATTGTGTCTGAATTGTGCTGAGTGTGGGTGGCAGTTTGAAAGCTATGGACACAAGCCAGTCCACACTAATTGCTTCCTCCCTGGATAGGGCACAAAGTCAATCCTGCCTTTTTATAGATCTTAGAGGATTAAGCTCCTTAAATACCTACAGTCAGTACAATATAGGCAACTATGTATTTTCTGCAACAAATAGGCTTCATGTTCTTGGGTCTGAATTTCTCTCTCATACCTTTATACATAAATTTGGAGACAGGTCACTTACAAATTTCTCTACCAGGATCATCAAGCAGGGCAACCAGGATGTCCACCTCCTAGAGTGAGCTGCTCTGTGGACAAAGTGAGTCCCAGTCAGGTACCAAAGCCGGACACCACTTACAGCAGAAGTTGATGGAAATTATATGGTCCTCCTCTCTGAATGATGGGATTATGTAGTCTTGAAGTCCAGTATGTTGGGAAATGTAGGTATCTCAAAATAGGACAGGTGGTAAAAAATAGAAATCTGCAAAAAAAAAGAGACAATCTTTTCTCCTTTCTCTTTGAGTGTCAAATGCAGGTAGGCTTGCGTGGAGTTCAGCTGCCTCTAAGATCATAGCATATACAGATCATAGGCATCTTGCCTAGCTTGGGAATGTGGGAGTGTTCTCATTTAGACATTTTGGGCACAACTCAGCTGGATTTGTACAGCTGCATACCACACACAGACACACTGTAGGTACATGCATTCAGGTGCAGACACAGACACCTAAATTCTCACTCAGGCTGAATCCCATCCTTTGAGAATTGTAAGGAAAGTAGGCAGTGAAGGAAGGAAGGAGGTCTGGATTTTGCCCTCATGACACCTACATTTTCCACAAATTGCATTTCATATGCTTTTTAGAATCAGATCCTACATTGCTTTCAAAATTTGGGCAGGTGTTCCTTCATGTCTCATATACACCTGATGATTTAGATTTGGATACTTATTGCATGGCAGCAGCCAATATGCACCTGTAATTCTCAGGAGTGTCATAGTCAATGCTATACAAGAGTTAAATATTGCTATGTAATATTTTTAGTTGCCTTCAGAAATGTATTAAAATATAGGACAATGTGCTGCAAAAATAAACACTTGTAAAGGAAATAAATGCAACTGAAAAACAACCCCATGCATATGATTACCATTTCAAACAGGGAAAGTCTGACCCATTGAATACTCCTGAGAATGCTCCCCCATGGAAAGGTATTCATATATATGAGCATTTGTAAGATCCAGAACAACATTGGGGTCATTTTGTTTAAAATATACTGTGAACTCAGCAGGATACATCTGCTTTATATTAGTCTTGTGGAAATACTATAAAGGGCTTTGGGGGGCTTTTTGGGTTTTTTTTGTTTTTACTTGGTGAATAATTGAGACAAAACTGAACTGGTATAAAAAAGAAAGCAACTCATGGTAGCAATAGCTTACTGTCTTAAAATACCAAAAAGAATTCAGAAGTTTGATAATTAAATATGTACTTTTGAAGAACTATTTATTAAAGTAACTAATGATGTTTCAATATTCCCTTTGTCATTATATTGCAGTACTGGGGCTTTTTCCATTCTGGCAATATGAAAAATTATATTTTAATGCTCAATACAACCGTAGCTCAGGTTTCAGATCAACTGATTGCTTTTTGGGATGGAGTCAACTTTGTTCACCTTGTACTGTATTAAAGCACACGCAAAGCCAGCAACTCTTATGCCTGGTTTGAAGTGATCTGATTTGGTAGCATCTTTGCTGCAATTTGTCATTCTCCTTGCACAGATGCAAATGACAAAGGAAGGGAGGATCAGGCCTTCTGTGCTCACAAAGGGATCTTATCTTCCCAATGTTTTGCTAGCTGATCATACTGTTTCCTTGTCCTTTCATTTAAGGGTCATCAAGATAAAAGTGTTCATTTGAATTCTCTCTTTTCTTTCTTGCTCCCAAGTCCTGTTGTACATCAGGCTTCTACTAAGGGTGTACTGTGGTCCCTTAACTATGTCTCAGAATGTGTTTATGGTCTGCTCTGCTTTTATGGTTTTGCTTAATTCTTTAAAGAAATTGTATTAGGTCTTAATATTGAAAACACAGTGAGGATGAGGGAGATATTAAACATCACTGTCTCATAACTTCCCCTTCGCGATCTTTCAAATTAATGCAACTGGGTGGGGAATATCCCCCTCCTATATGCCCTGTCTTGAGGTTCCCCAGCCCCAGCTCTGATTTGAGACAGACCCAAGCAGAAACAATTCATCTAAACAGGGTCTTACAGCCCCAGTATCAGCCTCTTACAGAATGTGAGATTAGGAGCTTCTACAGTCATCTGTTTGTTTATTTTCTTTCTCAACTTAAATAAAACAAGAGGGTGGAAATGTTCTAAAGAGATAGTTCCTGCTTATGTGAGAAATTCACAGGGAATAAAAATAAAAATCTATTTACTTTCAACCACTTGCAATGAATTATGAATACAGAGGTGTCACCAATTTGCATAGAGCATGTACATGCAGCTCATTCTTGCTTAATCCTTTTGCTTGAGCTTTTTATTATTTCTTATTATTATAAATTCAAGTACAGAAGGCAATTTCAGCACCTGAACTATTTAGAGAGGAGACTGATTATATTATTATAGAGAAAACTAGTTTTTATCAATTGATTTGGCAAATTCAATCTCAGACATTCTCCAGTTCCATGATCTCCCATCTTGATTACTGTGACATCCCCCTCTCCTTACTTTGATTCATATTTCCATGATATCAGCCATTTAAAGCATAAACAGCAAAGCACAAAAATGAATGTCCATTAGTTTACGGGCAACATTTCTCCTTCTGGTCCTGCCTCTTTTATTCTACCTTTACCACACCTTTCCCAAAGGTTTGGTTTCAGCTTTTTTTAAAAAATCTGCTTCAGTTTACACCCAGGACAACAAAGATGCTGAGGAAAAGCTGTGTTTGATGGTATGAAAGTCAAAGTATCATTCTTCTTCTGATGGTAGGGATTATTTGAAGAGTTTCGCAAGCTGAGGAGGTAGTCAAAAAGGCATTACTAAGGTTCAAAGGTTTGTTTGTAGAGCAATGGGAAGGTTTCGCCTTTGCACTATTTGAGAGGTCACTGCAGGGAGTAGGGTGAGAGCAACCTCTCTGATTAGCCCAGGTTCACTGGATTCATGACCTGCACATTTACTGCATATCATTGTCTTTGACTTCAGTGATGGCATATACCCCATAACACATGAATACTTAAGCAAGCAAAGTGAAAATAAAAAAAATTAATTATTGGCAAAGTAGGAAAATGGTTAATGGCATCAAGCAGAGCAAAGCACTGTCACGGCCCAGAGCTCTGTCTCATAATAAGTGTGTGGCCCAGATGCCAAAAGGGCTTGGGCACTCCCTACCTACTCAGATAGGTTCCCAAGGGGGAAAACAATTCTGTCCTCATTTACAGTATTGTAGGTGAAAGGGATGGGAGAGGAGGAGAGGGGAAGGAGGTAGAAGATAACTAAGGAGTAAATTGATTTACATTTAAATGTTATGTTTTTATTACTTTTTCTTTTTTTTTTCCACTCAGTGTGAAATCTCATCTTTTAAACTAGACAAACCAGGGTAAACTATTTTTCATAGTGTGAAAAAAAAAATGATTGACACTTTAAGGTAATACTTTTTAAACTCCTCCAATTAAACAAAGTGAATTTAATTTTAAGTTTAATTAAAAGGAAATTTAATTAGAAAGAAGATTAAATTTTAATTAAATTTCTCCAAAATCCTTATCCTTGCCTTTACTGCTAATATTTCTCTCGGAACCAAATCCCTTTTTAATATTCTTAAATTCTATTCTAGTAAACTTCCCCTTTATATTAAAATTATATCTGCCTGGATGTACTTGCTACCAGGAAAAAAAAAAAAAATCATTACCCCTTTTAAAATACTAGAAGAGTACATCTGAGACACAGAGTAACTCAAGAGCGACCAGTGGAACATTTGGATATGCTCTGAGAGCAATACTGCTAAATTAACCCGCCTGCTGCTGAACGCTCCACAGGCAAGAAAGCATCTTTGTGTTGCAAGACATTCCTGTCCTGCATGTAGCGATCTGCTGCTCAGCACCTCCATGGTGTCCGTGTGACCCATACTGCTCAGCATTCCCTACCCTCTGCTTGTGCATCCTTTTTTCTTTTCTTCTTTTGAGGTTTGTTTTATATCTCTCTCTGGACTGTTGGGCAGGTTTGCATCAGTTGCAGCCCCCAAGATGAACTGGGACAAATTTGTATTTTGCTTCTGTATTCCTGCGACACCAACTCCAGTCTCTACAGCAGTTAAATTGTTTCATAACTAAAAGATTATTTCTGTAAGGTACTGTAAGAATTCTGTAAGACTTTGCTAGTCTCTGCTTGGTGGGTCCTGCAGTAGAAGACAGCTGGAGCACCGATACACCCACTCTGCCACCTGTTATGCTCCTGAATCTCCTAGATGCATCTCCTTGGCACAAAGCAATGCAATCAGGGACAAGGAGCTGACATCTACCCAGCAGACACAGGATCAGAAGCAGTCATAGCAGGGCAGCACTTGTGCCAACAAGCCATGTTCTCACCCTTTCAGTTTTGTTGTTTTTTCCAGCAAAGACAACCACAACTCACAGCAATAACCAGGTGAAAGGAGACTTTGCAGTGCAGAAGTAGGATGGCACTTCATGTGACTTTCCAGGGTTCAGAGCATCCCTGCCAGATATCTCCTGACACCCTGATACCTAAACAAAGGATGCTGTCACATCCTCTGCCCACCACCATGACCCCACAGCCCAGCATAGTCTGGTGGGTCCAGCACAGGTTCACAGGGCAGAAAAGATGCTGTGAAGCTGCTGCAGTTTGCACTTTGTGCTGGGTCCTCGCACAAGGGACAGGAGGAGGAGGATGCCAGCCAGCACTGGCCTTGTGGCCGTATGCTTTGAGTTCTGGCCAAGGTCTCTGTCTCTAAGACCTTCAATACTTCTAATGAGCTAGCTTAAACACATCGTCCCAGATTCAGAACCACCCGTGTTTATTTTAAAATGTTGTCATGGTGACCATAAGACTTGCCAATGGATACTACCTGGTAAAGCATCAATATTTATGTAGTTATTCTTATATGTAAAACCTCAGCTGCTGAACTCGTAGATTGTGGTACCTGACAGCCATCTATCTGCTCCAGTGTCCCTTCTTTAAGAGCACCCAGAATGAGACACTTCAGAACTTCATTTAAGAAGCGCCATAACAGGCCATTTGCAAAAACCTACCAATAGATGATGCTTTGTCTACAAACCCGTCAACTGGAAAAGTCACACACCTACTTTGAAAAAGACCTGCAAATAAATGTTTGTGGCTATGAAACTCATTTTTTCATATTTTTTGCAGTCAACAAGCTCCACAGGGTGCCAAGTGGCACTGCAGAGTATTCATTCAACTCTTGAAGGACTGCTCACAGAAAATATTTTTCAGGATTCATAGGGCTCCATTTACTTTACAAAGGAATACAAATAAGACACAACTTCCCTGCTGAAATTAAAGCAGAGTTCCCAGCAGGTGTCATACATGCAAGGTCAGTCCTAGCAGCCTCACCACATAACAGACCTACCATAGTCCTGTGTGCTGTATGTTTCATCTTGAGAAACCTTCCAACAACTACCTGCCTACTCTGGCCACTTCTCTCTTACTTATTGACATTTCTGAGGTTACTCAGGTTCCTCCTGGAAAGCAGTCTTGGTGTGCAGTTTTTGGTGTTGTTTTGGGGGGGTTTTTTGTTTGTTTTTGTGTTCAGTTTTTGTGTGTGTGTGTGTGAAAGTTTGTTGTATTTTTTTTAAATAATCTTTCTATGTTCCCTCACCCTAAAGTCATCTATTTTGTTCCTGGAGGCACCTCACTCACCTTCTGATCTTCCTGCTCTCCATGCTTCTCTCCCTCCCACTTCCAAAGTCAGAAAGAACTGACCTTTCTCCTCACCAGCTGTCAGACCTGGCCGAGGTTCCTGGACAATTGAATTATTGCCTTGTGGGGCCTTTTTTGTTTTTTTTCCCCCATCTCTCTTAAAAATAAGCATAGACCAAGTGACAAAAATTCATACACTAGGAGTTTGTGTTGCAGCCAGTGACCGGAAAACACAGAGCAGTAACTGATAAATAAAGTGGCCTAATGGTATTATGCATCTTATTTCTTTCACAGATGCAGTCCTAAAAGTATTCTAGGAAAGGTCTGAGAACATTTTTATAATCTTTTATTTATAGCAATTAAATTGTTAACACAATGCAGATTTATATTTTTGCTACTGTATACCACTGCTCATTTCTAAAATCTGCCTTTTGGGAGGAAGGCATTTTTATTACTGTCTTCCCTTATACTAGGATCAGCACAGATGAAGTCTAACAAGCAACACTAAGATTTTAAGTAGGAATGGAAATAATGGAAAGGCAATAACTATCTTTTTCTTTTTTAATTAGAAACTGAGGCACAGACAAATGAGCTGTGTGTACCGACCACATGGAGATGCTCTCTCCAGCTAATTTTAAGAATTCCACAAAGTTCACCTGGAAAATCTGTTGCAAAACAAAGACTTTTATCCTGATTTCTAGAATCCTAGACTGCTACTTCAAGAATAAAATAAAAAAAAAAAAAAAAAAAAAATCCCATTAGTTTGTATGGAAAACAAACCAAGAACACAAGACCAAATATTTGGATTACTGATTGATTTTTTTTTATAAATATGATATCATCCAGATATCTTGGAGAAAATTATTACACTACGTAGGCATATCTTTTAAGTGATGGGTAATTTGGATTCATCATTTGTATGAGGGCTCAGTCTATTCAGATGTCTGCCTGTGAGAGAAAAATTGCCCTGGGGTGGTTACAAACCATCCAATGCCTCCAGAATGCTGTTTCAATGTGCTGTGCAGAAGGAATGTGCTGTACATACCTAGAAACCTCCAGCATCAAGGAGTCTGACAATGTCATGTCCACTCAAAAACACAACAGAGGAAGATAGTGGATGCCTACGCTCATCACTGTATGAGACAATATTCCTCTGAGAACATGGCAAGGGCCATGTTCTTATCCACGTTGTTGTGACACTGAGCTGGAAACTTTTAAGCCCATTGTTTTCGTGCCATGGTAAGTTACGTGTCTTGTGAAGTTGTACCATTTGAGAGGATTAAAAAAAAAAAAAAAAAGTCACAACAGAACATATGGAACTGAAAATAGAAGACCAAGAGCATGCACTGTATCCATTTCCCTGGATCTGGACTTTTCCAGGTGATACATCCTACCTGTTGATCTGAATTTGTCTGCAGAAGAGAGGGGATACAGACTGTGCTGGACTACATGTAGCCAATGGTCAATCTCATTCAGTATGCCATCTGGCAGTAACCAAGGCAAGAACCCTCTCCAACCAGAGCAGGGTTCAAGAAATTTCTCTCACAAGGGAATTTCCTTGCTTTCCCACAGCAGGTTGAGGTCTTCTGAAGCCTGGAAGTATAAGGATTTATCTCCCTTCTCTTGCTCATGTTGAAAGAAAACTTCTTTATCATTAAGTGTATTTTGCAGACTATCTGGAGAGTAAGGAGCTTTCATCACGTCGACACATAAATAGAGAGAGTTTTATGGGGTGTGTTTCATTCCCGTTGGGTGCCCACCAGCCATGACTACTGCCCTTTGGGCCACACAATCAACCTCCTCACTCATGAAGATAAATGTCATATCAGCCCTGCAGTAAGCCATCATCTATTCTTGAGAAACAAAGAGAGTATATAGCATGACCTTCCTTGAAATATTGGATCTATTTACACAGGTTTGTGTGGACCACATTACTTATGAGTCACCAAGGGGAAACTGAGCTCCTTGTAGATAAAGCGATCAGTGCAAACCACTGTAAATAAATCTGAAATTTCTATGAAGGTCGCACTGTGTCTGATTTATACTTCAGCACCCTATGAAATAATGTAGACCAGGTAAGTGGTTTTCAATTTTATTTTTTTTTTTAATTCACATAAAAAAAAAAAAAAAAGCAAAACAAAACAAACTTTTTTGTAATATAAGGGACTGTTCTATTTTAAAGCGCATCTGGTTAGAGAGATGGCACATGCCCAGGAAGTAAGTTGTTATTGTCAGGTATAAAGCTAAATGTTCCTGGACCTGATTCTGCCACCCTCACTAACCAGGATGACTTGCATGGACATACACAGCAGAATCAAACCAAGCAGCAGCAAAAGACAATCCTTAGAAAGTTTGAGGCTCTGTTTTACTGACTGCTCTATACCCTTGTTTTCATGAATAGCCCCAGTGGAGGACAAGCCTGAGTGAAAACTTTGTATCATCACTAAAGTAAGAGTTATCATGAGCACAGGTTTTTGGTCCTAGAAGATCAGTAATGCTCCAGTGATCAAACTACCGGAGTGGAAGTCAATAATCTTGTTTCTGTCACTAACCTGCTTTCTGAACAATTTTGCTTCCCCTATCACCTTTCACCTGGTTTGTCTGTCAAATCAAGTGACCTCCTGATGTCGGAGAGGACTACTTGTTGCAAATATAAGTAATAACCAATAGGATTCAATTTTAGGTTCGGAGAAGTCTTCTGGTTGAATGTGTGACCAGTTGCTTCAGCTTTCAAAACCACACCTGAAAGCTACAGGCAGATTCTCTAAAAATATTGACAGATTTTCTACTTGCTGTCCGGAATGTCATTGGAAGGTAAAAATGGTATCTGGTAAGTGAACTTGATCACCTCATATGTCATTCTGAGTCCACAAACTGATGTTTTAGTGTTCTAAACAGAGCAAAATAAAAACAAAGTATTTTGGAGTGCCTAAGCTGAGTGAAGGAAAAACGATATTTTGAGAATTACAGCTAGAAAGCTTGATCTTCCCTGAACTGTTACTCTTTCTGACAGAAGTGAGTTTTATTCAACTCAGCTTACGTCACAAGTCAAGATTCAGGGAGACTGAGAGAGTCTTCAGAGACAATTACCAGCCTGGGTGATGATAGCAAACTAAGTTCAGACCTGATAATTATGTTCTTTGGCAGAAAATAAGAGTTTGAGTTACTTCATGATTATTCGGCACTCTTGTACTTCAAATTACCTGTAAACAAGGCCAGCCTTGGGCGAGTGGCAATTAAGGCATCAGATCACAAGAGGTCCAGCAAAATGGCCAAAGTTGTGTTGTTTTATTCCTGAAACTTTGAAAACTAGGTTTAGCCACTGGAGCAGCAAGAGCAGAATGGGTCAGCAGCTATTCCTCTAAGGAGCTAGTCCCTCTTGGCAGAACTAATTGTCAAAGTCTTCTGTCACACCTGCCATAAACATCATAAAATCCTAGAATTATAGAGTGATTTGGGTTGGAAAGAACCTTAAAAATCATCTAGTTCCAACCCTTCTGCCATAGGCAGGGACACCTTCTACTAGATCAGGTTGCTCAAAGCTCCATCCAACACAACCTTGAACATTTCCAGAGATGAGGCACGCACAGCTTCTCCAGGCAACATTCTCCAGTGCCTCACCACCCTCATTGCAAAGAATTTCTTCCTTATATCTAAACTAAATCTACCCTCTTTCAGTTTAAAGCCATCACCCCTTGTCCTATCACTACAGGCACTGCTAAAAAGTCTCTCAATCCAGCTTTCTTGTAGGTTTACTTTAGGTACCAGAAGGCTGCTATAAAGTCTCCCTAGAGCCTTCTCCAGGTGGAACAAACCCAACTGTCTCAGTCTGTCTTCATAGGAAAGGTTTTTCAGCTCTCTGATCATCTTCAGACCCTCTCCAACCTTCCATGTTCTGCTCATGTTGGGGACCCCAGAGCTGGATGCACAATTGCAGGTTTGGTCTCACAAGTGCAAAGCAAAGTGGGAGATTCACCTCCGTTGACCTTCTTGTCAGTCTTATGAGGAGCGGTTGAGGGAACTGGGGCTGTTCAGCCTGGAGAAAAGGAGTCTGAGGGGAGACCTTATCGCTGTCTACAACTGCCTGAAAGGAGGGTGTAGCATGGAGGGCGTTGGTCTCTTCTCACAAGCAGCAAGTGATAAGACAAGAGGAAATGACCTTGCCAGTTGCACCAGGGGAGGTTTCTCTTGGATATTAGAAAAAAATTCTTCACAGAATGGGTTGTCAGGCATTGGAACAGGCTGCCCAGAGCAGTGGTGGAGTCACCATCCCTGGAGGGGTTTAAAAGGTGCAGAGGTGAGGTTCTCAGGGAAATGGTTTAGTGCTAGAGTTAGGTTAGGCTGTGGTTGAACCCAATGATCCTGAGGTTCGGTTCCAACTGAAATGATTCTATGGTGCATTTTTGAGGCAGCCCAGGGTATGCTTGGCTATCTGTATCATGGTGAGCTTCTTATCAACCAACCCCCCAAGTCGTTCTCCTCAGGGCTGCCATCTATCCATTCTCCATTCAGCCTGTATTTGTGCTTGGGTTTGGCCCAGTCCAGGTGCATGACCTTGCACTTGGCTTTGTTGAACTTGATGAGGTTTGCACAGGACCACCCCTCCAGCCTGTCAGTGTCCTCCTGGATGGCACCCCATCCCTCCAGGGTGTCAACTGCATCACACAGTTCAGTGTTGTTTACAAAGCTGCTGAGGATGCACTCAGTCTGACTGTCCATGTCACCAACAAAGATGTTTAAGAGCATTGGTCCTAATACCAACCCCTGAGGAATGCCTTTGGTCACTGGTCTCCAGCTTGGACATCAAGCTGCTGACTACAGCTCTGAGTGTGACCATCCAGCCAATTCCATAACAACTGAGTGGTCCATCAGTCAAATCCATGTCTCTCCAGTATAAAGAAAAGGATGTCGTGTGGGACACTGTCAAATGCTTTGCACAAGTTCAGGCAACATGTCCTCCACCATCATCAAAGTCACCAGACACCCAGCTGTTCTTGCAGTCCCTGTCCCTGCACACCTGTGCCAGGCTGGTCCTGGTTCCCACCTGGGCTGCCTGCAGTGGTGAAACTCTGACCAGTTCCCACCACAACAGTCAGCAAAAAGTTGTGGCTACCTGCACTGTTGTACTTATGACATAAAATAATATACAAATAAGTAGACAGAAAAAAACAGACCTTTTTTATTTTATTGTTTAAGGCAATCCTGTATCCTCACTCGAAATACTAAAATCAATTCTGCTCACATTGCGTTTATAAAGGTAAAAGCAAAGCACTGGGATAGGTGAGTTTGTGTTTACTCACCATTGCCCTGCTGTTCTGTTGCTGCTGACATTTACCTAGTGCATGGAATTCACAGTGGGTATAAGTAATTTGATTAGATGTGTTTTGTACCTCCTTTTCTCTGTGTAGGGCAATACTGAATCAGTTTGGCTGATTTGTATGGCTAAAAGTGTGCTCCTTGGAAAAGCTGATTTTTGTTAGTCTTGGGCTTGCTGGCAAGCAAACCTCCTGTTATAAAGCATCTCTTTCATGGAAACGCTTAAGAGTTTCATGAAAAATAAGTTTGTGGGTTTTTTTGCCAAAAGGGGATGTGGGAACCTCTTTCTTTTCCAGTTCCATTTCTGATTTTCCTTCTGTTTTCAAGCAAAAAGAAGCCCAGACTATCTTCACTCAGATGTTGCAGGAAAACATGGCTTCTTTAAAATTTTCTGGCAAATATGTCCAGCACTCAGACTGCAGCTCAGTTTTTAAACTTCTTAAGAAAATGGCAAGTCAGAAGCTGGTCTGAAGCACAGCCTCCCAGGGAGCCCAGATAAAATAAAGTTCCTTTAAACTAGACTGAGGTTTTAAAACCAGATTTGTTAATTTAAACCAGACTGGGACCCAGCTTTTTGTCAGCCTCAGCAGTTCTGCCACACCTCAGGACCTTTTATCAAATCTGTGTCTCAGCAAATTTAAATGCTAGTTTAACTGCAGTTGTTAGTTAAATGATAGTTAATTGCATTCCTGTAGCTCTGGTTAATCGCTGTAGAATGTAAGCACCTTGCACATTGGACAGGAGGTATCCAAAATGTCTCTGGAAAAGCCGAGTCAGAGCAGTAGGTTTTTTCTTCAGTGTGAAACCACCTTTCTGTCCTAAAAAGGGCAAATCTGAGAAACCATCAGGTCTCTGGTACCAGCCTCAGCCACGGGAGGTGGCTCTGCTGGGCTGGTTATTGCCCATCACTGGGCAGTATCAAGAACTGCCTCACCACACATGGGAGTGAAGGCCAAAGAGTTGCTAAAGTAGCATTATCACATTAAATAGACATTTTTCCTTACTATTTTTAACACAATTATGAACTGTGCCTGTTCTTCCCAAAAGTACCACACAGGAAGAAAAAACAAGTTGTCCAAGTTCTTGTGTAAACGCAGAACCAAACTCCAATCCACATCCTAGAAAACTGTGACTTAAGGGAGTTTACAGCTGAATTAAATCCAGTGATTGCTATTTAATTTAAAATGAGTGCAATGGCTTTAGAGTAATTGCACTGGAAAACCATCCATGCAAAACATTAATTCATGTTTTTATTTATTTCATTTGGCAGTTTGTTTTGCCACCTTCTCTGCACCCAGATTTATCAGTAGTCTGGCAACCCTCAAAGACCATTTGAGAAGTGGTACTACTTTTGGCAAGGGCTAAATCCTAGCAGAAGACTCTCTAAAACTCACAGTAAATCTCTCTGTTCTGCTGCTCTACAGACTCTGCTTCACCATCTGCCTTGTGAATTGCATTTTTGTTGTGGTATTTCATAAGTTTTAAAATATGGTTATTATGAGCCATAAACCGACTTTCACAGAGATTATTAATTAAGTACAAAATATTGTACCAACGTGCCTTGTGAAGTATGGCTCATACGTCAGAGCACTGCTGCCATTATAACCATCTGCATAATATCAGATTGGAGTGCTGGAAAGCTTTAAGTTTTTTGTTTGTTGCAGGGGGGAGGTTTGTTTTGTTTTCCCTTGTAGCAGTCCAAGAAGTAAAACATGGAGCCTTAAAGTCAGGTGGATGAGATAAATTCAAACAGATCTTATTGCTCCCAAACACTCTCCTGGAAATAATGGCATCTTGACATTTTATCAGTCACTCATGCGGTCATTCTCAGCGGTATCAGCCAGAGCTTGAAGGATAGAGCCGTAAAGAAAGGATTGTCAGCCATAAACATTCCTCAAAACCATGAAAGCCACAAATGAAAGCTTAAGTAATGGAGGACGGAATACCCTTGATATTTCAACAATTACCTGCAACAACAGGCTTTGTTCAGAGCCCTGGCCATTTTTTCAAAAGCCTTTAGTTGTCATGGCCAGAATAGGATAGGGAAAAAAAAAAGAAAAAGGAAATAAAAAGAAAGAGAGAAAGAGAAAAAGATCTCTGATGTGAAAAGATAAACTTGAGTGACTACATATATGAGGAAGTTTATGGAAATTCTTCATTTTTTTTTAAATCAAGATTTATTGCCAGATATTAGAATTATTTGGCTTGTAGTGAGATACTTTTTTTTTCCCCTTTTTTCTCGTAGAGATCATTAGAAAGACATTCATGCTGCTGAGCTGTTACCTCTGTGGCCATTTCTGATGTCAAATTATGGAGGAAAAAAATGACACTTGCAAGCACATGGCAATTGAAGGAGCTTCAGTAACAGACAGAAGCAAGCAAGTGGGAAAGCAGAAGTGAATTCAACTTCATTACGCTTTGGAAAAATATCGTATTTCTGTGGAAGACAAAAAAGAAGAAAAGCTAGTTTTAAATAGTCTTTGTGCCATTAATTTAGAGCTCATAGAAACTAAGTAAAATGTAGTGCTTGGTATCCAAGTCAACCCAAGCTCTGGAGGCAGCAAACATGAAAGGTTAAATGCTCTAGAAATTGCATTTATAGAGTTTCTCAACTTAGGAGATTAATAGTTACTCAAAGCAATAGATAAATATTAGCAAAGGACCATTAGCAGAGAAAAACACATCAGTGAATCAGAGCTGCCCAGCTTATCAGATCAATTTTAAACAGGTTTATCTTGGACTTCTCCAGCACCTTAATGAGGAACAAATTGGTTTTTTACCCCTTTTTGTTTCCTGAGCCTTTGTTGACTTTTTGATGTTACCTACATACAACCATTAATACAAATGGGTCAGTGGCATAAGAGTGTTAATTCCCTCTCCCCCGCAGGTTCCTGAATACAGTCATTTTATAAAAGTTCCCTTTTATTACTCTGCTCATGGTCACCTAAAGTTTAAGAACAAATGAGTTACTGTTGTTTAGTGATTCCTACTAAGGGAGAAAAGATGAAGTAATGAATGGAAATGAGACCTAGAGGCAGGAAGCCAGCTTTTCTTTTCTTTTATGTATATATAGAAAACAATATGAACAGCTAAGCCAGAGCTTGTACACTGGTGTGAGTGAGTCTATGGCCAGGGAGGAAACAATCACATCCTGTGTTTTCAAGCAAATATTGGACACAGTTGAGTAGGGAAGCTCCATTTTACCCCATAAACCTCAAGCAGGGAGAAAATAAAATAAAATAAAATAAAATAAAATAAAATAAAATAAAATAAAATAAAATAAAATAAAATAAAATAAAATAAAATAAAATAAAATAAAATAAAATAAAATAAAATAAAATAAAATAAAATAAAATAAAATAAAATAAAAGGAAAGGAAAGGAAAGGAAAAAGAAAAGGAAAGTGATGTTTGAAATATGTTACTTGTTAAAGCAATACACACGGGTTGCACTTTGTTAATGATGGAGAGCAGAGCAAGGGCACTCTTTCTTATCTAAACTCATTTGCTCACATGTAGAAAATCGAGCACATTTGAAAAGCCACAGGACATGCCTGTGGCCTCTCACTGCCATCTCAGAATGCTGCAGGTCCTTATAAATCCTGGACCATTTCTGACACTATGATGCAGATCTCTTGAACACCCAAAATTGTTTCAGATGATTCAAAGCACATAAGAGAAGGAAACTGGAATGAACTTGGAATGTTAAACCTCCCAAGACATGGAGACACCTGTCTCTGGGCCAGGCATTTCATTGACTATTGACTTCCGTGGGCTTCAAATGACATCTGGTACCTAAACGCTTCTATGGAGCTGACTGGAGGGTACTTTCCCTGAGTTACCTCTGTCAGGAGTTCATAACATTGCTGTGCAAGCTGGGGGCTGGGTTTTGCTCCTGACCAGCTGAAGACATCTTGACAATCCACTACCTACCTTTGCGTTCATTTGTCATTGTATGAGTTTGGTTTATTTAAACAGCTGACCGCAAGGCTGAATTATTCTATGTGCCGGTTAACAGAGTCTCCGTCTTCTTTGGACACCACTCAATGCTGGGGTAACAAAGCAGTTTTATTGTACTTTGGATGCTGAGGTGCAGGTGATCATTTTAAAAGGGTGCTGGAAGCTCTTCATGCTCTGGGACATCTGTGAGACGGGAAGTAGCTGCTCTATGGACCTGTGAAGTAGTGTCAAGAAGGAACATGCTCCCACCTCCATCAGCACTTGTGTGTCTCTACAATGAGGTACATAATGCAATTCCTTTCCACCCACAGACCTCACAGGCTAGGGACATCTGCTCATTCTTCTCCCATGATCCACTAGCCAAAAAAAGCTGGTAGGCTTCTGCAGAGGTCTTTACTTTAGATAAAGCAGAAATCTTAAAAAAAAAAAAAAAAACAAAACAAAAAAAAAAAAACAAAAAAAAAACTAACAGGATTTTACAAATTATTTGGATGTATAAGGTCTGACAGGATAATGTAGGAAACTCTTTTATACCAATTGCAGCTGACAAGCCAATGCAGCTACCCTTATCTTTTTTTTTTTTTTTCTTATAGTGGGAATCTCTGAGTTCTGCGAATAATGATTCAGGTAAGTTTAGAAAACTTCATTTGGATTCATATATTCATCCCATTTTTCATGACAAAACAAGTGGGGTTTTTTTGTGTGAATACCTCATGCTTTTATAGAGGGAAGAACAGAGTTACCATGAGGTTAAATGTTGCAATGTAGGTCTGAGCAAGTTGAAATACAGAATAACATTTCTACTTCCTCCAATGAAATATGCATTTTATCTTCTATGAAGACATGTTTCTTGCTAGTCTCTGTCAGCAGGAGCCATCAACATAATAGTGTTTTGCTGACCTGTGAAAGAGCTTCTGGTAACCACTACTCAAGAGCTCCATTAAGACAGAAACATTTAAGCTGATTCCATAACACTGTGAAAGTTTTGTAAAATGAGGTTAGGAGGTTGATGCATTTTATATAACCAAATGCAACCATTTTGGGCCTGAACTTGTGAGCTGCTGAATAGTCTCGACTTTCATTAATGTTATAGACATGCTCAGCATTTTATGAGACCAATATCAATGGAAACTAAAATTTTAAGATAATGCTCTAGTTACAGTAACAGCAATGAAAGTGCACAGGAATTTGAAGACATTTCCAAACCAGAAGAAACAAAACCTATGGCGTCTTTACTTGTTACCGATGGCAGTTTCTAGTTAAAACCTTGCCTTGCATTGCCTTGCCTTCCTTCCTCCTCTTTAGTCTGATATGCCTCTTAGACAACTGAGTAAAGTTAATCTGATTCATGACTTACTACATTTTTCACACTGTTCCTCAAGTATCACCAAATATATGATATGCTAATAATTACTCAGCCAGCTCTAGCTTTTATTAAGTATAACATAACACAGACAGCCCATTAAACATGAATGTCAATGCCAGTATCCAACATAGATGAATCAGATCAGAAACTAGCCTGGAAAGAATCCAGTCCAGTTTCCTCTTTTCTCAGGAAAGCTTATAATTTAGTCCCACATATAAATGTACTGAACACTGTTTAAAGCGTGTTCAGTTTGATTGACTCCAACAGGAGACAAGTTTCAGAGCCATATTCCTCTAATAAATACAATCTTTATCACCTTTTCCAGGCTAAATATATTTATTTCTAGTTTATCCATATCAGAAAGATCTTGGTGATACCAGAATGTCTATGACACCTGAACCCATAGAGTTTTAGACTTTTTCTGTAACATGTTCAGAATCCTCTGTTCCTACTGACTGCACCAGACCTGGACATATTCCACCAACCAGATCAGAGCAAGAATGCCTTCAAAATTAAATTCCATCAGTGTAAGTAGAAACATCACTGCTAAAAAACAGGTTAAATAATAGTTTGTGGGAAGTTATAGACAATTTCCCAAACAAATTCTTTCCTCTTTAAACTCCTAGGACTTGAACACACAAATCACTCCTGTTTCTCAGGCTATTTATCATTTTTAGAGGCTATAAATTATACACACCAAGCACCAATTTTATACACCAACAACCATAACAATGCAGTTGCAAAATAGAACACTCTGAAGGGTACGTTCCCCTTTCAAAAAGGAAAGGAAAGAATAATAATGCAATGCCTAGGTCTGCAGTAACAATTTTCATTCAAAGATCTCAAACTGGTTATAAAGCGGATTTTAACCTCATTAAACACCTGTAAGACCGGA
Source organism: Streptopelia decaocto (assembly GCF_964273445.1). Taxonomy (NCBI): domain Eukaryota; kingdom Metazoa; phylum Chordata; class Aves; order Columbiformes; family Columbidae; genus Streptopelia; species Streptopelia decaocto. The sequence goes on from NC_138657.1 coordinate 76,744,928, forward strand.
ATTTAGCCATTATCTTCATTGCTTTCCATGAAAGGTGGCAGGAGGAAGAGTCTTTTAAATTTGTATACCTTAAGGGGAAGTTTTGCAAGTGTTTTCCACTCTTGTTATGACTGGTTCAACTCCAACAGTTTTCAGCAAATTTGGGAGCAATGTATTGATTATTCTGAACCAAGATAGATTACATGATATATAACATGCTGACAGCAATACTGGATAGATCAGGCTCCTAACACCAACCAACCGACTGTTGTTAGTATTGCCATTGAATTAATTTGTAGGGTAGAGATATTGTCCCAGGAAATCAAAGGTGTATATCACTGCTTCTCTGAAGCCATGGATTCACTGATGGAGTTTGGAATCTTCCACTGTTTAGAAAGGATTATGTTTGTCTTTTGGGAGAGCTCGTCACAAACTGGAAGTGGAAAGTGACCCTCAACTCCCTGCCAAGAGGGACAGCCTGAGTGAAGAGAGGCAACTCACAAACCCAGGGCCAGCAGGATGAAAGCTCAGAGACACCATCTGCACCTCAGTTCTCCTTCTGGCTAGTTCTTTTTAACTCACACTTAGCCAATTTCTGGGTCACAGATCAGCACAATCTCCCTCTAGTCACTAAGCACCTACTATGGCCTGGGATACACGTCAGGCCAGATTTAGGCCTTCATGCTTGTTGTCAAGATGGAGATGCCAACAAATGAGCTTAGAATCCTGAGCTTTAATTATATTCAGCAGTGATTCAGTCAGTAGCATATGGAGCACTATTCAACTCACTCCAAAGTGGATAGTAACATTTGCTTAGCTGTAGGTCACCACCAGTGCTATCAAGTTGTTCAAAGAACAGCTCTTAAGACTCCGTGTACTGGACTGGACTGGACTAACCGCAACACACATATAGACCCACAGCACATATGGAAACATTTACCTGTAAGACCCTGAATTTAGAGCTGAATCCCACCCTGGATTGCACTGCTGCTTGTCAGGCATCTAATTTTTTCAGATACTGAGACATCAAAGTTAGTAGAGTCTTGTCCTGTGTGCTTGTTATTTGTGTGATATTTTGTCTCCTGCTTTTGCTTTACTAACAGCATTTTATACAAACTTTCCTGGACAAATGGGCCCAGGGAGGCTCAGCTGCTTACTCAGGGTCCCCGGCACAGAAATATAATCCAAATTTCCTGCATCTTCTGCCCCAAATCACTAGGAAAAGCTCCTTCTCCTGTGGAAAACATGGCTTTTATTAGATTCAGCCTATTTTGCAGAAAAAAAGTCTCCTCCAAAAACTCTCTGTGACTGTCTCCAGAGGCTGGTCTTCTCCATTTGAAAATCACTCAGCTCAACTCTGACATTGCCACTGGTTCAGGGAGATCATGCTGTACTGCTACACACTTATCTTTCAATTTTGATGTTTTCTCTCTTTTTAATACAACATGTAGATGGTTACAAATCCTTAGGAGATCACAAGTATTTTGTATTCCCCTAGAAACATGCAAACTAATAAGCTATTTCCAAGATACCTGGATTTTAAGTAATATTTAGGTTCAGAGAGCACTCAGGAGGAAATTTCCAATTTCTGTTTTGCCTCATAACCACTATGTAGGTCAGTCTTTGTTCACCCTTGCTACAAAGTAAATTTCCTTATAAATGTAAAAATTGTAACATGAAAAATGTCTGTTTCTTTACTTGTTTCATCAGTTTGGACCTCAAGAGACACATCCTATGTGGTGAGGATATTAAGGGAGTTTGGTGTTGAGGGATGTAGGAGCCTGGTTCCCCAAACTTTAGCACAGCCATTCTGGTAAGAGCTGTACATGCCGTGAGTCAGAGCATCCCTGAAGCACTAAACAGGCAACCAAGACAAAAGATAAGAAAGGAAATGTCCATCGAGGCACCTGGCCAAAGTTATAGCATAGGTCAAGAGGAGAATGAAACACGGATTACAAATCCCTCAGCTTGCACTAAGTCTTCTTGCCACAAGGTGAAATATGAAAGGACTTGTTCATCTAGCCTTTCTATTTCAGTACCCATCACTAGATGAGATTCCCCTACACTTTGTCCAGACTAATTAGGCAGTTTTAAAGTTCCTGAGTTTTCTTCTGGAGTTTCAGGGGTCAGAATGAGATGCAGAACAAAATGAACCAGAAGAAGGAAAATCTATTTGCTTTACCCTTACTGCAGTGATGTTCATAGGAAACATACGTGTCATCTGTTGATTCTCCCCCAGGAAAAGATACATCATAGTTTTGAACTGTGCTCTGCATAGTTCTATTTAGTTCTGCATAGTTTTGAACTGTGATTCTGTAGCCAACACACTCTGCTTGTCTCCTGCCCACCCCCAAAATGTGTGTAAAACCCTAAAGTGTGTAGTCTTTGCTCTTCGTAAATATGTTTACCTGGGATATGAATTCAAGTCTGAGCTGTGCTTTGCTTGATCTGGAACTCACTTTGCCAAGAGGATGCAAGCAAGAACACATAAGTGCTGACAGTTCTCCAATGTCATTTCCACAAATTGTCCTCCAGGGACAGATAAATAATGAAACAGCTCGATGGGAAATAACACTAAAACATCTCAATCCACCGAACCACAGGATATGCACCAGACACACATGGGTGAATGCAGAAACGCTGAGAACATTTAACAACACAGAGAGGACTTTAGGAATCCTCATGCCTGCCCAGGATAACTGAAGCATAAATCTGGAGTAAATGGAGCAACAGTGATGCAAACTGTCATAACAGATTGAGAACCAGGCTCAGAGCACCTACCATCCACCTACATGATAGGGAAAATATTCATTATCTCTGTATCAAGGCGTATTTCTTGATATTTCTCTTTAGAATGCCTACCCTGCCTGTTTTAGCGGCGCTGAAATGCAAAATAGTCATCTTGCATTTTCCACAGCTGCCTCCCATTCTGCTAATTCAGTTATGCAAGACTTGACCCAAATGATTCCTCTCTCTTGACTGTTTTTTACTACTTTGCTGATATTTGTAGGCAGTTTTTATGTCTGACACTGTCAGTGAACTGAGTTTGATCAGGCAAATTTTTACTCCCAAGACTGTGCTGCTGAATTAGAATGGTAGAGTGTGCTCTCAGCTAAGTGCATTAAGTAAAACAGCATAACAGCATGCAGCATTTTAGACCTGTAGCCTTCAATTTCCCCTCCTGCCCAGAACTTATCAGGGAGATCTATTAACATCCTGCAAGCACAGGATTTTTTTCCATTCGGTGACCATTTCCTTTCCTATTCATTACTAACATGCAATTAACCATTTCAAACACTGCTAAGCATTGAACACTGAGCATTCTAAAATTATTTTACTGCCTTCTTGATTGTTAAGTATTTCCTTAAAGATCTCCTTGAGCTTTATAATTACTATAAGAATATAAAAACTTTTTCCTTATTTGGTAAGCAGCTTGGATCTCTCTAATTTTAGGGGGAACAGATACTGCCATGGACCTACATATGATCTCTGGGATTTCTCAGACACATTAGGGACTCCCAGATCGACAATTTAATGCTTGTTATTGACAGGATTGACTTCAGTTTTTCCTAAGCAAAAGACAGCTGGAGGACCTACAATATTTTGGTGCAGTCATTAAGCTGCATGTCGATCTCCTCTCCCCATTCGAGAGTTTCCTTTTGACTCCACTTTCTCAGCCAGGGAGATGGAGCATTGGCTCTGATTTGAGAAGATATCATTAGTGGTCCAATTTCCTATCACTGGATTTTTAGTTATTGAGTACCATTTTTTAGCTGCGAAAATGGCTGTGGAACAAACTGTAAGCTTCTATTAATATGGTATCTGTTGTTCTTTGGAAGGTTTTGTGGTTTTTATGCAAGACTGCAGTATCCCACTTGGAACCACCTTTAATAACAAGAGGCAGGAGAGGGTCTTTAACCACCTTAAAAGGGAAATGTTTTTCATATAGCAGCTCTTCAGTTTTCATATGGCTCTTGCTCATTGTGCTTTGATCCTATTGACGATGAATGCTCTCTTGCTATACCTCAGTGTGATATAATGGAAGGAACGCCATGTGGTAGTCTGCAGAAAAGTCGATTAAACTAGCAGATATAAAACTGCAAACAGCTTTTATGCGTCACTAATGGACTGGGACCGCTTGGCTTTTATGATAGCTCAGAAAACCTTACACACCTGAGGTGCCGTAAAAATGAGTAACAGTTAAAAACAGGAAGAAATGTAAAGGATGAGGGGCAAAGCTAGATGGCTTTTGGCATTAGCTGTTCAACAATGTCAGACCATGGTCTGTTTATAGGTACAAACAGAATGAGCTCTCCTTCTCATGGGAGACCTGCCTTGATCCCACACATACCCTGGAAACTTTGCGATCAAAAACTTTATTGTTAATGGAGTCCCTTTCCATCTGTTAAAAAGAGGGAATGGCTCTGGTCAACAGGGACATTTCAATTGTAGGTTCAATGTTTAGCTAACTAAGGATGTGATTTGGCACTTTCCTCTGAGTTAGCATAAATACTGGTCATTAAATATTTCCCCACATTGTGCTTCGCTCTGGCTAGTGCTGTCTGCCCTTTGCTTTCAGAGGAATTAGACCCTCAAGGCTTTTTGCCTTATCACCATGTTGCCACATGCAAGCTCTGCATTGTGCTGTTTTCCTTTTTAGGGCCCAGGACTCAAAACGACAAAAGTTCTGCAAAATTCTCTTCTTCTGTACTCTGCTGGCAGACATGTGGACTAACTCTCCAAGACAAGCTTAACAAAGCAGTATCAGAGAAATTACAAATTTCTGCAAATAATGCTGAATACTACAAATGATATGCCTCAAAAATCACTTGATCATTAAGCAATAGAAGATTTTTTCTGTAAAATAAATAAACTGTGAAAAGAGAAGGTAAATTTGCAATTTAAGATTAATATGATCTGAAGGAAGATGTTGACCAAATACAAAGATACATTGTGTGTCATACACCTTTGAAAGATTTTGTCCCCAAAACGAAACTGAAGTCAGGTCTGACACCTGATTCATACCAACAGAGAAATCTCCAGCACTGGCTCAACTAAGCAGCAGGCAGTAGGGTTTTTTATGGCGAAATCTTTTGACCATCATAAATTTTCACGCTCTGTACTTGGATACCATGGTGAATGGCAATAGATTAGATCCATTTTTCATTCTTCTCTGAGTCACTGCCTTAAAGGAACATGACACTTAGCAATCTAGTCATGAAAAAATAAAAACTCTGTGATGTCTTATTAATATTCCTGCACATAGTTGGAGGAAAAAAGTTAACTTACAGATAGTATAGCTCAATTAAGTGGAAAACACACATCCCAAAGAAAACCCAAGCCTAATTGCATAGCCTTGACTTAAAATGAATCAGGTTTGATTTTAACTTGCTGGGCACCAAAATTTATATTCTATTATTTTTTATCTTGCTGTGGTAATTAATGTAAGAAATGTTTCATGCCAAGTTAGCTTTGCCTGTAGTGTCCCTAGATTAAAGGAAAATGGAAATAGCATCTCTGTCAGAGTGGTTGCAAAGTGTTCTCATCCCCTGAAGGAAACCCAGGCTCTGCTGACTAAGAAGACTTCAGCTTTTGATCATGAGTTATTGGATATCGACCCATCATTCAGTCAGGGTTGCAAACTGACTGTCCTGAACTGAAAGGGTTGGAATCGGATCACATCCAGGGGGAACAGTTCTCCCAGCAAAACTTCCTTCCCATCTAAATCAAGCCTACAAATAGCAACTCACATTTGTCAGACATTCATCAAATGTGACATGCTTCATGGAGCCAGGCCACAAAAACAGAGGAACCTGTCATAATAACCTCATGCAAGACAGTAGACAATCCTGGTGCTGCATGACATGCCGAGTAGCAGATATCATGCTTCCCAAACAGGTGAATGTAAAACTCAATCTCGTAGAAAGAAAAATTGTCACTCATAAATTGAAAAAAAAATAAATAAATAAATAAAATAGACAACTATCTGATCCAATTAAAACATACATTGATTACTGTCAGGTTGTGTAAATGCTGACACACAGGGATTGATCCTGCTTGGAAATACTGCATAAAGCAGCAAGCCCCAAAACTGAAAGTTATCAGTATTTCCAAACCCACAAGGAGTAGCTGCTCATCCCAGGCAAAATGGTTCTCCAAAGTTAGACAGGTATCTCAGCCTAGCACTTTGAAGCACTACTCATTTTGGCAATGATAATCGCTGTTTTTGTTATTTTTCAATACCGCTTGCTACAATTTAGACACTTTGGTACACTATCAGCCTCATTCACTGATCCTCACGCAGTAACGCACAGTTTGCAAGACCTGGGATTATAGAAGTACCGACTCTAATGACACAGAGAACACACGATATGATAAGCGAGAGCAGTCAGTGTCTATCCAAGCCCAGCTTCCTTCAGCAGTACAGCAGAACTGCATCAACAGGTAACATAAGAGGGAGATTTTGAGATGTAGCTGAAATCAACAGTGAAAGAGAAGTAAAATAAGACAGAACTTTTAAAACCAAGGATATTTTTAATAAAACTGTCTCAATTTCAAAACTAGGGAATGGCTTTGGAGAAAACTATTTTGCCCCCTAATGATTTGTCTCTCCTAAAATTTTCTCTAAGTGGACATTTCTACCCTCAACTATTTTTACATCCCTTTCTATCTTGTATCTTCCCACCCCTTTCTTTCTATCTTGTATCTTCCTACCACCCTGTTTTCAATGGGGGAAAGGAGAAATGAAATTAGAAAAAATTTTGCCAAGAAAGTTGGATGAGATGATCCTTGAGGTCCCTTCCAACTTATTATTCTATGATTCTATGAAATTAGGAAAATGAAATTGCAATGGAACACTTTAATAAAACTTCAATGACAAAAATTCTCAACTAAGCAAAAAATCATCTGATTTGGAAAGTCAGAAATTTTCATGAAAATAAAATATTTTCTTTCTTTAGTAGGTTTACTGGGAAACTCCCATATCCAATAACAAGTTTGTTTTTTCTTGTACTAAAAGAAATTTAAAATGGATGGTTTTGTTTGGTTTTTGGCTGGTTTTTGAAGTTTGTTTTCCCATATACCCACTTGCCTACTGGATTATGTGTTGTGAGGAAAAGCCAAAGATCTAAATATAGATAGATCCATAGTATATGTACTGCTGAGGTATAAATACAATAGGTCAGCGCTCCCAGTCAGTGATTCAGGTGCCCAGTTCTGTCTGGTAGTGTCACATAGGTGGATGTTTCAATATAAAATGATACCTACATTTAGGGACCTGAATGGCCCCTTTGGATGCTACTCAGACAGTATCCTCTTGGGCAAAATTACATTGATTTCCCCTGTATCAGTTCACTCACCTTCAAAAAAAAAAAAAATAGAATACTGATATCTCTTGTTCATCACTTGGAAAATTCTATTTAATCCATTGAAAAAAATACAGACACAAACTATTAAAATAAATTGACCTATCTATCCAAGCTATTGATGTATTTTAGATCACTAGATGAAGTAATGCTATATACCAAGAAAATATTCCAGCTGACTGGACAGAAGGAAAGTAAAACTCAGACTTCCCCTAGAAGAAATCATGACTGCTCAACTCTGTCTTATGTCCTTTAGGACAACAGATAACTGTGATAGTAGGTAATAGTTCATAGTTGTTTTTTTCAGGTAAAACAATAGATGTCAGTAATTTGCTGATAGAAATTTTTGCCTTTTTGGTGGTCAAGTTCTAAATTACTCTGACAGGCATTTCACTGACAACCTGTGATAGTACTGTATGGTTAGAGACAGGTAACAGTGCTCATCTGGTTTATGTACGCCTAGCAGTCTGTGAGCTAGAACTTATAAAACTCCTAAAACTGCAAGTCACCTTGGAAAAAAACTCCATAAAGAACTTCACACAGGCAGATCCTTCTTCTTAACACAGACATAAGAAATCCTCTATATCGTGACAAAAAAATGAGGAAAAAAAGCCCCTGCATTTTTGACTATTTGCAGCTGGAATCAGGTGCCTTATGAGTAATGCCCTGTGAGGAAGAGGCTGTAAACAAAACAATATTTTGTATTGTGAATAAATGGGTCTGCTAAGTACTGTGCAAATCCCCCCAGGTACCACTGCACTGTAGCTCTGACAAAAATGCATTTGCAAAGCACTTAGTGTCAAGAAATCCCATCTCTTGGTGCCAAAGGGTTAAGAGTCTCTCCAAATCAGAGGATAAACTCATTAAAATGGGCCATTATTGGAGGAAGAAGAACCCCCAAGACTCTTTCCCCATTTCCTTGACGGGTTAGCAGGAGGAACCAAAGAACATAATACAGGTTTGAGTGCACATAAAACGATAGTAAGCTCCATAAGGAGTGAGGATTCCAAAGTAAATAGAATACTGAAAGTCAGCAGAGGCAAAAGTTAACTTAATATAAAATACTTGACCCCCAGGTAAGGCATTAAGATGCTGGTTTGGCAGTCAGAACTGATAGCAGACTTGCTGAAAGGGTATTGGCTTCAGAAAGAAGACAAATACAATCCTAATCCCTTTTTCCTGCCACACACTGGAGATGAGTGAAACCCAAGGGGGAAATTCTTATTACAGCAAATAGGTGCAAGTCCAGAGGAAAAATTAAGTCAACTTGACAATTTACAAATTTCCTTTCAGGCATGAAAGGTGGATGAAAACAGAAGGTTATTTTTAAATCCAAACCACAGTATTTTGTATCTGTTAATATCACTGCCAAAGAATAAGGGACACAGGAAAAGAGTTCATAATGAACCCAAGCTTCCACTTACTGGAACAAAGCCAGGACAAAATAACTTGTGTCAGACAAGCAATATTAGAAAATCTAATACAAGCGTTCTTCCCATCAGGGGCAGTGAGACCTGGAGGTTTATCTACAGCTTTCCGGGTGAAGATGCAAACCAAGGTAAAATCTGCTTATGTCTGACTTTTCTGGGGTAAGGAATATACAGCACAATGTTCCTCAGGAAAAATAAATAAATAATAATAATAATTATATATATATATATATGTATATATTCCTCTGCTGTTTGCTTTATGTTCCTCCTGATGTATTCCCCTGCAGACAACAGAGGATTAGGAGGATTAGGTGCAGTCAAAATTTGCTATCAGCATACCTGTACTGTTCCACAAACGAAAGAACCTGAGCTTTGTGGAAAATGCCCATAATGTTACCTGGGCATCTGCTTAACCCTTATGGACCTTTAACACGTGTTTTGAAATGCTCAGGCATACCAGGACCTAGCAGTATTAAATCTTTCATTTTTAGGTGGAAAAATTGCAATCCATGCTATGTTACAGCGAAATGATTGAACAGATCAAATTATATCCTGCCCACTAGATAGAGCCAGGTACTCTCTGATCCTGAATCTTGTGCTCGAGTGCTCCTACCTCCCCTCTGACATCCAGCAATCTGTACTTCCATTGTTTATTTTGGGAGTGGAAAGTTATCCCCTCTCCAAGTGCATTGTGGGTTTACACCAACACAATCATGATAGTGTCAGTGAAGATTACACCTAGGGCCGAAATAGCTAGCTTGGGGATGAAATGCAAAATGCTGAAATCACATCCTTTCTCAATGCTCCAACAAGCTGTTGCTTAACCTTTTTATTCCCTCACTGAAGAGCCAGATGCCTCTTCCTGTTGAGTAAGGAAATCAAATAAGACCATTCTCTTCAAGGAGCTGCATGAGCCATAGGCACCCGTGGCTGCGATAGAGTCATAGAATAGTTTGGGTTAGAAGGGACTTTTCATGAAATCATGTGCTACAATGAAGAAAGATCTGATGCTGAGGAGCAGATAAATGGTGGAGGAAAAGCAACTGCATCTCAAGGACTTGCCCTTCCTTTGCAGACCATAGAGGAGCCAAAGTGAGGTGGCAGCTCAGAGAATTGTTTTGGAAATCTGCTTTCTTGCTTCTTGCAGAGGTCACCCAGGTGGAGAAACATGTCCATTACTAGGGACAGTCTGCAAACTGAAGGCTGAAGCTGTGGACAGTTTTGCAGAGATAATTGCCTGGAGGAGAGAACATCAATTAAAATTCTGAAATGGAAAACATCACGGAGGCTCATAAAAAGACTACATTTAAATGTCTCTGTCAGCAGATATGCTAGATTATCATTTACTACCTCAGATAGCAAAAGGGTGACTAACCAGTGAATACAACAAAAATATCAAGCCCAACCACAACAAAATACTACCTGAAATTTCCACTCCAAGAAAGGAGTCCATCTAGTGACATATTTTTATTATTTTCCTCTATATGACTTATAGCTGAATATGACATATATGTATGTAAACTAGCATGATGGGGTCTAGTGTTGTATAGATGAAGTTAACTACATAATTACTGACACAAATTGGGCTGTAATTTTATTAATATACAGTAAGCGTTTGCAGGATTGGGGCCTCATGCAAACTTTCCCCAAATCTCAAATTATTATTTTTGAAATACTGCTCTTCTTTGACAGCACCTAATTAGAGAACAGTTTGGTGGAGAGACCTATATGAATAATTACATGAGTATATAAATATTCATCTAAATAAACATATAAATATCTACAGATGAATATATAAATATCTTTACATAGGGAGATTTGAATAATCATTGAAATACATCATGGTTCCAGCAATATCAACAAAATTGTAACTAGAATGCAGAACAAAATTCCAGTTGGCTTGGTTTTTAAGATTTGTCAGCACAGATTCATCCTCTCTAATTTTATATATTTAGTTAATATCTATAAGAGAGGACTTGGTCACCCTTGAATTTCTCTGTAGTTTAAAGAGAGAGAAAGAGAGGAATATACTCTGAGAAGATTACTCTGATATTTTGGGGGGTTGAATAACCCTCTGGAGGTGTTGATTTTACCCCTTGCCTAAGAAGACAAAGTCGAATTGTTTCTTGTTAAGCATGTTGGCTAAAAAACTAGAACTTGAATTTGGTCCCTAGTTCCAAATTTTTTGATCAACCAAATAAAACAATGCCTCTCCTTATCTGGTGCAGATCAGTAGAAAGGTATTTGAAGCCAATGAATTCGGTCTAATTTGCACAGTGACTGACCTAACCTTGAGACAGGCATCTGAGGCTGATGACATCAATGCTAGAGGTCAGCCTAGCATGTCTAGCCTCAGACATTAATGTTATAACTTTTTGACACCTGAAGTTACATAGAATCATAAAATGGGTTGGAAGTCACCTTTTAAGGTCATCTAGTCCAAACCCCCTGCAATGAGCAGGGACATCTTCACTCAGACCAGGTTGCTCAGAGCCCCGTCCAGCCTGACCTGGGATATCTCCAGGGATGGGGCATCCACCACCTCTCTGGGAAATCTGGGCCAGTGTTTTGTCACCCTCAGTGTAAAAAATTTCTTCCTTATTTCTAGTCTGAATCTCTCCCTTTTAGTTTAAAACCAATACTTCTTGTTTTGTCACAACAGGCCCTGCTCAAAAGTCTGTTCCCATCTTTCTTATCAGCCACTTTTAAGCACTGAAAGATCACAATAAGGTCTCCCCAGAGCTTCTCTTCTCCAGCTGAACACCCCAACTCTCTCAGCCTGTCCTCCCAGCAGAGCTGTTCCAGCCTCGGATCATTTCTGGGGCTCCTCTGGCCCCTCTCCAGCAGGTCCATGTCTGTCCTGTGCTGAGGACCCCAGAGCTGGATGCAGTAGTGCAGGTGAGGACAGGTTACATGAGATGATCCTCTCCCTCCTCTTTTCATTAAATGCTTGTTTCCACTCATCTGGGTGAATCGTAGATTTCCTTGCAAAATCATTTCTTAAAATTCAAGAACAGCTAGAATGAAACACATCAGGTTTTTATCAATTGCTAACAACACTGCACCTACTGTTCAGGACAGAAAATGATTTAAGTTTGAGCTATACACCTAGGCTCCATCACAGATAATAGAAAGAGGTAAACATCTTCAGAGGGCAATTAATCCGCAGGCTCAGTCTTGCTTTTGGTGAAGTGAAAGTCATTTCGGGGTGGATATGAAATGTAGGACTGTCTTACAACAGTGATAAATATAAGGAGAGGTGTCATGAGACAAGAAGAGTGAAGATAACAGTACAGCTGCTAAATATCTGAGCTAGGAGTATACAGGCTGGAATTCATCTCATTCAACTTCACCCACTTAAAAGATCATCATCAGACCCAAGTTAATCATCTAGGCTCCCTTCTAGTTGACGGAGAGAGACAGCATGACCAGATGGTCTAACTCTTGTCCACTATTGGCAGGCTGAAACATCCATGGCATGTTCCAGAATTTGCCATCAGCTTTAGCAAAAACCATGGTAACTAATTACTAGATTCCTTACTTCTAATAAACTTAAGTGAGGTGAGATGAGTTCCATACCAGGTATTTCCTATGGAGGCATATTTGCTTGATTTAACTGTGGAGTCATGAACTGGCCATGATCCTTCAAAAATTCTTTCATGTTATTGGCTCAGGGAACATAAGGCCTAGGAAAAGAGTATTACCTCCACAGTCTAAACACTTGGATATTATCAGCTATTCACTATCACATAATTATAACTATATGAAACCCAGTCACTTGGTTTTGCTTAGACATAATCAATATTTGTCTGTATTTACTTTTCAGTCCTGAATGGAAGATATCAAAAGGAAGAGAATTCCCCTTGTCATAGTACTTTTTTCTGAAAGTTAATCCCCTTCTCCACTGTAAATGTGCACTTTTTTCCCCATTTGTATTTGCCTGGCTGCCAGCCACTGACACTTGTTAAGACTTTTTCTTCAAGACTCAATATGCTTTTACAAGCCAGCATATTTCCCTTAGGAGACAACTTGCACATGGTCACAAAGGAATTATACAACAAATCAAGGAACGAAACCTCAGACTCCGAAATCTCAGGATAATGCCCAGATCATCAGCTCATCCATGCTGTTGACAGCACTTTGGAGAATGGGAATGGATAATGGTTATTAATGCAGCAAGCAGAAAGGGCTTTACAGGTGAGACTGTGAGAAAGGACAGTGCTACTCTTCCTCTTCCAGTGTCGCAGAGACCGGTGCTTCGTGGCTGGGGGACAAGAGAAGTGACCTGATTTTAAAGGACAGAAATCCTCAGGAATTCAGCTCTGCGAGGCTCTGGTCTATGATGAGGCACACTGTTTCCTAGATATCTGTTTCAACCTTTTGTTAATGCAATAAAAATTGTCTGCCTTGATTGTCCTCTGACTTTCATGGACCAAGTGGTGCTACTTGCAACACTGCAAGAATCAGGTGCCCATGAACCCAGTATCCCTCCTCCTCCCCCAGCTTTCATTCCTGGCACCCTGAGGCTTTTGTGGCAAAGGCCCATGAAAAAGGATGCAACTTTTTACAGAAAGTGGCAAATTTCATATATGAGAAAGCACCTTCCCCCTCCCTGAAATTTCACCTTGGCATTGTGAACTGAAGCTCTGTTCTCTGTCTGCTGCAGCCCCACATAAAAAGAAAATTGTTTCTCATAAATTACTTCGGAAATGCACATTGCATGTTAATTGTAAAATAAACAGTTTAAATTCATTTCATTGAGCACAACATCAGAAAGAAAATGAGCCAACTGCAGTAGATTATTTTTGTTGGATAGGTTTCAATCATCTTTACTGATGCCCTTCATTCTTCTCCTGATTACCATCACTAAAAACCCCTATAGCAAATTTCATCTGAGTATCTAAAAATAGAGATATTTATAACTTGCCTGGTTTTGTCTCACATCTCTCCTCCCCTTTTCCTCCTTGCATTTCTGATCAGACTTATTTCAGACCCTGGTGAAATATGTAAAGCACCCATGCAAAGACTATGCACAGAGGGGAATATGGAGGTTTCACAGTCTTCTTTTTTATCTGTATTTTGGTCTCCTGGCCAAAGGAGTAACCTCAGTCCATTCTCAGTTGCTCTACTAGGGGCTGTCATCCCATGAGACTTGCTCGCTTAGCTGCTCGTGTGAATGTTGCTTATTATCACTCATGTTCATCCAGATTAGCAAAGACTTCCTAGTTATACCAGTTAAACCAACCTAGTTCATTTTCACTAAATAGAGAGCGAAAGAGACAACACAAATAGTCCATCCAGCAGGCCAGCAAGGGCAGTGGTGAATGGATGGGGTTGGACAGGGAACAGCAACTTCTTCAGCTAGTTGCACTATAGCCACAGAGACGTGTGGTCAAGGCCTTAGTGCAAGACCTCACTTGGAATAAAAGCGGCATAGCTCTACAGACAACACATCGTGAGAAGGTGGATGCAAAAATAGCAGGTTTCACAAATCTCAGAAGCAGGTGAATGTCACCCTTCTGAGCTAGTTCCTCTTTGATCTTTTGGCTGACATCCCAAAAATTAAGCAATTCGTATTGAAGCCAGGTGTCTACATGTTGAGCCTTTGTAGGTTGTAAGTCATACCTTAAGGCACAAGATAACTTGAAACTTAGCCCAGGCTTGTTTAAAATTCAGCTCAGGTTCATAAAACTACAAACCTCAGTGAACCCTGTGAACTTGGCTCAATTTTAGGGTTTGAACAGTCCAGGTCTAAAAACATTTAAAATACTTCTCAAAAAGAGCCTGGGCAACAACTGAAAGCCTTGGGAAAAGTTCCTCTGCATAGGAAAATAGCTAATGCATCAAGTTATGGTTTCTTAATGGCATTCAATTAACACATCACCGTTGTTACTTGATTAAAAATTAACTGTGAATACACATTTAACATTTAGTACTTACAAATGTTCCTTGATTTATTAAAATTGTCAGGAGTTAAGGAGTCTTGGGATAAGCAAGGAATATTTTCTTTGCCTATTTTGGTAGCTCTGTAATGAAGCAAGCAGCTTTTAATAGAGAATTCAGACTTGCTGAAAACTTTTCTGGAAAGAACATTATAAATCATTCCTCACATATTAAATACTAATTTTGCTCAATTCGTTTTTGTGAAAGTGTGTATTGGCTAGCAGCAGTTGCACTAGAAGAAACCCGCTTTTTGAGGAGTGCAGCTGAGTTTCCACTTGTATCAGTGTTTGCTAATGGGAATCCTCTGAACAACACTTGCTTCTTTGGAATAACCTGGTATCTCATCTGAGGGTCAACAACGGCAGAATGGCATTACGGAGGTTTTTCACACTGACTTTCTGGGTTGCTATATGCAAAAAAATGCCACCACAGGCCTTTTGCTGCACGGTACCGCTGCTAGGGGACAAGAGGTGACACCCCCAGCATGCTGTCACAAACAGGCAGGTGGGAAGCTGGGCTCAGGAGAAGCGCAGCCACATGCTGGACGATGATGTGCATCCTATGTGTGGAGAGTTTTCAAGAGACCAGCAATCCCATCCGTCCCCTGACGGTATTTATAGAACCATTATTATTTGACATCAGCGTAGCTCTTCCTCCTGTGCGCGATCTTGCTAAATTTGGACATGCCAGCACCGATGCTGTACACAGGGCTGGCTCTGACCGCACGTGCAGTTACTGCAATCACATGTTCAAACAGACATTTAAGCCTCTGAAGAAATATTTGTACTCTCAGATGTGGCTAATGTGTTTACTGAACCAGGTCCAGGCAATGACAGGCATGAGGACACTGCGGAAATGGAAACAGTCCAACCAAGAAGTAGCAATAGGAGTGCAAGTGCTCAGCATTTCAGCTAAAGAAGTCAGGGGGAAGAGGGCTTTCCTCCTACCTGAGCACTGACATTTCAGATCTGCCTGCTTTAGTCCACGACTGTGCCTCTCTGATTAAGTGTGTGACATATGGATGCAGATCACGGAAACAAGACCCCTACAATGTGAGCATTTGGTCACCCTGCTCGTGAGATGTTGACAAAAATCTTTTGAACACAGAAGCTGGTTTTCAGCACTATAATTTTCCGCCTTTGCCCTCCCATATTATTCTGCCCTCGGTATTACACAAATGTAAACTAGAAAAAAAAAATTAAAAAAAAAAAGCATTAAAAATAAAATAAACAAAAAAGAAGCTTGGGAACACTTTATATCACATCCCTCTCTGACTTTCTCCCAGTGAATGAAGCAGTATTTTTCCCTAGTTCTGTACCTAATCAAACTCATGTCGTGACACAGGGATTAATCTGATTATTAATTATTTGCGTTAGGATGATACCATCTGCCCTTCCCTCCCCTCTCTTCTTCCCTGCATGGAAGGGATTTATTGTGTTGAGCAAGACAGGTATCATGTTAAGAAAAGGTTGTTTTCCCTGTTTCAGGGAAGGGCAGTGAGATGGGGGGAATTTCATGATTTAGCTGAAGCAGTCAAAAGCATCCTATCCATTTCTGTGAACTCCAGATCAGCCTCTAAGTGCAAAACTGCTCTGCATAAGACATCACTGCGAGACAGAGATTTAAATTGGCTCCAAAATAGCTGAGTGCCCGCACTGCAGCATCGCTGACTGAAGAGATGCTAGTTCTGGCTGCGGGGACAGACTGGCCATCCCAGCTTGGTGATGGTAAACTGAGGTTCTGCAGCCTCCTCGTTCAGAGCTGGCTCAATGTACAGTGCTCCACAACGCCCAGGATAACCTTCTTCAATTCACCCCGTAAGCATTGTAGTAAAATAAGAAAATAATGCACTATTTGTAAACCCTGCTTTACCACTGTACACTTTTAAAGTGTATCTGCTGTGCTGATAAAACAGGGTTCAGGACGAATGTCAAATCAAAGTATAGCTTTTGCTTTTGTCTCTTGTCAAGACTTACGTCATGTTTAGTGTGTCCTTGTTAATTTCTAAAAATCCATCTTGTCCAACAATGATGTGACTAATCATTCCCTAGGAAAAAGGGTAACCATTGATTTATGATACTAACAGTATAATGCCTAAACATTCTGGTAGATATTTTTGTCCATAATGCTTATTAAATTAAGAACTTTCTACCTAGAAGTTCTCAGAGAAGTTTTTAGAGACATCTAGATACTTAAAGATACTAATAAGTTGTAAGTGTAGTTAAGAAAAAATGCTTATCTCCTGCTGAAGTTATGGGAATGAAATACGTAAAAACTTTTGAAAATCTTCCTTCTCATCTGCTGATCTTTAATGTAAGCATCCTTGAAAATCTGAGTCTTGTATGCACTTAAAAATGAGATCCCATTGTGCATGTCTGACACTCTTAACTGTCGAACTATTTTGCGAGCATTACTTGCAGCCTGTGACGCCTCAAGAGAAATCTAGCACTGATATCACCTTTCACCAAGTGGGGATGCTGACTTTCACATGGTTAAAAGTCCATGAACTGATGACCAACTCCCAGAGTCTCTCCAGATACTCCCTACTCTATTTACTAGACTGGTCTCATCTCACATTCTTCCGACATGAACCACATCTCTGCTGTTACTGGCATTTACTGCTTAAGTCTGAGCCTGACATTCTTCAAGAAAATGAAGAGAAAGGGATAACTCACCCCAGTGCTCTTCATGTAATGAGTATGACAGAGCTTATACAAGTCAGAGACAGAGAAGGATCTACCCAGGCAACAAAAGAATCTCACGGAAAGCAGGTGTTTGCCAGGCTGTGAGATAATAGGCCCATCTTCACACACACAGAGGAGCACAGAGCATAAAAACATGAATGGGAGGACCCAAATAACCTGAGGGAAGAAATGTGTCCCTGCTGTGGTCCCCTCCAGGGTTGTTCCAGGAGAGCATCACTCCACCATGGTGCTCTCTGGAGCACCTTGGGGTCACCACCCAGGGACTCATTGAACGGGACTTACTATGGGATGGTTAGGGGAGGAAAACAAAGGTGGGAAAGGGAAGTATCAAGGTGGGGTGGGAGAACTGAACATGGGAAAACTGAGGGGAAAGAGGATGAAATGGCCAGCTGTGTGTAAACAGAGCTTGTCAGTGCTCTTGTCTGGATCCATTATCTGTGTGTGTGTGTGCATGTGTTTGTGTGATGGTGTGTGCATGGGTTTTGTACCTCTGCACCGCCCCCAGAGTGGGGTTTTTGCCTCAGGACCTCTTATGTCCAGTTGCCAGCAACATGGGAGAGGTTGGGATCAACAGGAAGCTACAGGGCAGACTGAGTGTCTGAGAACAGCTACTGGGGGATCCATATGTTATACATATCTGTATATTTTGCACTGACAGACTTGCGTCCCAGTCAGCCAGAGGGCAGCACAATGAGGCTGTTGGTGCTGATTATGTTTGTGCAAGTGCTCTGTGAGTCTGTTTGTGATCTGTGCAGATCTGAATACATCTATATATAAATATGTATGCTGTATATGTGTGTTTGTGTGTGTGTGCCTACTGGGAATACATGCTCAGTCTCTCTACTGGTTGGACCTGGGATATTGATCTGCAGTAATTCCTTAGCAATATTCTCAAGTCGTTAAAAAATGCAGGAGCACCATATGCTAAACTGCAACAAATTCAGTGATCTCAGTATTTGGAGTCAGACTTTTGAGGTTGGAAGAGGTTACTATGTTGTAACATTCCATTTGATAAGCTTCACCAGCCAGATCCGAGGAAGGGAACGAGAAAAGGAGGTACCTTTGGACAGGCCTGCCAGGCAGATGGACAGGGGAGCCTTTCTTTTCAGTTGGATGATCTCAAGCACAATTGCATGGAACAGTTTATTGTGCAAAAGGAAATATAACAAGAATCTAATGTGGAAGAAATTTTCTGGTAATTACTGTCTTCTCTCTCTCTACAGGCTGATATTGCTTGGTGCTTTTATTTATGGATGCTCTTTACATCCAAGATGACTGAAGTCTCCCTTGATGAAGGCACTGAGACAAATAGCAGTTGGGTACCTAAATATCTCTGAATGCCTCTGAAGACCCTGAGCACTCAAAATTCAAAATGGGCTTAGATACCTCCAGCCGCAGAACAATAACTTTAATAGTCCTTTTCCCCAGACAGTCTCAAACTCTGGAATTTGAGACAATAGTGAGAGGTTTAGAGCCATTGCAGTCTCTTATTTCATATCCATCTGAATGAGGACAGCCTGGAACCTGAAATATCTCACTTTTTGGTTAAACAGCTAGACCAGTTTTATCTGTGAAAGGAGCCTTAATTGAAGTAAGGCCTCATGCTGGACTTGAATATGTCAGGGATGGTTCAAGTTCTACCTGTCAGTTTCAGAGGTTTAATTCAGCATAATCCCTGTATCTCATTGGGATTTAGGCAGCAATTAGCTGATCCACTACTCAGATTTAAGGGTGCCCAGGGTATGATTTCAGGGTAAAAGCATGGACACCCAGAGAGTTTATGATTCTCATGGATTAAGCAGTTGAAAGGCATGTGGTTTGGATGACAGTTTGAGAATAATTTTGGCACCGAAGTCCTTCTTTGCGACTGCTCCTGAGATGCAACTGTGAGCTGCAGAGCAATGAGCTGTGCAGGCAGTGTTTGCAATTAAAAAAGGTTTAATTTCACCATGTTTTTTCCATTTCATTGTATAGCACCGAACCTAGAGCCACCTGGAGCCACCCGGGCTCCCTCCAGTGGCCCAGGTAAGCAGAAGGGACTCCCTCGTCTTTAAGCCCTGCAGCATGAATTACTTTTTTCATAGTTTCCTCTTTCATCTATAAGAACGAACGTGGATGTTCAGCTTAGACTAACATAAGGGCAGGCAGAAAAGATGTATCTTGCCTGCCACAGCACTCTTTCCCAAAGCCCTGTCCTAACTGATACTGAGTACAAATGAGAGAAAACTTTGGGAACTGACTACTTATTTCAAAATCTTACTGTATAATTGGAAGATGTTCATTAGAGCAATACAGCTTGTTAATTATGGAGCATTAAACATACGGGGCCAGATTTTGACATCTTGACGATGACGGCAATTGTGTATACAAATAGTCCTGCTGCAATAAATTGGACCATTTGTGCAATGGGATCTACCCAAGGCTACGAGTGACTCAGTGTGAATCCAAATCTGACACCTAATATTTATAACAGGGGACTAGATGACTCAGGGCTTTGTAACAAAACACAGAGTTTTTCAGCCTCCGGCTACCTGCTTTAATCTCACCGCTGTCAGCCGTGACAAAAAGTCAGCGCCACATGACAGCTGTTCAGAGACATCCTAATGAGCGGGTGATGTTGGAGGTCCTGGTGGACATCACCCGGGAAAGCAGAGCTACACCCGGACCTCCGTGCTGGCAGCTGCGGCGAAGGAGCAGTGGCCTCCAGGTCAGGGTTGGAGCATGTCAGGTGGCATAAAGAAACCGTCACCACCGCAAGTCCTGCAGCATCTGCTCGAGGAGAAAGGCACGTCCCAGCTCTCTGGGCACTGTGAGGACAGAGCTCCCCATCAGCATGCAGGACCGAAAATAAAAAATCCCCCCTTGACAACTTTGGCTTACAAGTGAGGCCTAAACCATGTATTCTTCAGGGAGCGCAGCAAACCCGGAGACCATAATTAAAATATGTTAATCTACACTGGGCACTTACCCATGGATAAACACTTCCATTTGGCACAATTTCCAGCAATCTTCTTCTGAGATTTGAGCCTGATTTCAGAACCCCAGTCCTTTCCCTTTTGACATTTTTGGTCTTACTTTTGAGCCAAAAATAATTTTTAAAAAAATTGAAATAAAAAAGAAAATTAAAAAAAGAAAAAAAAAAAGAGAGAGAGAAAGAACAACAGCAACAAAAAGACACTTGTTTTCTTCATAAGCTTTGTAATTCCAGTTTGTTTTTACTGGGGGTGGGAGAATGCTGTAGCTAAGCTATGTGTTCATTACAGCCAGGGGGGAAAAATGAGGTTGGCTCCTAGTTTTGCTTATGTTGTTAAAAGAGGCTCTGAAGCTGCAGTTCTGGAACAGGTCTCCTCTTTCTTTGAAAGCATGCTGTTTGATAGACTGTCATTTGTCCCCTCCTTTCAGAAGAGCCAGCTGGCAGCTAAGTGCTAAAGCCAGTGACTTGCATGTGTTTTTCTGACATTTAACAAATGGGAACAGCTTGCAAATCTGCATTAACTCACTCTGTCTCACAAATAATCATCGGCTACGCAGTGTAGACATTTGGAACATTAGCGCAAACACAAAAGGGAGCGGGAGTCTGTGGGAAAAACAAGTTGGCAAATAAAAGATGTTTTACTAAGGGACAGATATAGCTTTTTGGTTCAGATGGAGGGTTCGGATACAGATCCTGAAGATGGGGGGGTGGGTGGAGGTATGAAAAGTACACGGCAAAGGGAAATAATCCTCTCTCTCGAACCACAGGGGAAGAGGTCGGATTTGCACCTGAAATGAGAGCTTCTTTCACCTACCATTCACAAGTACTAATCAGTGAAGCATTTTCATTTTGCAGGCACCACCTGAGATAGTCTGAGGAAAATACAGAAAAGTGCACCCAATGCCTGGTTGTTTCCTCATCAGTGCTTCTGTTCGAGAGCTTATGGATGTCCCTGAGATTTTCTCTTTGTAAATTATTGTAGAGCCTGTTACCAGGATAAAGAATACTATGGGATGGTTCAGGTAATAAAGGAGCACGGATAAAGCCAACACATGATCAGTTCCAAAGCTAAAATATAGCAAGCAAAACATTTACATTTGAGGCTTAGGCCAGAGATTTGGAGTTTTCACTTGAAAAAGAAATGGATACTTAATTCTTTTAGCCTTACTGAAAACTATAGCCACAGCTTTCAGGGAGAGAAATAAAAAGCCCAGCTGTTATTTAATCTTAACCACTCCTTTTATTTCCCATTCTGGGGACTGAGAAAGGCACGTCTGCAGGTAACAATGCAGATTTTTTCCCCTTTTCCTTGCTTTAAAACAAAAAAACCCTTCTTTGTAGGTTCACAATCTTGTAGGTCATGAAGGGACACAAAGCACATGAAAAGTGATGAGAAAGCCTCACATACAGGCCATATTCATTTGAGGTGATTAACTTCCTTTGTAATAGCAACCAATCCAGGATTACCAGAATTTGGACCAAAACACCTTTCTTGCTGAAGCTAAGGACTAAGCCTGGGAATCATCACAGGTTCACGGCACCTGCAGGTGCAGCTCTGGAGGCCGTGAACAATGAGTTGCAGTGACAGACTTGGTCCGCCTCATAGGGCAGAATAAAACCGCCACAACAGCGTCACAGTTGAGCAGATGCTGAGGCAGGCAGGACATGGGATTTCCAGACAGCACCTTACGGATTTGAGTGCCATCAAAAACATAATTTTGCAGAGTGGACAGGTACATTACTTTGCATTACTAGTAGCTGAGGAGGAAACATGCCTTGGCTGCCTCCATGTAGCACACTTACATTTCAGAAAATATTGCTCAGTGTGGACATATTCCTATTTCTGAGAAAAATTAACCAAGAAGATAGAAACGATATACTGTATCAGTTTGCCTTTGAGTTATCCTGCCTGACATTAGTTGCAGCTTAAAATATAGACTATAGATAAGTTTTTAACTAGTCTCACTAGTGCCAGAAAGGCCTAGGATTAAACTTGGTGCCAGCTTTTCCACTAGGTAGGATTCAGCAGCCCGCAAGACCCCAGGAGGATGTGTCCCTTCAGGAACGTGCCTGGCCAGCAGGAAAAGCCTTAGTGTGCTCTCGAAATCATGGAAAGCTGAACACTCCATCCATTGGGAGTAAAAGCAGCCCCAGAGCTTCTTGGGTCTGCCTGTGCAGGCAAGTGCTTCTCGGTGTGCAAAACTTGTCTCAGAAAGAGCAGCAGAGCCATAGGTGCTGGCTGGTTCTGTTTCCCCTCATCTGAACCTCCGCAGGCATGCTTTTTGTCTTTTGAAGGTTAAAGATTCAGTATCCTAGGCAAATGAGACTTACTCTTTCTCACTCAGCTCTGTTTCCCCCACCTTTCTCTCGCAAATATTTAGTCTACTACTAAAAATCATATGGTCATTCAAATCAGCTACAGGAAGTTCAAGTCCATGGATGATGAATGATGTGCACCATCGCTAATTACTCTGTCATCTTTTTCCTGTAAGTACTGGGCAATTTCAGTGAAGCTTTAAGTAGGGAACCCAAGTCACACTTCTTATCACTTGTGCACTGTAGTGTGTTTGCCTCTCTGAAATACAAGAGCTGCCATTTCTCCTGTAGCATCAACATTTCTTTTCACTGCATCCCTCCACCTCCTTCTCTATCCTTCCCCCTCTCTCTCTCACAGCACTTGGCAAGTTTCTCCCTGACAAAATGTCCATCTGTAAAATATAAACAGAACAATAACACCTTGTAGTCATGATGTAAGTGTTGATGCGGTTTTATTTTTGTACAGGTATTTATATGTTAAATTAAATACAGTCCTGGCAGCTTTGTAATTGCTTAAGAGTATACTAACAAAAGCCTAACTGCTGAAGTGGGCAGAATTGCATGTTCCTTCATTTTTCTTCCTCTCCTTTAGCGTATTCTGTGCAGCACAGCAATGAGTGTATGATTTACTACTGTCCTAGAACAATCTCTGCAAAACTTTACATTTGATTCTCTTCCCTATCTCTGGCTGTTCATATGCACAGATACACATTTTGTATCTGGAGTGGTCCCAAGCAAAGATCAAATTCATCCTGTGCATAACCACCTTGAAATCACTGAAGTTTCGCCGCCACGGATGAGTTTGGCCCTTTCAAATAAAGCTCTGCAGTGCTTACAAGATATATATGAAACAAACCAAAAGGTATTCCCTTCCAGACTGTGAAGCAGCAGATCAGACAGACAGATGGAGCAACAGACAGACAGGAACAGATAGGATTTGGGCAAAGAAGAAGAAATGGCGAATCGTTTCATGGCTGAGCTAAGGGCAATAAAGTTCAGGAAAATTTTGGAAAGGATTCCAAGGACTCAGAAGCAAGCCGGAACTAATGAAATAGAAGTTACCAACTAGAAGAAAGATAGAAGTGTTTTCAGGCATGCTTACATCAGGTCCTAAACCTTAACCTTCTTGCTGTCATAGGACAAGTCTGGTCAATAGGTTCAACGAGTCTGTGATTTCTGAAGATGCTATAACGCATCTTTATAAAACACCACACTGCAAAACAACAACTGCCCAGAAGGTAAACTCTGGACAAGCTTGGTTCTAGAAGATAAGTACCTCCCAGCCAGCAGCTGGTCAAACTCAGGAACTGTATAGTAAACATCAGATTCAAAGGTTTTGCACATGGTTCGTTACCAAATCCAAGTCCTTTGGTGCAAAGCCATAAAGCAAGAGCAAATCTCAGTGACGAGACCAATGCTACAGCTATCTGTAAAACTTCGCTTTTGTGAAAAAAAATGTTCCTGCTCACGTGTGCCGCCATGAATCTAATAAATGTTTGGTTTTTTTCCTGAGGAAGAACTTGTCCTGTGCTCAAAGAGCTTTGGATCAGGCCCAAAACTGCTGGTTTTGTCACAGACAAGCAAAGAACTAGGAAGAAGCAGCCAGAGACTCAGATTTTTCCTAAAGAACAGGTAGGTCTTGGTAACAAAGTCACTTTCTGCTAACTCTCTGGATGATCTATCACTTCATAACATTTTAGATGCACCTTTCCCACCTTAATGTCATTCATGGTTGTTTGTATAAAGACATAGCAAGATTCTTTGATCTTTTTTTGTTGTTGTTGTTGCATAATCAGAGACACCAAAGAAACATTTGGAGGTTTTAGAGCTCAATGGCACAGAATACCTCAGAGACAAATCATTTGAGATACTTTTAGAAAAGATCTAGTGGCATTTTTTTTAAGGAATAAGAATCAGACTAACCTTTTTATGCACATTAAGCAACAGTATTGATCTGCATACCTCTGGGGACACTTTGTTGGCAGCAGAGGTCAGGAAAAAATGCTCCCAGTTGCTCAGCAGTGTGTTGAATGGGAGGAACTACCAGGAGACATTTGTTATTCATTATTACCTGGGAAATCTCCCTGGCCTCTCCAGTGCCACTCCTTGCTGTAAAAGTTTATGTGGGGAGTGAGCCCAAGACAAAGCACCAGATTAAACAGTTGAGCCTGGGATGAATTCGGAGAGGTGACCCAGCACGGGGTGAATAACAGTTTTGACTCATGAGGTTTCAAAGTCGGACTGAAAGTCCAAAATCTGTAGCCAAGGTGCTTTTTCAAACTTCCAAGTATTGACTGTGATATCATTCCTACAGATGGAAATCTCTCCCCTAGTCACGTTTGGAAACAGACTCTCCTTTCTGGGAACTGGAGGTGGAAATATGGAGCAGCTGCAATTGAGCCATCTTTCCTCTGGATCCTGCTCCCTATCTCTTCCAGCCTTTCCCAGAGAAAATATAAAAGTTGCAAAGCGTCAAAAAACTAACACCCAGGTGTTTATGGGTGTGCAGGTATGTATTTACACGCATGTGAAAGAGAGAGATAGGGAGAGGATTCCTGCCCCAGAAGTGTGATTAAATCCAAAGAAGGTTGATAAAGGATCTCCTGTATTAGGACGTAATAAAAGAAAGAGTTATTGTATCTTAGAACTGATCAAGGTGATAAAGTAACTGATCACACAGAAGAACTGCACCCAATTCTACTCTATGAGTAAACAGTCCCGTGGCTCATTCAAGTGGCTGTAAATTTAAGCTTAGTATTTCAGGTCTACATCTAAAGAGTGACAGAGCCTCATATCTCCTGATTCATCCAGAAAGAATACATCATCTTTTTGTACCAATCTAATCAGGAATCTTTTTGCCATGTCCATTTTTCTTTTGAAGTCAAAAGGCACTGAGTAGATTTAGTCTTTTTTTTTTTTTTTTTTTTTTTTTTTTTTCTGGATATGGGGAAAATAAAACCAACCTCGACTTCGCTAAAGCTTCTGACACAGGTACCTTCACTACACATCTCACAGTAAAACAGTTCATTTCAACCCTGTGCTTTAAGTACCATCTAGTGGTTAGAAATATATTTGCGTCCCTGTTGTTGCAGGATCTTCTGATTCAGATTTCTGTGTCTTTTAGAGATGAACTAGTCTTACCATTTTCTGAAATGAAATAATAACAAACATGCTTCCATTTATTATTCTTCCTTTTTAAAAAATAAAATAAAATCTTAATGTCTTTTTACTTACCGTGTCTCAGTTTCAACAGAACCACTGCAATATTTAGGAACTTCAGAGAAAAAAGGGCTCAATAAAAGTGTATCTGTGCCTGTTTTTCTTTACAGACAGAAAATAAATGTCACTGTGTGATCCTTCTTTTCCTTATACTTTTCAAAACAACAAAAAAAAGATTTTTTCATTAAGAGTTGAACCCATAGGTCTCTGAATATGCATTTGAGAATTCGCCTTCAATTTGAGCCATTTGTTACTGTTGAAAGTATTGCTCCATCTATCTGCCTGTCTTAAATTAATATCTCTCTTTGTGTGTTCCCCCTTCCATATTGTCTGCCATCTGTTATATGATCACTGAGAGATAACGCCTGGTTCGCTTGTTTGATTAGTTATCTTGCTTTCTGTTTCAGTGGACATTGGTTAAATGTGCCCACAGTGTTACTCTCCTGATATCAGCAGTTATGCCATGAAGAGGTAGAGGTGACCTCCTCCTTTCCAGTAAATCCGTGTGATTCTTTTCTACCTTAAGGGCCCAAAAGCTAGGTGTGTAAATCATAGGCAGTCACCTTTAAATAATCATTGGGGAGAAATTAGAGTTTGTATCATTCTAAAATAGGCATTTATGATAGATTAAATGAAAATGCTCCTTAAGGCACCTGTCTTCTCCCCTGATTACAGAAGGAGCTCACCGATGTAGGTTAGGTGATGTCCCTGGACCACGATTCGGTTCCTTGCTGTCAACCCCCAGCATTGGTCAAGCTGTCCCAAGCATGAAACATCCTGCAGGAGACCTGCCCTCTCCCTGTCTGGCAGCCCAAGGCTGGAGGATATTAACAACAGCTCAAAGCACCTGAAATCAGGGAGTCTGAGTTGAGTCTTTTATGCCTGGGATCTCCTTACATTCAGGGGGGACCTGTCAGTACAGCCGGTTGGAGCCGGGGGACAATGCTGCTCACCCAACTCTTAGAACTACTCCAGTAGCTCCCACCGGCAGCACTGACGAGCTCTTCACCAGCTCTAATGACAGCTTAAACATCAGCCTGGGCATAAACATCCCTAGGTGTCTAAATTAAAGCATTTTACCTGTGCACAACATCGCGCTTAACATTTTAGTCAGGTAAAATTTTGGCAAGACAACTTGGAAGGTGGCTAATTTCACCTTGTAAGTCTAACTGGCAATTGATGTGAGAAAAATAAAGACAATAAAACATTTATCATTCTCACACTGCCGCAGCACGGGTTATTACCCTCCCAGAGTTTGTCCCCACAAACATTCAATTTGGTGTTTGTCACAAGTGATGGAGCAGGTTCCCATAAAGAAGGTCCTGCTGCTGCTGGAAAATGTTTCTGTCCCTGGTTCTTGGACCCAGCTGCTCATTCCCTCTCTCCCACACTTGAGATTTCCAGACATATCTACATGTAGTCATAGTCTGACTCTAGAGATACCGACAATGTGTGCATGGGAGGAATCCGTATACGACAGTTTTAAAAACTCAGTTAAGTTCCTGAGAAAAGCAAGAATCATTTACCTACTTCCCATTTGACAAAATTTAGAGATTAGCCCTTTTCCTGTTAGAATACTGCTCATGCTGCTTGTACCATAAATCAAAAATCTCTGCCTAATGTTGAGCTGTGAGGTTTCATCCTGGAAATTCTGCCGGAGACATTTTGACATGAGCACAAGATTTATTGCTGGGCAGCTAGTGGATCTGACGTCTGCGATGACAGATATTCTCTTTTGAAATGAGTATAACGACACTGAAAGGATCAACCTTAACATCCCTGGAATCTTCTTCTGCAAGCTGCAGGCATACCCACATGCATATTTTTGAGGAATCCCTGTCAGTAAAAGCAGCAACACCACACAAGGTTACTGAGCAAAAGAAAATGTACATATTAGTTTTGCCTGCATGGGTGGGGGCCCAGAGGGTCTGATGGAGTCCTGGACTTAAGCTAAACTAGTGGGCAGATGCTACTCTTACACTGGAAGATATTGCACACCTGCACGCTAAAGCACATTTCTGTTATGTTACCCAGAGTGAATAGTTTATTACATATCATTACCTCGAACAACAGATAATCAATTTGGATGTGTCCTTATTTACCTGGACAAACACTGCAAGGCTTTGCAATTTAATGGCCTAACTGTTTGTTAGAACAAATAGACCTATTCAGTTCTGAGATCACAGTCAATCTGACGGTTTATAGCCGGTTGGTTTCTGCTTTCTAACTCTGAAACCCTGATTTGTTTTCAAGGTGTAAAATTACCAGTAAAATTCTCACATGCAAACGGATAAGTCCCTTATTGAAACATATGACTGCACTTGCTCATTGCAGAGTGAAAACAGCCTTGCTCAAAAACCCAGCTCAAAGCCTCTGGCCCACCTGAACTTCACATCAGCCCTGATGTGATGCCAGATGTGAAGTGGCCCAGACACCAGCTGTCTGCACAAGAGTGAATTTCAACTATTAATTTACAGGTTGAAGTAGGAGCTTTTCTGCTCATTATTAAATTACACTATTTGTATATAGCCCTGTTGAGCAGCAATGGGGTGCTTGAACCGAACATAGCATTTAAAACAGTAATTCTTCACTCCATCTTTGAAATTATTAGCCTCGGTAAAACATTATAAACCTGAAAAGGAGTGCTAAATCATGTCCCGTTGGTTTAGCAATATACTCCATCTTGTAATCACACCAGTGTAAACAAGCTCAAGGTTAAAAAATGAAGGAATATCTGATCTGAAACCTCTGCCTTTAGATCCTAGAAACCAAAGGAGTCAGAACAAGATGTAAGGAAGGGAAAGGCAACAAGAGGAGAAAATACAATTTACCATATTAATGTGTTGGTTATTTTTTCTGTTCAGTGGGGTAAGCCAAGCTACATCCTGAGAATCAGAGAGCCAAGGTAAATTTTGAAAATACCAAAGTGGACTTCAGTGAGAGCTGAAGATGGAGAAAGGAAAAGTCTGGCAAATGAAACAGGCAGCAGATGTAGCAGTTTCAGTGAAAAGCATCAGGCCTGTAAATTTGCTTTTTGGCCCACATGGAATGAGTTGTTGTGTTCAGTACAAACACCACCATATCCAGATATATACCAGCATTGATCTGCCTGAGAGATTCATTGGAGTTTGGTCTTCTAAAGAAGACACTTACCAGGACACACTGAATTATTATATATGTGTGAACTGTATGCAATATGGAGATGCTTCAGAATATACGGGGTGTTTCAAAAAGATGGACCAAATTTCAAAACAGTATATTTCACAATATCTCATGAATGACTGAGGCTAGGGCCTGTTTGTGCACTGGGAGAGGCATCCAGCAGGAATTATTTAAAAATCTATGTCCCACCCTTTCAAGTGGTGAGAGTTTCATTCATGGGCGGTTTGTGGTTGCAGAGACACACTGATTTCAAATTGGGTCCATCTTTTTGAAACAGCCCACTTAGTCATGTTCAAAGAGGACACTTCAAAGTGGCATGTGGATGTCTCTAGTGCCTTCATCCAGAGGACAGCTGTATCTATCTGCATTTTTCAGTGTTTAAATTTTCCTCCTTCCAGGGATTTCCATTATGTTTTTAATTAAATAGTAATAACAAATTGTAACACTTCCCATGTTTCATTTAAGAACCCAGTCTGTTTTAATCTCTCTACAGAAACTAGGTTCTCCATTTTACTGTTCTTTTTAATAGTCCTTCTCTGTACCCACTCTGTTTTGGATTTGCCTTTTTGTGGCCATTAGTGCCTCCAATTTCCCACTACAATTATTTTGTAGTCATCTTCCTTTTAGTTACATCACTTCAATCACAGACACCACACAACTTCTAGAAAGCCCAGCTCTTTCCTCTTTCTCAGTAACAACTGATGGTCTCTCAATTAAAACCAGCAATGGCTAGGTTAAAATTCCGCCAAAGCTTATGAATGATATCACAGAACTAAT
This sequence comes from Streptopelia decaocto, assembly GCF_964273445.1. Taxonomy (NCBI): domain Eukaryota; kingdom Metazoa; phylum Chordata; class Aves; order Columbiformes; family Columbidae; genus Streptopelia; species Streptopelia decaocto. Next base: position 76,774,797 of record NC_138657.1, read on the forward strand.
TCAAAGGGATCCTGTCAGCAACCTGAAGGAAAGATCCACATCTGACCCAATGTTTTGATAAAGTTCATTTAAGTCTTAGTTATCTCACCCTTGTCTATGCTGAGATAATATTGCCACTTAAATCATGTTACTAGACACATCACCAGCACCTCAAGGAGGTTTATGTGAGAAGTAAAACCGCACAAGAAACACAGAACACAACACACCCGTAGCTCTAACTCAGGAGCATTCATGAACTTAGGATGCTTCATTGCCTTATTCATCTTCCAGTGATACTATTAACAACTTTGTTTAAAGGCTCTGTCATTTAATAATAAAGCTAGTACACACTGCCACTTAGATTTCCCCATCACTGAGCTTCAAAGCACTCTGAATTGGTGGTATTTTGCTCACTCTTCTAAAGCCTTAGACTTTTTTTGTTTTCAGTTCTTGACATTAGTGATCATATTTGTCAATCTTTTCCTCGGATTTTCAATTTAAGGTTTTCATCAAATGGAAATAAAAAAAATCCACGGCGAATCCTTCTCCCTCGTATTACCATTATCACTAATATTATCATTGTCATTATCCAACACAGATGTTAAGTTCTTTAGCTTTTTTCCCTAAGGCTTCTTGCCTCAGAATATCTGTGAGTGACATAGGAAAGGCTTTTATTTGAGGTCCTGAATAAACTTCCAGAAACATTTTCAGGCCAGGGTGCTATGAGGATTTATTTAGTTATTGCCAGGGATTCATCTTTAAATTAACTGTGCCTTTATAGTACTAAAATTCTGGTTTTTCATTAGTGACATAGCTTAATTGCTTCACAATCAGGGAAAAAAAAAATAGAAATAAGAAGAAGAAAGAAAAAAAGAAGAGTTGCAAATACCTGCCTGACTTAACCACATTAAGCAGCGTGGTGCAGAATATAACTTAACAGTCCAGTGAACTGTCAGTGGCAGAAGTAATTGGAAATTGGTGGGATAGTTCTTCATGTGATGGGGATGGGAGTTTTTCATGCCTATTTTTAATGGGCAAATAGCTCTTAGGGCAGCTTCATATTCTGTCATTAATTTGTAAAGATCCTTTATAATGTAGAAAAGTTAAGATAGCAAAAAAAAAAAAAAATCCAATTACATGTTTAATGACTTGGCATTTGTGGTAATGCTATCTAGCACTAATTCACCTGTTAGAAAACAGTCTATCTTTTAGCCCCTGGGGTTAATAGAGTGCAAAAGCCCAGCCTTATCAGAGGGTGGGAGAAAAGTGATTAATTTTTTCCTACAAGTAAGAAAGAAAAGCACAAATGACAAAATTGATTATGAGTTTTCAAAAGCTTTTTGAGCCTAGACTGTTTATGAAATATCTTTTTATTTAAAAAATAAAATATCAAACTTCTAAATGCTGGTGTCTCTCTGTCCCTCAGCATTTTGCAGAAAGGCATGCGGGTCCTTGGTCCCTTTGTACCCAGCATGAGCACCCATCAGAGTGAAGCATTTACATCATGTCACGGGGCTGCAGCGATGGTGCTGCACAGCCTGTCCTTGAGATCAAGGCCTGCTTCACTTCTATATGGAAATAGGATCCATAATAAAAAATGTGGTTTGATTAGTCAATAGGTAGATGGATGGATTTATCCTGTCCTCAGCTGCACACTCGTAACTACACTGAAATCAATAGCAGATGCTTAAATGTAACTAAGAGCAGAATTTTCTCCACAATGGCAAAGAAATATAGTTCATGCAAACATCCATATTCATTTACATGTTTTTCTTTATCGCTCACTACTGTATTTGCATCTCACCCTGGACAAAAGGCTAGCAAAGGCATTTGTAATGAACTCTTCCATTTTAAAACATTTAAATAGCCTGTACTGTGAATTGCATATTCTAACTGACTGCCCTGGTGTGAATTTCTGAGTCCACTGAAAGGAAAAGAGGCAGGATTTACTGTGTTTATGCAAGATCTTCCTTTGCTTAATACCAGATTTGTCTGTGTCAAGGCTAAACCACGATTAGCAGCAGAAATACTAAATGATGTGAGAATTCATGCAGTCCTGTCTAGCTCATGTAGAACACGGAGATACTGGTAATAGAAAAACAAACAAACAAACAAACAAACAAACAAAAAACCCAAACAATTTCCATCAGTCCAATTTCTAAAACTAGGGGTTTCACATTAAAGATAAGTGCTGGCTAATGGCTGGAAAACAAGCCCAGAAATCAAGGCTTATCTCCCCTGTTCCTAACTCAGCTCGTGGTTCATCTGTCAGGAGCTAATGAAGGCTGAATACTGAGTATTCAGAACACTGAAATCCAGTGATTTCATCAGAAATTCTCTAACCTTGGGTTTTCTCAGCAGTCAGCACGTACAACTTGTTCCTGAGCCCTTTAGGCTCAGTTATGGTTTTGTCATTAGCTTCAGCTGGAGAAGAAAACATTGAAATTTATATTCCCTGTACCTGAGCACCTCCCATCTGTGGCATGGAAGCATCAAAACCCAGCGCACCCTGAACAAATTGTATGTGTCTGGTTCTTAAGAGAACTAACACTTGCAATGTGCCCTTTAGTGATCTGGTGGACACAGAGAAAATACGTACATCTCAACTTAAGGGCGGGATTCACCTCATCTAATATATAGCTTATAAAAGCAGTATTTAATACAATTACATCATCTATATTCCTTTAAAGATTTTTGGAGAAAAACAGGATTGCAAACAATTATTGAAGGTAAGTGTGATTATATTCCACTTAAATGTCTCTTTCCATGGGCTCCAAAGCAAGGTGAGGATCCCCTAGACAAGGTAAAATTATTTATCCCAACATAACAAAGTAATTTTAAATAAATTATCAATCTATTTTTTATATCCTGAAGCTTTATTTGGACTCAGATGCTATGAAAATGGACCCCACAGTAAGTGGATGGATGGATGGATGGATGGATGGATGGATGGATGGATGGACGGATGGACGGACTAAATTCTGTCTTTATTCATTTTAAAGTTGCTATTATTGATGCTTCCTATTTGGAACAACCTAAAACAGATGTTCAGCTAGTTTGGGGAAGCATGGGGTGCAGGTGAAAGTATGTCTCACTATTAAAAAGACTCAAACTTGTTTTCCCTAAGTTAGTTGAAAGTGATGTGCCCTCATTCCCATGGCAAGGAACATTTCCTTTAGTGCAGCTGACAAGTTTTTCAAGGTGTTTCTGCACATTCTGTAGGGAAAGCAAATTGTCATCAAAATTGAAAATTCAGAATATTTTTTTTCCCCTGAAGGTCCTTAGGGCTCTTGAAATGCTAAGTAGAAAACTGAGCTCAATGCATATGGAGATTTTCATATTTTAAAAGACAGAGTGTCAGCCGGCAGACGCAGCAACTCCAAGAATCTTCAAAAAGGCAGGAGCAGAAAAGTTTACTGCTTGTTCGGTGGACACATTATTTTACCCTGTGTTCTGCAGACTGAGAGGCAGATTGCCTAGGGTCAGAGAGTGACCCTGCCCTGCAGCATGAGTATTATTCGTTCTTTTTTTTTTTTAAAGTGTAAATTTACATTTGGCTGCAACCTGTCTCCTTAATGATGGATCAGCTTTTTGCACAGGTAGAAGCTCTGATTGATGGGGCACAGGGATAGGAGAGGAGAATGGAGAAAACAAGTTTATAAATTTGACATAAGATTTGAATCGCAGCAGGAACTCTGCCAGTCTCCTTAGGCATAAAATTGGACTGGCTGGAGATATATACTGCATGTGTGATGTTTCAGCACTTATTGCTTTCATTATATCTTTACTTACTCAGTTAACAGACTACTGAACTTGCAAAATCTGGCAGACTGGGTTTTTTTTTTTAAACAAATTTTATGATGGGGAGAGGGGAGGAGGAACTGAAAAAAAAAATGAAAATTACATACAAGATCTTCATCTGGTGTAATCCAATATAATTTAATTGATTTCACTGAGTTACACTGATTTTCTCTATTTGATGACCTGACTTAGTATTTTTGGTTTGCTTTAGTTTTTTTTTTTTTCCTTCTGAACAGGCTGTCTTGACATTTCATGGTTCCTATTATTATTATTCCTTCTCCTTCCTTGTTTTGGGAATTATGGCTTATTGACTAAGCAACATTAGAAAACTAACGTTAATGAGTCAAACTCTTCTCTAGTGCAACTTTATTTGGTTCAAGTAATATAGGGATGAATGAGTTCAGGGACTCCTCCAAAGAGGGTTATTGCAGATGTCAACTCTATAATGAAATGGAAGTCCAGCACTTTGTTGTCATTACAACAGAAATCAAATGTTTCAAGAAGCCCAGTACTTCAGCTGATGTGAGGAAACCCGAGAGTACTGAACACAAAAAGGTAAACTTATATTTCATTGTAATGGATTGGAACAAATCCTTTAATATTACCAAAAATGCATTTAATAATACTCCTGCTGGTGTTTACCTATTCTTTGTAGTACTCTGAGTTGTATGGCCAAGCAGAATGGCCATCCTCTCCACTGTACCTCTGTCAATGGCAGCTGAGGGAGGGGCTTACTGACTGGTATGACATCTGTCCCAGAAGCAAGATGACACTGTGAAGATTTGACTCCTTAAAATAGCAGAAATGCAGCACCAGTCTGGATATGTCTCAGTGAAAACAGACTGTTATGGACAGGACGAAACAAAAAAGAAGGTGGTTCCTAACCAGGAGTGTTTTGGGACAACCTTATTGTGGTCTTAGCGGAGCTGAAACCCTTTTTTCTTGTAAAGAGGCAGACAATGAGACAGATCTGAACAGCTGGTGCTGGTAATAGTGAAAGATGGGACTGCAGATGTGAAGAGATGTCTGCAAGTCCTGGGTTTTTTTGAGCACAAAGAATGATGCTGGACAGAAGGTCAGAGGAACAAGCACCTGGAAAGTTTGTTCAGCATCAGTGTCATTTACTAAGAAAAGGTCCGACACACACTAGACAGAAAACACTGTACCTTTTACTGTAGTGCTTAGGAGCCAAGTCCTGTAATAGCAAGGTACAGTAGAAACGTAGAAGACCAGATGAATTCTTCCTCTAGTCTATATCTAACAGCTGTTAATCATGGAAAAATATAAAATCAGCTGGCAAGTGAATCTTGTTAGGTAAAATCTCATTCCATACACTTAAATTATTGCTGCTCTGAGTTTTCAAATTGTGCTTTATGCATGGCTTTTTGTTATCTGGGTAAACAACCACAGGGCCACCCTTGTGAGAGCCTCAGCTCCCTTCAGGGCTATATGCTGCTGGCTGAATACTCTCTGTTAGACTTGGGACATTTGCTCCCTGTTCCATATGGTCTAGATCTGAATGTTTTGTGAGCACATTACAGGTACAGCTTTGTAACAAGACTAGATTTGTGAGAATGATCTGGTTTTGGACACAAATTACACTAGTAGGTTTTCATTTCACTCCAAACTAATGTGTTGGGTTTTATACCTCACTACTTTTGCATAAAAGGGCTTATAAGAAAGATGGGTACAAACTTTTTAGCAGGGCCTGTTGTGATAGGAAAAGGGTTAATGGTTCTAAACTAAAAGAGGGGAGATTTAGGCCAGACATGATGAAGAAATTTTTTACACTGAGGGTGGTAGAACACTGGCCCAGGTTGCCCAGAGAGGTGGTGGATGCCCTGTCCCTGGAGACATCCCAGCCCAGGCTGGACGGGGCTCTGAGCAACCTGATCTGGGTGAAGATGTCCCTCCTCATGGCAGGGGGCTAGAGTAGATGAGCTTTAAAGGTCTCTTACTTCTACAATTCTGTGATTCTACAGATACTTCAAAGTATTCAGTATCAACTGTATATGAATCTGTGACATATATTTGAGGAAAGTTGTATACTTTTCTTAAACGGCATTTCTACTCATTTTTAAAAGAAATAAGTTAGCCACTGTGTTAACTACCTCTCTGTTGTGGTCCTGAAGACCTGTCTGTCATTGTGGTATCTGAACAGCAGAAATATCCACCATGTAAAGTCTCTCTCAAGATATTACTAGAGGGAAAAAGGCAGTTGCCAATTCATTTTTTTTCCAGTTCATTAGTGACTCAAAGTCATTACCATCTGACAGATGTACTAATAGTTATGTATGGTTTTTAGTTATCTCAGTCTGGTTTCTAGTGGACAGATGTCCACATTCAGAAAAGAGGAAACTAAGTCTGACAACACAGGCACCTTCAGCAACTTTGCTGAAAGTTTTTGCCAAGAGTGTAGGATCTGGCTGAACATCTGAACTGATCAGGCCTCTGGCTTATCTTGGTAGTCCCACTAGCAGAAAACAGATGGTATATGAGGAAGAAATGCTGTCCTCTGGAAGATGGTATATATTTCCTGGTAGGATTGAGAGCTTACATATTTCTCTGTGGCTATCAAACCAATATGGACTGTGAGTGATATTTTTGCTTCAAAGCAAGAAAAATAGCTTCATTCCCTCCAAAGAGAATCATGCCAGCAGCAGAGCTCTCCACTGCTCCCACTGTTTTCTTGATGCTTCATCTCATCAGGCTTCTAGGATCCGACAAACTGTCACACTGAAAAACGGGGAAGGGATGGGAGAGATTTTAATGCATGAACAAAGCAATGAAGACTGTCAATCTCACACTTGCTGTAAGTTTTCCAATTACAAGAAAGGCAAAATAACGATGACTAACTAAATCTAGGTCTAGCTAGCCAGCTTCTTATACTCTTCATAAAAAAAAAAAAAAAAAAAAATTGTACATTTAATCAAAAAGTTTGCAAATGCTTCCATGTGTGGAGTTAGATTGAAGATTCAAGACCAAACACTTGGGTAAATGTTAGGCACTACATGAACATGTGGTTGAGCAGCGCTGTGGCAAAAAAACAGGTTGTGTCCCTGAGCCCCAGCCAGGGAGCTAGGCAGGCTGGGGGACAGCCAAGGTACCCCAGACCTGGCCATCAGGCACTCCCATGGTGATGGGCTGATGCCAGGCCAGGACATTTGCCCAAGAGTGGGCTTTGTCTCAGTGGAGTCCACGGCTGGGTCAGGCAGGAGCAGGAAACTGATACCTATGGTGTTGCTGGGGCACAGATTCCCCCAAAATGGGGTCCTGGGGCACGAGCAGGGGAGACTGGTGACCAGAAAGGCATATGAGTCCATCAAGTCACTCTCAGTTTCCCAAGGGAAGAGAGAGATGTCCTTTTTATGTCAACATAATGAAGGTCAGAGTTTACTTCACAACACACTTGAAGCATGAGCAGCCTTGACACTCTGGTTCACTTCCAGAACTTATTCCTGCTGTCACATATATGCAATTGCCTGTACAGTGTGTGTGGTACTTCACTCCTGGACTGTTTTCTGGAATATACTAATAAGTCCCCTTAAAGAAGAAACCCAAGTAGAGTTGCCAGGATAGTTTGCTTACAGGTGTGCTGCACCTGTAAGAACAGTCATCCCCTGTTTGACACCTGGTGCTTGGAATAACCCTGCCCTACTTCAGTAGTCCACAAACACGCAACCACCACATAATGTCTTCATGCCACACCCTAGATGTCACACTATGTCGCATTATATCAGGCTCTTTAAGCTAGAAAACCAGCAGTGTGGTCCCCTGCGTTCCCAACTTGGCTTCCTCCTGTCACTGATCAAGTGATAACCACCAGTGGTGGTCATGATGGGTGCATCTGGTCTTGATGGATGCACCCGGCTCAAGGTTCAAGGTGAATTCAAGGGAGACAGGTAACAGCACAATACCCAAGGCGTAATTTATGATGATGTGATGATGTGCCCATCTGGTTACAGTGTTGGTCTGTGCCTGACTCAAGCTGAAGTTGGAAGAGCCTGGCACCTGTGGTTGGTATGCAAATATGACTCCGAGTCAATCAACTCACTCCATGAACAGGGAACAGCACATAGCTCTTTGAGCTTTCCTGCATGTCAGCAGGCTGCACGTCAGGATCTCCTCTTGGGTAGGGACACCTCTCAAGGTTATTCCTTGAGACTGAGAGAATCCTGGCATCAGATACTTGGTAAGCAAGTTGGGAAAAACTGCACCAAAACTTTGTAATATTAGACAAGTGATATAAAGGATTGATTGCACATATATAGTTCTTCAGACATAAACCATTGACCAAGTCTGGATACAGCTGCACCTAGACTCTTCTCTAGGAAGTTTAGGGGAGAAGGGGTTCCCTTTTTAACCTTGTGACTCAACTGACACTCCTGTCTGACTCTGTCGCCTACACAGTAAATTATCCCATGTACCTCACCATAGAATCTTGTTAAATCAGTCGTATTTACTACCAAACTTTCTTATCAATAAACATATTGCTTCTTCTCTCTTATGAGTGAAGCACATCACTCCAGTTGTGACAAAAAAACACAGAGAAATTATCACGTCTTTTGACCACAAAAGTGATCACTGAAGCTTAGAGAAGAAACAAACCAAATATTATTGTGGCTGGGACACAGATGGACCAGTCTGCACAGGCCAAGTCAAGATAGGGAAGATGTGAGCCCCACATACTGCTTCTGATCTAGCTGAAGATGTCCCTCCTCATTGAGAGGGAGTTGGACTAGATGACCTTCGAAGGTCCCTTCCAACCCAAATTATTCTATGATTCAGGGGCAACAGCCTATTGTGGCTGTTTTTAGCAGTGTAGATGATGCCTTGAATGCCGAGTGCCCTGAAGGATCGACAGAAGTGGCAGGAGAGTAAATAGGATAATGCTCTTATCCAGCTCTGCACCTGCTCCAGATGTCCCTGCTCAGCTCTGGTGTGCCACCTCAGCAGTAGCAGCGTGGCACATTCTACAGATGCAACGGCTTAGACCTCTGTCACCTCCGGCAAGACCCATGTCAGCAGCTTAGGCAATGATTCCCAGATATGTATGATATGTTCATCACTTCATTTTCCAAGTACGTTGGATCCTTAAAGATGAAAAATACTCCTTCTATCTTCCTCTATGTCAGTATTTGAGAACTTACAAATGTAAGGTTAGTAATATGAATAAGTACTATAAACCAACTTTTTTGACTGAAATTGCATCTTTCTACAATTTTATTGTAAAAAAAAAAAAAAAAAAAAAAAAAAAAGCCTTTCCTAAACATTTTTCTTCTCTTTTTCCTGCCACAGACATAATTTACTTTTTTAGTTGGACACACTGGAGTCTGAGAAAGCTGGGAAAGACAACACTTCAAAACTTTTTTTTAATGCCAGTTTCAGAAGTTTTACATAATTTTTTCCCTTTTTTTCTGATAAATAAACAAAACTTGAATAATGATCTGAAAATGTCTCTGTAATGGTGAAATTGATGGTGAGATTAATCAACTGATACTACCAATTCTATTAATTTAAAACTGACTGAATTTTTCATGAGACAGGTACACACACATGAATGTACTTGTCCTTTCTGTACACACACAGAGGTATACATTTCTGAGGTTTATAATTGTGAGATTTGTTTGTCTTTTAAATTTTTGCAGTTTGATGTTTTACTTTTCCTCCATAGCCAAGAAAAACAATACATTTGTTTATCTTTGTTACGGAAAGCAGAGATTTTATGTAAAAAACTGGGCTGGAACCAAACTAACAAACAGAAGCCAACAAAAATTATGAGGTAAGCAATAGATGAATGGCAGATGCCAGGCCTGTAGAAACTGTAATTGTGATCAAAAAGTGACAAAACAGAAAAAGCTAGATAAAAGATCACTTTTTTTTTTTTTTAAAAAAAAAAGAGAGATAAGTTATTTAAATATTATCTGTGCAAAGGAATTTGTTTATTTATTTATGTTTACGTTATGTTTTGCACTCATGACACATGCCAGCTTGGCAATGCTGGAAAGCAAAGGCTTAATTTTACTGATAAATGGTTCTGCGTCATGGTTGCCTTCAATTTCCTAGATGTTTTGGAGGAAAAGGAAAAAAAGAACTCCTGGTCACAGCACCTGAGGGGGAAAAAATAGTGTTGAAATGAAATAGTCCTTCTTTCCTTAAAGAAGTTTTCCTCCCCTGCTTTGGCCTCCTCCACCCTTGCTGCTGACTAGCAAGAGGAAAGGACCAGCTGGCAACATGTTCTTCCACATCCGCTCATTGAAAGTTCTTGCTGTGAAAATGGAGAACACGCTGGTTCTAAACGACAATTACATTGTTTAAATACAAGCAGCGTGTGCTGGGAGTGAGCACCTCTACCTTGATGCTCCCTTAGGACTAGCACTGCTGCAAGTACAGCAAGCTACACCAAATCAGCACTTTTTACACTTTCGTTCAGCAGCTCTGAGAAGTTCAGTGACTCTGGTGGATCTTAAAACACGAACCCCAGTTACTTTGCCTACATGGACAGATAAGCGTAGGATAGGAATGATGTGTATATTTTTTTCCTTAAAAGTGCCTGCAATCCTTATTGACCCTCAAAACATTAAGGATTTTTTAAAATCATGTAATTATCTACAAGTTGTGGGTGATTTTGGGTTGCCTGTGTCAGATACAGAGTAATTCTGCACACATATTTTACAGTTATGTTTTCTGTTAGGTGATGGTCACTGATCGCCTGCTGCTGACTTCTGAGGCTTCAGGAAAAATGTAACAAATTAAGAAAAAATATTCTCAAATTAAGCATGAGAGACACTTGATAAAATCAGCACAATGAATTCAGTGATCAACCTCTGATGGCTGCATCCTGCACAGCGCTTGCTGCACGGTGGCAGAAGACAATTGCCATTTCTGCTTGGCCCCCTGCAAAGGTATTAGTAACATAAACAAAGAACTGTGAACTCCAAAATCAAACTGTGTGGGACTACCCCTGGAGAAATGTGAGGCACAAGGACTGCGTGGAGCCAGTACCCTCCTTCCAGGGCACAGAAAGGTTCTAGAGATAAAGAACTTTTCTGCAGAGCAGAGAGTCTCAGCTGGAGGAGATGCTGTGAAATCCTGGTCCTGCTGAGCCTCCTGCCAGGAAACAGAGCAGGAGTGGACAACAAGGTGACCATGAGTCAGCAACGTGTCCTTGTGGCCAAGAGGCCAACAGTACCTGGGGTGCACTAAGAAAAGTGTGACCAGCAGGTCAAGGGAGGTTGTTCCTCCCCTTCTGCTCTGCCCTGGTGAGGCCACATCTGGAGTTCAGGGTCCAGTTCTGGGCTTCCCAGTTTAAGGAAGATGAGGAATTATTGGAGGGAACCTAGTGGAGGGCTACAAAGATGAAGAGGGGTCTAGAACATCTTTCTCAGGAGGTAAGGCTGAGAGAACCGAGTCTGTTCTGCTTGGAGAAGCTGAGAGGGGATCTTATCAATGATGATAAATATCTGGGGGTGGGTGTCAAAAGGATGGATTAGACTCTGTTCAGTGGTGCCCAACAACAGGATGAGGGGCAATAGGCACAGACTGAAGCACAGGAGGTTCCATCTGAATAAGAGAAGAAACTTCTTTACTTTGAAGGTGCCAGAACCTGGACCAGGCTGCCCAGGGAGGCTGTGGAGTCTCCTTCTCTGCAGACATTCAAACCCGCCTGGACACAATCCTGTGTGGTTTGCTCTGGGTGAACCCACTTTAGCAAGTGGGTTGGACTAGCTGATCTCCAGATGTCCCTTCCAACCCTAACCATTCTGTGATTCTCCCAGTTAGAACCTTGAAACCTAAAAGCGCATCACTCTGCTCGCAGCTACGGCGCAGCCCAGCCCTCTGCACCCCCAGCAGCCATACGGCACCCAGCCGGCACACCCGCCATCTCGCCGCCCCTCTCATGGGCGCCGCCATCTGGCGTGCCGTACGGCCAGCAACCCCATCTGGGTCCGCCCACTCGGCTGACTCAGGCCGGCGGCCATCTTAGTGAAGGGCCATTACAGCGTGAGACGGCGGCGCCTCCGCCCGATCCTCCTTTAAGCAAGATGGCGGCGGCGGCGCCTCCGCCCCCATCCTCCTTTAAGCAAGATGGCGGCGGCAGCGCCTCCGCCCCATCCTCCTTTAAGCAAGATGGCGGCGGCGGCGTCTCCGCTCCATCCTCCTTCAAGCAAGATGGCGGCGGCGGCGCATGCTCAGAGCGAGGCGGCGGGGGGGCCCCGGGGGAGGGGGCGGTCGCTGCTCATGCCCGCCGGGTGTTGTGGCGGGAGGCTCGTCACGGACCGGCGGCAGCCATGGGCGAGACCGAGAAGCTTTACTATGTTTACAGCTGCGATCTGGACATCAACGTGCAGCTGAAGATGTAAGTGAGCTGGGGCGTCCGGGGCGGTGTGCGGAGCGGCGCGGAGCCTCCCGGCTCGGTGGAGGCCGGAGCTGCGCTGGGTCCCAAAGCCCGGCTGCCCCGCGGGAGTGCGGCTACCGGGAGGCGCCGGCTCCATGTCCTCTCACCAGCACCGGGAGGTCTGGATGCCGGCGCCTCCCGTTTGCCGCGGGACTGCCGTGCGGAGGCAGCGCGGCCCCGTCCCTGTCCCAGGGGCCGCGGCGACAGCAGGGCCGCGGTTTTGGCTCTAAACACCGTACAGACGGTCACGGGCTTGTGTCCCGTGGTGCAGGGCGGTGCTTTAAGGCTAAGATTGATGCTAAAGACTATTGATAACCTTTTATCTGCAGATGTCATGGGTCCCTCCTCAGCGTTCGGGGAAGTCGAGAACCCGGCGATACTTTTTAGAGTTGGGAGGGACCCACAAGAATCATGCAGTCCAGCTCCTGTCCCTGCACAGGACAACCCCACAGCTCACACCATGTGTCTGAGGAGGTTGTCTGGTCTCTTCTTGAACACTGTCAGGCTTGAGACCGTGACACCTCCCTGGGGAGCCTGTTCCAGTGTCCAGCACCCTGTGGGTGAAAAACCTTTTCCTAATGTCCAACCTGAACATCACCTGCCAGATCTTCCTGCCATTCCCTCAGGTTCTGTCATTGGTCACCACAGAGAAGAGTTCAGCGCCTGCTCCTCCTCCTCCCCTTGTGAGGAAGCTGTAACCATGATGAGGTCTTCTCTCAGTCTCTTCTTCTCCAGGCTGAACAAACCAAGTGACTTTAGCCACTCCTCATACGGCTTCCTCTCCAAACCCTTCACCAACTTCATAGCCTTTTTCCTCCTTGTTTGCATGCTCCTTTGAAAGCAAGTTGTTCTTAGCCGGGGTGTTTGTTGTAGGTAGATCCAGGTGCTCCAACACGTATGTTCCTCACTGGGTATATGCAGGTGCCCTTGTTGGAGATGGTATTGTCACACTGATGTATTTGCTGGTTCATTTTTTAATTTTTCGAGATTTTTCTGTATCACAGCAGTCGGATGTTTGCATTTGTGCAGAAGTGGTGTAGCTGTCTTTAAAATCTAGTATACCTAATGTTGCTACTTTAAGGTGTATTGCACTTTTTGTTGAAAACTAACTTGGAAAAGTTTGTTTGGGGCTTGCTTAGCTTCTGAATGAAAGATGATATTCGAAATCAGATGCATGTGTCCTCTTTGCTAATTCATCCTGCCTAACAGGATGCATCAAAGCATATGGTGGCCTGGAATGTGCTAGGCTACTTTCTTGCAAGAAACTTGTTCACTTACTCTGAAGTATTTTTGTGGTGCTTAAAGAATTTTGTTTGCTGGAAGATCGATCTTACATGTTTTCCCATCACCACCACAATTTCTTTTATGTTTTCACATGTGCATCCACAGTCAGATATATAATATGCATGATTGTTTTCATGTTAGTATAGCTGAGGCCTGAGAAATTCCATCCATTTACTCTGACAATATCATGCTGTAAATTTTCACAGGGCTTTAATCAAGTTTGGTTTGAACAGCCTACTTAGTGGAACTTTGATTTGTTGTTGATTTGAGAGATGACTGGACTGGCGTCCAAAGCTAGTAATACGTTTCACATTTCAAACAGCTTAAAAATAAGCCTTTTTGCACGTGTTTTTTGCTTTGTGGGTTGTGTTTGTTGTTTGTCTGTTTTTCCTCACCCCCAAATAGTATTTGGAGCACATGTATCTTGATATTTGTTCTTTTCAATAATAAGAGCAGCATCTGTCATCTAATTGTTGCCCTGCTTAGGATACCTCATTTGAAGCTGTCTTAAAATCTACAGGTTATACTAGAAGAAGTTATGTCCAAACAAGTAATTCTTCCCTTCACTGCTCTTCCCTCCCACCCTCTTAAATAAAACTCTGTATTTGTTCATCACTTCACATCCTGAGTTCCTCTCCAATATTTGGATTTTGCTACTGGCTAGTAATGCAAAGTGATGATAGCCTCAGTACTGGGTAATCTAGATATAGGACGTGGAAATAGAACAGGATTTTTACTGTGGATAAAATAATTTTTTGCTTATTTATTTTATCTGTTTTCCCACCTTCCTTCCTGCCCTCCACCCAGAGGAAGTCTGGAAGGGAAAAGAGAACAGAAGAGTTACAAAGCTCTCTTAGAAGATCCGATGCTGAAGTTCTCAGGACTGTATCAAGAAACGTGCTCTGACCTGTATGTAACTTGTCAGGTGTTTGCAGAAGGGAAGCCTCTTGCTCTTCCAGTTAGAACTTCCTACAAAGCTTTTAGCACTAGATGGAAGTAAGTGACTGCCTTTTATTTCATATTCTTCTTAGTTCCTAGAGCATCAATTACATAAATGTATCAGAATATTTTTATTTGCATCAGAAATATGCATTTTCTGTTGTCTTTTTCAAATAACTTATGTCTCTTTAAGTCTCTGTATGTTTATCAAGTGTTGTCCTGATAGCACAAAAACAACGTTTTTGGGTAATGGGTAAGAAATAAAATTGTTACATATGTGACTGGATGTGGGTCACTACTTAAATAAATTCTAGGACCTGGATTAGCACATTTTTGTGCTGTTTACTGGACAAACTCATCTTTGGTACTTGGTCATTAAGCTAGAGTATTTTCCTTTGGTCTCTAGCCTTTCAATTGTGCATAAGGCAAGTATTTGACTGGTTAAAGCCCACAAGAAAGTAGTCTGTCTGCCATTAGAAATTCATATTCTAACTAGAATCTGAATTGGGTTGAATAAACTAATACAAAATAACTTGAATTCCAGATCTTTATGACTAATAAAATGTATTTCTCTGCAGTTGGAATGAATGGCTGAAGCTGCCTGTGAAGTATCCAGACTTGCCTCGCAATGCACAAGTGGCTCTGACCATCTGGGATGTATATGGACCTGGTAAAGCAGTTCCTGTGGGAGGAACAACAGTCTCACTCTTTGGGAAATATGGGTATACTGCTTTTTCTTCTGTCATACAGATTTGAAGCTGACTTGTGAATAGTAAGGTGGCAGTGTTTTCGAGAGGTTTTTTTATTGTTTGGGGTTTTTTTAATTATTTTTTTTTAAACCAGGTGACAGTTTCATGTTTGATTTACTCTATTTCTTCTTAAGTGTAATTTCAAACTTTTTACAATGTTGTAAAAAAAGAAAAAAAGTCTTAGAATGCCAAAATGTAGGCTTTTTAATTTTTTTCTCAGCCTGTAAGCTGGATTTTAAGGTAGCAAATGCTGAAATCACTTTATATTTTTGTGATGCTTGGATGCCAATACTCATTGCTTAAGATAATTGATTTAGTTGGCTTGCAATTCGGCTGTTAATGTGGTATTATTTAAAAGAATTAAAGTGTAACTCAGTAAACCGTGAATTTTCAAAATTAATCATCTGTGTTCTAATAGAGGGTGAGTTTGGTAAATTTGTGGATGGTAACACCAAGATGGGAAAAATTACAAGTGTGCTGGAGGATGACAGTACATCAAAAAGATCTTGGCTAAGTGCAAAGGGGACTAAAAAAAACCATAAGATGCAGTTTAAGGAAAAGTATGAGGTGCTGGTACATTTTGTAACTGGTTGTAGTCAAATATAGAATGGGGAGCAGCAGCCCAGGAAAACAGAGTAAAAGATGCAGATTTTACAGTGAATCTTAAGTTTTGCACAATTCAGCATTCTGATGTACTTCTGAAATCACAGAATCACAGAATGGTTAGAGTTGGAAGGGACATCTGGAGTCCAACCAGCTTGCTAAAGCAGGTTCACCAAATGAATGTGTCCAGGGCTCCAGACCCCTAGTCATCTGATCTCCACATGAAATGTGCAAGCAACATGGAATATATGAAAAGTCCACAACTATATGCATCAGGGAAAATGTTATATTCTCCTTCTCCGTACTTGTCCACTTGACTGGGATATGTTCAGTTCTGTTTAAGTGATTTTAAGCAAGCTGCTGACCACTGATTCAAAGGGAGTCCATATCCTGAACGTCTAGCAAATAGGTGTGATGGAGGAGGAGTAAAGACTGGTGAGGCTGGAGAAACAACTATAGGAGAACGTTTCTAGTATGTAAGTAGCATTGGAAAATAGGGAGAAAGAGCCTTTTTTTTGTCTTGTCAGTGGATAAGAAGTAATTATGCTAAACTGAAGTTCAGGTAAGGTTAAGGTTAGCATTAGGAAAGCTGTTCTAGTGATACTTGAATGCAGAAAATGATTGTAGAGATAGGTTGTATCTCTGTCATTGAAGATACTGTTTTGACAAAAACAGTGACATGGTTTTAGGGCAGAAAATGGAACTGGATCAATTGCACTGTTCCTCAAAGACTCCTCGTAGGTTTTAAAGCATTAGAGAATTCTTAAGGTATAGTTTATAAACAAAATATACTTTTCCTTCCAGCATGTGGGGCCTGGGGAAAGTAAATGGACAGAAAGATGCAAATAATATCAAAATTTTGTATTTACTTGTAAATGGAAACCCTTGTAGTAGTATTCCACAAAGTGATGTGTAGATTGAAGGTAAACATTTTTCCAGTTCTGATTACCCAAAGTTGTTAGTTAAGAGATCATCTCTTACTGGCAAAACTAATGAACTTGATTTCTTGGGGCATCTTTCAGACGTGGATCAGCAGAAGTATGCAAGGTTGCAGGGTTTTGCAGAGGAAAGGTGTGGTCAGTTACCCTTCAAAGTTTTGTTCACTGCACAGTTTCAATTACCAATTCAATTTCAAGCATAGATGGAGAAAATGGTGTGCTGAGGGTTGGTGTTTTGTTTTTGTTTTTTTTTCTTTTTCAGTTGGCAGCTCAAAAGGCAGCTTTTTATTAGTTGACCTTCAAGTGAAACTTAGGTAGCTTTTTAGTTGATTTTTTTTCAGACTGTCAGACCTAAAGTCAGTATTACAATTTGCAAGACAAGAGGAATACTTCTGCTTCATTACAAATAATAAAACTATGAAGGTCACGCTCTGTCCTCAGTTTGCGTTTGTACCACCTCACTGACTTTGGGAATTACCCATTTTTCTTCCACTTGCACAATAAGTTATCTCAGACTTACTCATTTTTGTTTAAACTCTGTGTACCAATAAAAATGAAGGCCATAAAGGACACAAGGTGCAAGGTGCTTTTGCAGTTCAGTTAAATTATGCATGGCAGCACATTTTTCTGTGTTTGGCAAAGGGAGCTCCTTCGTTTTCTTGCAGCTGCTGCTGTACTTTAATTCCTGACAGCTGTGTTATTTGGAATTTACTGAAGCAGTTCTGCATTTTTCCCTGCAGTATGTTTCGTCAAGGAATGCACGATTTGAAAGTCTGGCCCAACGTAGAAGCTGATGGTTCGGAACCCACCAAAACTCCTGGGAGAACCAGCAGCACAGTCTCTGAAGATCAAATGAGCCGCTTGGCAAAGGTGATGGAATAGCAAGTAACCTTAAGTTGTATGTGAAAAGCTTTCACTTTCACTGGAGGGGAATGAAGACAGGCTTCTCGTGTTGTTTTCTCATGTGAAAGCTGTCTTCGTTTGATTGTTTAGATATTTCACAGGATTTTTATGAATGAGTAAACTAAATCATACTCATTTGCTTCTGAAGTGTTTTTAAAGGGAGACATTTAAATACCTTTTAATATATATAGCATTCTGTTGTTAAAACATCCTAATTCTTCTGTAAAGAATGAAAATCTGAATGTTCCTTGAAGATGCTCGAAGCTAAAATTCCATCAAGTTGGGCAAGGGGTGCTTCTCCCAGTAACTTGTGAGGGACAGTCTAGTTTCTTTCAATAGCTATCCTTTAGATGTAACACTGATGTAGTGTTCGGACGTGTATGACATCAGAAAGAATTTGAGTAGAACTTCAAAAGTTGACCAGTATTAGTATTTTCTTCTCCTGGCTTGATGACAGTGTATTTTTGCAATCAAACCTGTTTCTGGATTTGATCAGTAAATGTTAGTTTTTGAAGTGTTTTACTAGCTAATCTCTCTTTCTTCAGATAAGCTTAGCCCAAGGTTGCTGAATGACTCGACCCACTTACTTAGTGTACTTTCTTCTTAATCTTGAACTCCTAGCTTTCGTCCTCACCCTTTTCCAGTGAAAGATAGGTCCAGTGCTGTAAATATGTCCATTTTCTCATCTAGAGATTTATCACAGCCATAAAAGAACTTTCATTTAGAGTCTTCTTTTTATTAGTCTAGCTCACCTTGAATTTATAACGAAAAACTCATTAAAGCTTTCTGCCATTGGTGCTGCCCCATGTCTTGGTCATAGTAGAATAAATCCAGTGCAGCCTAAGGAAGCTGTGTAGACAGAAACTAAATATCAAGTCTTTGTATCTGTAGTGATGAGCTACTGAAAGTCTAGTGCAAGTATCTGACAAAATGTACAGTCTGGACAACTCCCAGCATGTAGCAAATCTTAAGTCTTCTATGTGTTTTTTTCATAGTAACCTCATCTCCTTGGAGGAAGCACATTGTTGGTACATATTGTGCATTCTCCTACATACAATGTTCCATTCATATGCCGTCCTAGTACTCTTTGCGTATTACACAGTATCACAGTATGTTTGGGATTGGAAGGGACCTCAGAAGATCATCTAGTCCAATCCCCCTGCTGGAGCAGGAATGCCTAGATGAGGTCGCACAGGAACATGTCCAGGTGGGTTTTGAATGTCTCCAGGGAAGGAGACTCCGCAACCCCCCTGGGCAGCTTGTTCCAGTGCTCCGTCACCCTCACTGAGAAGGAATTTAAGTGGAACCTCTTGTGTTCCAGCTTGATCCCATTATCCCTTGTCCTATCATTGTTTGCCACCGAGAAGAGCCTGGCTCCACCCTCATGGCACTCACCTTTTATATACTTATAAACATTAATAGGCTCCCCCCTTAGCCTCCTCTTCTCCAAACTAAAGAGACCCAGCTCCCTCAGCCTTTCTTCATAGGGAGGTGTTCCACTCCCTTAATCATCTTGGTTGCCCTACGCTGGACTCTCTCCAGCAGTTCCCTGTCCTTCCTGAACTGAGGGGCCCAGAACTGGACACAATACTCCAGATGGGGTCTCAGCAGGGCAGAGTAGAGGGGAAGGAGGACCTCTCTCGATCTACTAACCACCCCCCTTCTAATACACCCCAGGATGCCATTGGCCTTCCTGGCCACAAGGGCACAGTGCTGGCTCACGGTCATCCTGTTGTCCACCAGGACCCCGCGGTCCCTTTCCCCTACACTGCTCTCTAATATGTAATTTCCCAATCTATACTGGAACCTGGAGTTGTTCCTGCCCAGATGCAGGACTCTACACTTTCCCTTGTTAAATTTCATTAGGTTATTCCCTGCCCAACTCTCCAGCCTGTCCAGATCCTGCTGGATGGCAGCACAGCCTTCTGGCATGTCAGCCACTCCTCCCAGCTTAGTGTCATCAGCAAACTTGCTGATAGTACTCTCAATTCCCTTGTCCAAATCGTTAATGAATATATTGAATAATATTGGCCCCAGTACTGACACCTGAGGCACTCCTATGCCCCAGCCATCGACTAGGCAAGAAATTGCAGGTGGTGTAATTGTATAGCCTGTTCAAATTTAAATGCTCACTGATGGGCTGGTTGACCACAGAACGAAGTTGATTTAGTAGTAGTTGTAACCTTTCCCTTAAAAGGAATAGTTTTGCCGGTCTCTTCACTAGCTGTTTTCTAGACAGATACTGATTTCTTTGAAACATTGAAAGGACCTGATGTCTTCTAGTCCTTTCACATCTCTTCTTGCATACTGCAAGAATTAATGATTTTTTGAGGAGCACTTGTAGTTTACTTGGAGCTGAAAATATGATAATTGCTCGTATTTGTATGCTGAACTTTTTTCAAAAATATTGTGTGTCAGCACATCTGAAGCTACAGGTTGTATGGCTCATAGGTTACTTCTACTCTTGTACTGTTAGGTAGTCCTTTAAACAACTCAACTTCTTACTATTACTACAGCAGCATGTGGATATAGGAGTAAAACTTGAACTACTTTTCAGATGACTAAAAAGAAAGGGAAAACAAGCTCTCTATGACTCGCTGTAAGTCTTCAGCTGACCTTTTGTGATGTGTACATCCCAATCAGAAAACTTGGTTAGATAAAGCTAACAAGGGCAGAATTCTTAAATTTGGATAGTGTTTGAAGTATATTTTTTTGTTGGGCTTTTTAAGTTTTACTATATGAAACTTAGTAACATAAAAATTGAAATATCTTCGTCACATGACTTTTCTTGAAAAACAGGTTCCATTTTTAATGTGTTAAAAATACAAAGGTATGGCATGGCTTAGCTGTGTATACCGTGCAAGCAATTTTTTCCAGTTCCTTTTTTTTTTCTCGATGATTTCATGTTAACATCTCTTTTAAATTATAATTTTGATATTATTTTTATTGCTCTGAGCAATTTAAATGTTATTGTGTTTTTTCATGCAGCTCACCAAGTCTCATCGACAAGGTCACATGGTAAAAGTGGACTGGCTGGACAGACTGACCTTTAGAGAAATAGAAATGATCAATGAGGTAGGTCATCTGCCTGCTTAGGATATTAAGTGTAGACACTTGTGCTATTTTTCTTCAACTGCCAGTGTATATGATAAAAGGAAAAATAATTATTTACATTTCCAAAGTTGATTTCACTTTGCCAATAATGAGAATCAGAATGGCTTGGGTTGGAAGGAGCCTTTAAAGGTCATCTAGTCCAACATCTTGACCAGATCAGATTGCTCAGAGCCCTATGCAACCTCGCCTTGAATGTTTTCAGGGATGGGGCATCTACCACCTCTCTGGGAAACCTGTTCCAGTGTTTTGCCACCCTCATTGTAAAAAAATTTCCTATTTCTAGCCTGAATCTCCCATCTTTCAGTTTAAAAACATCACCTCTTGTCCTATTGCAACAGGCCCTGCTCAAAAGTTTGTCTCCATCTTATGGGCCCCTTTTAAGTACGGAACAGCCGCAATAAGGTCTCCCCAGAGCCTTCTCTTCTCCAGATGAACACCCCAGCTCTCTCAGCCTGTCCTCCCAGCAGAGCTGTTCCAGCCTCAGATCATTCCTGTGGTTCCTCTGGCTCCTCTCCAACAGGTCCGTGTGTTTCCTGTGCTGAGGACCCAGAGCTGGACCAGCATTGCAGGAGGGTCTCACCAGAATGGAGCAGAGGGGCAGAATTACCTCCCTCCACCTGCTGCCCACACTCCTGGTGATGTAGCACAAGATACAATTGGCCTTCTGGTCTGCAAATACACATAGCTGTCTCATGTCCAATCTTTCATCCACCAGTTTCAAGTAAACTTCATCACAAAAAACAGAATTTATTAATAATTTGGAACAGCTTGAAACAATTGCTGTTTACTATAACTTACTTAACTCTAAGGTATAACGTATGATGGGAACCTTTTTTGGACATATAGTCTGTTCTTTGGTTTTACACCTGTTCAGCATTATTGATTTTTGTTTTGGATCCTGAGGAAATGCACTTGTAAGATTTGAATGAATATTTTGAAAAAAAGTACTTAAATACGTGAATGAGGTATTAACCCTCATTGGGCAAAATCACCCCACAAACTGTTAACTTGATTATGCTGATCTTGCACAACAAACTCCATTGCTTCCAACTTTGCTCTCTGAGATTTGTGTAATCTTCTTTATAATTAGACCCTGGGAATCAGATTATTTTTGAACTTGGAATTTGTGTTTTTATAAACCCTTATATTTGGGGTTTTTTTTGGTTTGGTTTTGTTTTGGTTTTTTTTTTTTTTTTTAGGACTCAGCCTATCCCTTTTTTTAAGTAAAAATACAGAAAACTAAAAATTGATTCCTAGCACTGTGCCTTAAGTACAGAGGCACTTTACTTGTGCTGGAGAGTCAATCCATTATTAATGCATTTAAATGAACTTGAGTTGCTCATTATTACTAGGAATGCTGCTTTTTTTTATTAAATGCACATTCCTGCTGATGGTTATGTATAACTTCTTTATTGTTTCCTACATAGATTTTAAAATTCTAAGTACTTTTTTTAGGTAAAGCATTTAAAAGACTGCATACATGGTCATTTCTTCCTTTAAATGTTTTATCTAAAATGGTGATTTTTTTTTGTTGTTGTTTTCATGTCTTCTGTTTTTTGACTCTGAGATGCATAATTGTGTGTAATTATTTTTTTTAAAAAAGGCAAACACCAAAATCCAGCTGTCATCTAGTTATTCTTCATTGCCTTTTTTCAGATCTTTAGCACACAGTTGCAACCCACTGATGAAAAGAATATGATTTTATCTGTTGCATGTGGTTGTTTGTCGTGAGGGGGAAACATAAGGAAGTAAGAATGTCAGGAAGAAGGTGATATGGTCTCAAGTAGTGCTATGAAGTGATTAACTGAATAATTGCTACAACAACTGATAATCTAATTAATCAGTTACTGCACAAATGAAGTAGGGTAATTGCTGTACTGAGAATGCTGAAGATTGATGCGCTTTAATATATGATACACATCTGTGGTGGTTCTCTTCTCAGAGGGAAAAACGAAGTTCTAATTTTATGTACCTGATGATTGAATTCCGTTGCGTCAAGTGTGATGATAAAGAATATGGAATAGTTTACTACGAAAAGGTATGTGCCTTGCAGGCTTTATGATCTTCTTCAAAAAGCAACATATGCACCTAAAATGGATAGGTTTTTCTGCTGAGGTGAAATATTCTGCTGCAGGATAGCGGCAGACAGCTGTCAGTGGCAACTGTTTATGTACATACAAATCAAATAGTACAGATGCAACAAGATTGCAGAAGTCAATAATTCGTGTAATGCAGTTCAAGATTACAGAATTTAATAAGTGTGAGGGATTAAAAACTTTTTGATTTATGGTTCCTTCAGTCATCCAGCAGTACTTTCAGAGTAGCTGTGTGTAATATGATGTCTTATATCAGGAGGATGTGTACCTGTATTGATTGGTAACTTTATAAAAGGTAAGTTATTAAAACTTCGCACGGGAGCTCTGCTGGTTAACACTTTATCTGAAACGAACAAATATAGAAGTTTAGTCTTTCAGGATGAAAAGGTTTTGGAAGTCAAAAGATTTGTGGATTGGAAAGTCTTTCCTCTTTTACTTCTGTTACAAAACAGATCTCTAAAGCTGTGCCTTCAGTGGTTATTTTATGAGTTCAGATTTAATGGAATGGGGGATTAACAGTGAGTTTAACAGTGTGGCATTGAAAAGCTTCCTCAGTACTTTAACCTGTGTACTGTGGAAAGACCCACTGCAATAGAAAAAGCCGTATACGTATAATCTGGTTTCAAAAAAATTTGTCAGTGATTGACTCTTAAAATTTCAGCATGTTGAGATTAATCAAGAAATTGGTTACTGGATGATGCAGCTCTATGGGAAAAACAAAAGTAGAAAAAGAGACCAGAGTCTTGTTGAGATCATAAGCACTGATTTTAAGCAGCTTGTATTCTGAGAATTTTAAACAATCAGTAATTCAGTCCAAAAAACATTAACACAATAAAAAACAGATGACAAGGATTTCTATGTATGTAACATTAGCAGTTGATATGGACAGAAGAACTGTGGTCTAACTTAAGAATCTTCAAGAAGGTTGTGAAAAATGTAGTAGTAAATTGCAAGAAGTGAGATTCCACAAAAAAATTCTGAGAAGGCACAGATCAGAACCTGTCTCAACTATACGATCTGTTGCAAGTTCAAACTTGTGGATGTTTGAACAAAGAACTGTTTAAATGATATTAATCTAGCCCATTGAATTAAGGTGTTACTGAATATCTGAAACTATTAACAACAATCGTTTTAGAACTTGTAACAGAGATGCCACTTCAGAAGAAGCTCTTAAGGTTCTTTTTCAAATAACAAAAATGAGTGGTTGTTTTAAGAGGTTTTCTAGAACCTTTTAAGAGGACAGGGAACTGCTGGAGGGGGTCCAGCGTAGGGCAACAAAGATGATTAAGGGAGTGGAGCACCTCCCTTATGAAGAAAGGCTGAGGGAGCTGGGTCTCTTTAGCTTGGAGAAGAGGAGACTGAGGGGTGACCTTATTAATATTTATAAATATATAAGGGGTGAGTGCCATGAGGATGGAGCCAGGCTCTTCTTGGTGACAACCAATGATAGGACAAGGGGTAATGGATTCAAGCTGGAACACAAGAGGTTCCACTTAAATTTGAGAAAAAACTTCTTCTCGGTGAGGGTGCCAGAGCCTGGACCAGGCTGCACAGGGGGTTTGTGGAGTCTCCTTTCCTGGAGACATTCAAGACCCGCCTGGACATGTTCCTGTGCGACCTCACCTAGGCGTTCCTGCTCTGGCAGGGGGATTGGACTACATGATTTTTTGAGGTCCCTTCCAATCCCAAACACACTGTGATACTGTGAAGAGCTGTGTCTTGCAGGCATGATATAAAAGTAATGCATGTGGATGTCCGTACTCTGTCCACATAGCTGGTGTAGTGGTGGCTGCCTTTGAATGTGCCGGAGGGAAACGGTGGTTCCATTTGTCTGAAGCAAGTATGTGGGTTCTGTTTAGGGTGATGAGTTTTTGTATTTTTTTGGTGTGTTCAGTTGGGTTTTGTGCATTTCTTTGTGTGTGGGCGTTTTTTTTTTTGTTTTTTTTTTTTGTTTTTTTTTTTTTAAATGAATTCTGGTGGTTTTGGTGAAACCGTGCCTTAGGGAGATGTCTAGGTTAGCTCTTTAGCATTTCTTTTTGTGGAATGTAGTTGACGATGGGACCTCTCCCCACCATAGCAATTCTTTTTGCCTTTGGAATAGTTTGATTCATGGTGCATCTAAACACTTCTAGAACTGGCTACTGTAGAGGACTTTACTATTACAAAATTGCCTTGTGATACAAATCAGAATGAAACCTACAATGTGTCAAATTCCTTCCTGAAACAAAGTAAAGTTACTTACTTCTTTGGAAATCAAACAAATATTTTTTTCCTGAGAGAATGGCATATATGTGGCAAAATATTGAAACATCTTACTAACTGTTAGCTTTTTACGGTAGAATGTGCTATACTTTTTACAGGTGCAGTCTGAGGAGCATGGCTACTATGTGGCTTTCTGTCCTCTTGGTGCTCTTATTTGCATAGTTGAATGTGCCCTTCCTAAAAATGATTTCTCTCCCTCACCTCCAGAAACCCACCATTGTAGGTGAATTCTTCCTGATTTACACACAGTTTTTTTCTTTGTTATCATTATTGTTTTAAAGATATGCAAACTGTGGGAAAGGACATTCAGACTTGAAGCATACAGTATTGGGCTGAGACCAGTTGTCTGAGGTTCAACAAGGCCAAGTGCCGGGTCCTGCACTCAGGTCACAACAACCCCATGAACGGTCCAGGCTTGGGGAAGAGTGGCTGCAAAGTGCCTGTGGGAAAAGATCTGGGAGTGTTGATTGACAATGGCTGAATATGAGGCAGCAGTGGCCCTGGTGGCCAACGTGGCCACCAGCATCCTGGCTTGTATCAGGAACAGCATGGCCAGCAGGACCAGTGCAGTGATTGTGCCACTGTTCTCGGCACTGATGAGGCCCCACCTTGAATCCTGTGTTCAGTTTGGGGCCCCTCACTACAAGAAAGACATTGAGGTTGTGGAGCGAGTTCAGAGAAGGGCAATGGGGCTGGTGAAGGGCCTGGAGCACAAGTCTGATGAGAAGTGGTTGAGGGAACTGGGGCTGTTCAGCCTTGAGAAAAGGAGGCTGAGGGGAGACCTTATAGCTGAAAGCAAGTTGTAGCATGGAGGCTGTTGGTTTCTTCTCCCAAGTAGCAAGTGATAGGACAAGACCAAAGGGCCTCAAGTTGTGCCAAGACTGGATATTAGCAAAAAATTTTTGCTGGAAAGGGTTGTTGAGCATTGAAACAGGCTGTCCAAGGAAGTGATGGAGTCACCATCCCTGTAGAGGTTTAAAAGATGTATAGGTGAGATTCCTAGGGAACATGGTTTAGTGCTAGTTTTAGTTTATGGTTGGATATGATGATCATGAGGGTCTTTTCCAATCATAAAGATTCAATGATTCTATGATCTTTCTTTTAACAGATGTTTCTGAAGCATGTTAGAAGTGCATAGAACAAAATGACTGATTTGGCTGTTCTTGTGATAATAAAGTAGTTGAATGGGTAATAATACATATTAAAGCTATAACTAGCTGCAGTTTGAGGGATTTGTTGTTATGAAGTAGCTTTTCAACAAGTTCTTGACCCTTTTCTGGCAGCAGTAGGAAACAGTACATAAATTAGTGCCTGTGTTCTCAGTTTTGTCATGCTTTCGATGACAGCGTACAGTATATATATCCAGCATCACCAATCCAGTATGTTGAGTCTAATGAAAGTTCGTTCTGTTGTCACCTACCTGTGACTGATAGTTGAAGTGGAGATTACTTGTCACAGTTCTGTTGATAGATTTGTTTTCCAGTGTTTACGAAGAACTAGCCTGCTAAATAGTGGCTGATAGAAATTTGAGATTCTTTGACTCAACATTCAATTACAATGAAGTCAAGTGGCAGTGGCTCTTTCCATGGTCTCTTTTAACTTAATAGAGCATTCAAGACGTGAAGTGTATTAGTCTGCTAGTAATGAGAGCATTGCTTCTGATTCACTATTTAGGCAAAAATTCAGTGTGACTTTCCAACTGCAAATAATAGTAGCATCTATCATTAACTTTTTTTTTTTGTGCAAGTTGCAAGTGAAACCTTTGTACGAATAAATAAACTGATAGCACTGCTGCTTTGAGTTCATTAAAAAAGGCCTATTATCAGAACCTTTTTAATGGCCCGAAGGAAAAAATAGTAATGTCTACAGCACTCAGTGTCCATTTACTTTTTGTGTGGGAGAAGCTGAATTCCATTGATGTTACTCGAAATGGTGTTTTAACTAAATAATAAGATAAATAGAATCTCCTTATTTACTGATGTTGTGAAACTGATTTTAAGGAAAGTATAAAGAACCTTGCTGGTTCAGAAAATTCTGCAGATTTTGTCGACTTTCTTAAATGGACTCTAATAGTTACATAAAGTCACACACACTGACCAGTGCAGTGAAATACCACTGAAGCTTTGTGACATACCAATTTAAAGCAAGTTAATGCAGTTTTAGTATTTATGTTGCTTTTGTTTCCCAGTGGCAAAACAGCAGGTCATCTCAGGTTTTGGCTGTGCTAGAAAGTAACACAGCCAAGAGGAGCTGATTTGTAGAGCAAAGGAGTTGTTGCTTAAGGCCCAGTGTCTTAGTGCTTATACTTGAATGTGCTTGTACTTGAGATTAAGTTTAATCAGGTCCTGTGGGCTGGATGTCTGTTGGCAGTTGAAGGATGTTAGAAATTTCTGAAACTTCCGTGATGTTAACCAAAATTTCTACATGGCAATGATCAGGAGAGACACTTCAAAAGCATGCACTTGAACAAATTCAGATTCTGAATTAGAACTGAGCCTCAGGCATTGGTATGATTTAGTCAGTTAATGTGGTCATGGTCACAGTGATCCATGTGATGCTCTCCAAGCATGACACACAATTAGAACAGAGTGTTAATCTAACTGGAAAGCAAATTAAACAACTGATGTCCTTCATGGGCAGACTAATGCCATTGTACCTTCTTGAGGATTTTACAAAATACTCTGTTTTGAAAATGTTATTAACTCCTGACACAGTAATTTGTCTCATGAATGCTTGGCAAAACCTGATTTCATAGCAAGTTTTGGTTAAAACTTAAGGCTTGGCTTTTCAGCGTAATCTAACTTCATTTGAGGAATTTAAAGAACCGTCATTATAAAATTTCTTTTGAAAGGTTAAAAAATGATGCCTGCAATAAGTTTACAAATAAGTCTTTTAACACTTGAAAAAATCCCGTCTTCTTTTTAGAGGGTATTATAAACATTTTGATCAAAGCACTGAAAGGCTTTGTATATTTTTTTTTAGTTTTGCAAGTAAGCAAGTATTAGGCAATTGTGCTTTTGTCACTCTCCTCATAGTAAGTACTGAGTTAGTAATAGCTGTTCATAGGCTTTTAGTTGTGTGGTTGGTGCTCTTTCAGCTTTTTCAGACTTTTCTTTTACTTTTTTTTTTTTTTTTTAAATCTGAATGTTTTCACTAAGAAAAAGATGTAGTAGTATGGGTGTTATTACTGCTGCTTCCTGGAGAATCCACATGGAGTATGGATGTTATAAATGCTTCAGTAGGAGCTTGGACGTGTATTAGGTGCTAGTGAATTCACTCCTGTGTCAACTTTTTTTGCTACAGCACTTTTACGTGAAGGGTCTATATGGAGTGGAAACTTGTTTGTCACTGAGGCATTGGTAACTCTTTAAGAAAGGTTGAGTCAGACTGCAGCCTTGTTACAGTGTTGATTAGGAGGAGAACCAATTAGTTAGAAATCAGTCTGTCATCTCTTATCATCAGATGTGTTTATTTTCAGAAGGATTTTTTCCCCAAAAAAGATGTCTTTTTTTTTTTTTTTTTATAATTTGATTTTGTAAAACTAGTATATAATGATCTGAAAAGCATAAAAGCAAAGCCAAAGCAGAAGGAAAAGAGAAAAAAGGAGGGTGGGAGCAGAAGCAGACCTAAGCAAGTTACCTCAAAACCTCACTTAAGGAGTGAAATATTGATATGTCAAAAAACTTTATTCTTAGCTGAAATTTACTGCAAAATACATGAGAACAAACTAACTACAAATACAGCATAGCACATATTATGCTGGTGTTGTCTTGTTTTTTCTGTTTTACACTGTCTGTTAAATGAAATGTTCTTCTGTAGATCATGTCAATTAATGCTTATTTATGCTTCCAAGGGAAAAAAGAAACAGCTGGGTTTGACTGGAAGAGGTAAACAGAGATTTTGTTATGTGCTGGCAGGCTTTGTATTTTTTACCTTCTGCTTGGTTCAAAGAGGCAACTTTTAGCTTCTCCTTTCCCTTATTTATGCAGCAACAGGATAGATTCCCCTAAGGAAAACTGGCAAGTTACTGTCATACTGCTCCAGAGCAGCAAAGTGTGGACTTCCATAATACAAGAGACTGTCATGCTCCATGTGGAACCTGTGATAGATAGGCACACGTATATCTTCCTAAATCCTTCTGTGTTGTACTACTAGGAGATATTTTCTGCAACATGGTTGTTACTTCTAGGAAATGTTTGGTTTTGCTGGAAATACGGACCCTTATTTGGTTCCTCTTTGCGCTTCTAGAGGACACATGTAATGATGATGATGTCAATTTCTTCACTCACCTGTGTGCCAGTATGATAGTGAGTTGCCAAGCTGCACCTTCTTGGATGAGCTTTCTTCGGTCTTGCCACCTTGTTTATCAGCTGGCAAAAATTCAACAAGAAAAATAATCCATTTCTTATATTCTGTTTCCCCCTTTATAACTAGTCAGCAAGGTGCAGTTGCATCATTCTTTCACTGTAGTATAACTCACAAAACTTAACTATGACATGTTGTTTGTTTGTTTTTTTCCCTATAAACTTGACATGTCTAATATGCCTTTAACTTTTTGTCATTCAGGATGGTGATGAATCATCTCCAATTCTAACAAGTTCTGAAATTGTTAAGATTCCAGATCCTCAGATGTCTGTGGTAAGCATGCTCCATGCAATGCAGTATTTGGTATTGTATTGCTGAAGTTTTCATAAATGGGGATGAAAGCTTGCCTGTATTGCTGTCTTTAACATTTAAAAATTCCATTGGAAAGATGTATTTGACCAGTTGAGAAATATCAGTGGGTTTGATTTTTGTAATTATGTTTTTCCTACTGCTGCTAAAATAATACAAGAATTGACTTAGTGCTTATGTTCATCTCCTCCTTTCCATACCTGATCTGCTTACTTCTGAGGTGTAGGAGAACAGAGAAGGGGGACTGTTGGCAAAAGAGGTCAGAGGGTGGGAATATAAGGTGAGAGGGAGTTGAAGAAATTTAGAGGAAGGTGCAGTAACTTGTGGTGACTTCATCTGTTAAAATATTTTTCTCCCTACGCTTTCTTGTACGTTGTCTTTCATGTAGACAGTGCCTAAGTACAGTTCTAGAAAAGATTTCCATTATTGTGGATGCCAATTCAGTGGAACTGGTATTGGCAGCTTTGGGAACCTTAATGTAAGTGGGCTTCTACTGGCGACACCGTTTGAGCACCGTGTAATCTAACACTGCAAGAGCAAGTCTGACAATGCTGAAAACTGCCTTGGCTGCTGAAAACTCGCTTACACCGTGGCTCCTATTGTGGCTCCTACTGTTGCTAACATGGCATTAACAGTGGGAAAACTTTCTGAGAAGTTTTTCTTGCATACAAAGCTTTATATTGCAAACATCCTAAAAATGTTTATGAAGCAGCTAGCACATTTGCGTGCTGTCTGAATCACAGATGTGTTGACTGAAACGCCTGCATTTTGCAGCAGTTCACCAAAAGGCAAGATAAGGTTTGTATATTGTGTGAAGTAAAAAATAAAAAGAAACACAGACCTCAAAATCCCCAACAACCCTCCACATAAAATTGAAGGAGTTTTTGTTTTCTAAAACAACAACAACAAAAAAAATCCAGAAAATGCTGTAGTTTTAGATGTGAATTTTAACTCTCATGCATTGTTCAAGATACTGATGAGTCTTTGCTAGATGGTTTCATTGCAGTAGTAATTTTCTCTGGGGTTTAGATGTTTATGAATACTGACTTACCATCTGTGTTTAGGAGAACTTAGTAGAAAGCAAACATCACAAGCTTGCTCGCAGTTTAAGAAGCGGACCTTCTGATCATGATCTGAAGCCTAATGCTGCTACACGAGATCAGCTTAATGTAAGTCAGTCATATGATGGCCATATTCAATGTTATTAGGTAGATTGGTATTTATATATCATGATAATTTAAGGAAAATTAATTTCAGTTTAAAGAAAGTTATCAATGGAGAAATGTCATTAAATGTTTCTTACAGGTGCTTAGTTAGCTGGGTCGAACTCAGAAAGGAGCAGAGGATATGAGCTTATTTTTGTATAAAACAGTTTTTGGGGGATAAAAGAAAGCATATTGTGCACATATCATATAGGTGCTAATGGTAGTCTTAAAGTAACTGTGTATGTTGGCCAGCCCTGCCAGTTCTATCAACTAGGTAACTGAGGGGCATCATCACAATAGCATGAGAACTTGGTGGTGCAAAGGTTTTTGTGTCCTGGCTATTTTCGTGTGTGGTCAGTGTTGTGCTTTGTCACAGTGTAGTCTGTTAACTTGTTGATTACGCCCATTCATGTTTTTAACCTCACTTCCTGACTATGTGTCTAACAGATCATAGTGAGTTATCCACCGACAAAACAGCTAACGTATGAGGAACAGGATCTAGTTTGGAAATTCAGATATTACCTTACTAATCAGGAGAAGGTAAGTTGAATGATTTGAGAGGACTTATGAATGTAAAAGATGCTTCATCTGGCACTCATTCTGCAGTGTTCTGTCCTTGTGGAGGTACAGAGCTTCAGTGTCTTAGAAGCTAGTCAAGAATATTTTAACATTTTCTTTAATGTTACTGATTTCAAGATTGGTGACTGTAATTTTCCCTCTTAAATCATATGAACTGGCTATTACTACAGCAGTCTTCCTACAAGCACTGACTGTCAGCTTAAAATACCAATTTTGACAATTTTGTCTTCAGCAGAGAAAAATTATTAAAGATGAGCTTCATCCTTTTCTAAAAGGGTTGACATTACCAGAATAAGTAATAGCACATCAAAAGCCCAAAGTGAATTAAATAATCCCCCAGCAGTGGGCATTTTTTATGTGGTGGTAATTGTCATAGAGCAGTAACCATTGGCTTCATATTTTTTTAAAAGTAACCCAGCTGCAGTAATTTGGGACGTGTTGAAACAATCCAATATCATATTGTCGTCTACATCAATACAGTTCCTCAAGTCTGTGCTTATGTAAATACAGCCTAAATCTAGTTCTGCCTTAAGGTGAAACATTGATTTCTTGAATCATTTGTTTAGCCTGGCTTTTCACTTATGAACTGTTCTATCTCCTATCTAGGCCTTGACAAAATTCTTAAAATGCGTCAACTGGGACCTACCACAAGAGGCAAAGCAAGCACTGGAGCTACTGGGCAAGTGGAAGCCCATGGATGTGGAAGACTCTCTAGAACTTCTGTCATCTCACTTCACCAACCCAACGGTTCGGCGTTATGCCGTCGCCAGGCTTCAGCAGGCTGATGATGAGGTATTCATTGGTCTGTGGGTACATGTGAAAGGAAGCTGGTCTCATTTTTAGTGTCATTGAGTACTTGAAATGTTTGCTACCTTTAAAGGCATTTAAGTTGAAATTCACTATGATGCTATTTACTACAAGCTCTTTATGGAGCAAAGTCTTCATATTAGGTGGCACTCATTGATAATTTTCTTGGTGTGAACAGCCAGCGATAGCTGGCTTTGTCAAATGAGGTGGAACAACCATATGTTCTTCACAGAAAACAATGATAAATTTTGAATGTTAACCTGCGTGGCAGCACTCTGAACTTAAATAGTCTACTAAAGGACTTCCAACAAATCCACCTAGTAAATTGAAGCAGTCAGTACTCTCGCTGAAGAAAATGAGTAGAAAGACATCTGTGGCAATAAGTTGTTTTTAATTGTATACTCATTAGAAGATGAGCTGTGATTTGTGAGTAGGAACCGGTTAATACATGCTAATGTTAGATTTTGATTATATATTTTATTTTATTTTGACAGTAAAAAAAATACTCAAAATGTATGACCATATCTTGAATCCTTGGATTTAACAAGAGTTTAAAATAGGGAGCATAAATAAATCATTTTTTTGCAATCTCACTTCAATAGCCAAGGTCATACTGCTTTGAGTTTAAAAAATGTACCCTTTTAAAAATATTTAAAATAACTGAACGAAGCACGTTGAATAGTAGAGGGGACAAATTCATTATAAAACAGCAAGTAATTAAAATTCTGTTCTTCATTCTAAAATAGATCAGTTATGTGGGCTTTCCTTGGATCCCCAGCTACACAAGTAACCGGGAAAAAAAAAAAATAAATAGTGCATAATGGAGGAGAGAATACGAATTTCTGGAAACGTGGTCCACATTTTATGCTTGAATTTTCTTCTTGGGAACAACAAACTAAAGCCTTTATTTTGTGGATGCTGGAAGTGAGTAGGGTAGCTTAACTAAATAGAACTTTAAAGTGGTAATTTCACTTAAATATTTACTTAATTAGCAATTACTACCTTTGAGTAAAAAAAATAAGTAGTGCGATAGCTGAGTATCTTTTGAAGTCAAACTCTATTCTACACTGGTTTTTCTATTGCATATTGCTTGCTAGGGAGATCTCAATTTCAATTTCTTTATAGGTCACTAAATCCTAATTTCTATAGGTAAGAATTTTGAAAACATACGGAGTCCTATTCAGCTTTGACTGACTGCCTCAGTTAGTTTTCATTTTTTTTACTCCTTCAGGATTTGCTGATGTACCTACTACAGTTAGTCCAGGCGTTGAAATATGAAAACTTTGATGATATAAAGAATGGACTGGAACCTAGCAAGAGGGACAGTCAAGGTTCTATGTCAGAAAGCATGACAACATCTGGAACTAATGGTGCAGAAATAGACAGGTAAGAAGCTTAGATTTCCAGTAGAAAAGCAGAAGCATGTACCATTTTAAGCCCTCAAATTTATTCTCCTCTTTAAGGACTGTTGTGTATTCAACATCGCATTTTATAACTTGAAGTGGTGACATAAAAAATTAATCCCCATGATGTCACAGAATATATTTCCTGACTACAGGCAGTTTACAGAGCAAACATTCTTAATCTTGAAGTTACGGTCTTTGACCTTACTGCATGAAAGGAAGACAACTTCTGAAGAGCAGGAAAAACACTGGCATTGCTTTCCTCTGAACTTGCATAAGTTAGGATATCTTCAATTACGTTGTTGTATGAGGCTCTGCTTTAATTAGTCTGAAATGGAAAGAAATTTCTTCCTGCTGCTGCAAAGAAGGTGTAGGGAGAGTCCTGTGGATGTAAAGGAGCTGGGGGAACTCACTTTTTGTTCTTGCAGGAATTCAAAAGAAAGGCTGAAATATCTAATTAACATGGTATTAAGCATGGTGCAAACTAACTTGGTTAAGCAAAGTCTGCTGTGAATATTTAATAAAAATTTCCAGGATTTTTAGTCTTAAGCCTCAGTGTCTAATCACTTGTGTTACTAGGCTGTATTACAAATATTCTGCTTTTCATTGATCTTGCTGCTAAGCTGTAGAGTGGGTGTCCTGGGATGTATGGTGTGGTTTGCAATGACACTTAGATATTAGAAGAGCTGTTTGATTACTTCCTTTCAGGTATATTTACTGTCTAATAGTTTTTCCTGCAAGCATTGGATTTATCTGCTCTGTTATGTGTAATTGCATTTCAGAGACAAGTGTTTACAGGTGTTGTGTGTTAGCAATTTCATGTTAAGAACATCTAAAAAAAGCTTATCCTGAAAATGCAGATTTGCTAAATTCCCATCTATGCTTATTTTTTATGGAAGATAAAATGCAAAGTTTGGTGTAAGTCAATGTCCTTTGCAGCCATAAACTGTGTAGCTATCCGGGCACACAGGAACCACAGCTGTCAAAGGTGCGGTTCATGCAGTTAGTTCTGAAACAGGAATGAGATACTATCTTCAAACATACTTCTTTTCCAGTGTTCTGAATTTATTATGCTGTGAAAGTGAAATGCATTGCTGTTACCATGCAAGAACTTTGAGTCATGCCAGTTACATGCTTTCCTTTATGTAGTTCCCAGATAATGAGTCCTATTCCACCTGTTTCCTCACCACCTCTTACTTCAAAGACAAAGGAGCTTGCAGACAATGAAAACCTTGATGTAAGTCAAATGCTTTACCTTACATTTTTTATACTTGAGACTTTTTAGTGACTTAGTACTGGTTTTAGTTTATGTTTGTGGATATTTGAATCTTTCTACTAGCTCTTGCTGAATACTTAAAGTACTCAAAGAATATAAATGCAAACTAAATGCAAAGAAAATAGCAATAGGCCATCTATTTATGTACTTGGTCCCACTATCCAAGATTGGGGGACTGGGCCTTGAATTCTTCATAGAGTTGCTCTACTTTAAGAGAAAATTACTGCAAAGGCTATTGCATGCTGATTAGATACTGACAGTTGCATGTTTTTGAGGTGTTTTACAGCAGATTTGTAAATAGAAACCAGTTATCCAAATGTTTTGACCTCTGAAGTCTCTTACTCTTGTAACCATATTCATTGGCAGGGCTGTCATCCTTTTGTACCTAAGTGAGACTGTTTGTTGATTTACATCTGCCAAAGTTTATACTCAATTTATACCACAAGTAGAAGAGTAATGAAAATGGGACTGAAGGAAGGGAAATATAAAAATAAAAGACAGTTTGAGGGAATCTGATTTTAATCTGGTTTGCAGTTAATTAATCTTTGAACTAAAGATCCATTCCCTATTGCAAATCTTCCTTTTCAGTCTTAGTACTGCATAGAAAATAAGCCTCAAATTGAGCATATCAGTAAAGATGCACAGATTTCTAATGTTAGTTGGAATATTAAACCTTGAAAAAGCAACTAAATACCATGTCTCCTCTACAGATTTGTTCTTTATGTCAAAATATAGAACATCTTAATGAGCCTTAGATTTGGATTCAAAACAGGGTAGCAAATCCCTTTCAAGGCTGAAACTTACAGCATGGGATAATTGCGTAGGAGGAAAGAGTAATATATTATAAATAAAACTTTACATTAAATATTTATCGTTGGAGAACATCATGTACTTCTGACATGTTTGTAAATATATTACTGTAGTACCAGACCTATTTTTACTTGTGTTGCTTTTGTTGAATTTGTTTGGACTAATGTTAAAACTTAAATGATTTAAATATTAGGCTAGATTGGATTCAGCTCTTAGAAGGGAATGTATCTTTTGAAACTCCCTGCAATTATTTGGGGCTTTTCTATAACTTTGTCTCTCTATAAAGGGCTCAGACTTCTTTCTAACTTAATTTTGCTTTTCTTAAATCCCTTCCAGCAAGACCTTTGCACTTTCTTGATATCACGAGCATGCAAAAATTCCACATTGGCAAACTACTTATACTGGTATGTTAGAAACTTTTTATTAATACTGTATCAATGTCTAATTGAAATCAAAGCTATAATGCCCAGAAGGATGCACAGCAAAACGTGGGCTGTCTTGAGAATTTAAGAATCTCAGTTTTTGTCAGGATGAAGTAGTAAATTTAAAAGAACATGCATTTGAACAGAACAATTACTAAAAGGAGATTAGCTTATTTCTATCACATTGATAGAAACTGTGCACATTTTGGCAACATATCAGATATTCAGTCCACAGGAAGTTCAAACATCCGGAACTGTGATGTTTTTGTCTTACAACTAAGAAAATAAAACACACCCAAACAAACAAACCAATAGCAACCAAAAAAACCCAAAACAAACAAACAAAAAAAATGGTCACTTAATTCTTTGTGTTCTTTCAAGACATCTTAGTTTCTTGGTGACAAAATACAAATGTTGCAGCCACTGTTTTAGCTGAAATGTCCATAAATCCTCTTGGCTGCTGATCAGTTACTTGTTTCAAGTATCTGGACGCAGCATGCACCTAAAACAATCAATGGAAAAAGTACAATAACCCTTGAAAATCAAACCTCCTTGCTCAGTTACTTGTCATTGTAAAGCTGTCCTATCCTTATATTTTAACAGCGGCTATAGAAGTCAGTGTTACTGATTTTTTTTTTTTTTTTTTTTTCTGTCTCTTCTTCAGATATGTGAGACACCTATCCATGTATGAAACACTTACTTCTTGTTTCAAGATAGCTTTGAGAAACTGTGTAGGGCTTTTTAACAAATGAAGATGCAAATGACACGTTTCAATTCATTACTTCCTGTTTTCCTTGAAGTTTTGGTACACAGACTTTGTAAATATGGGCTTATTTTCATACACATATTACTGCAATCTAATTTTGTAATTTTAGTTAGGGAACAGTGTAGAACAATATATTAGCAAAGTTCTACAAGCAATCTCTAGGCATAGATTTCATTGACATGATAGTCACGGAATGTGTTACATATACATATACATGTACATGTACATATACATATACATATACATATAATTTGAAGTATTTAATATATTGTGTATTTATAAATGAGGCTGGTCAAATCTGGTCAGCTGCAAATGACAGACCTCTAATCTTGTCCTGTAATCATTCAGTTGCAAAGAGATTCTGCACAAGTGCATAAAGAAAGGATAACTCTGGCTGTCAAAGTCCAAGCATGTTTGTTGGCTGAGGCAGATTGTCTGAGGTTCAGTAAGGCCAAGTGCCAGGTCCTGCACTTGGGTCACAACAACCTCATGAACGCTACAGGCTCGGGGAAGAGTGGCTGGAAACTGCCTGTGGGAAAGGACCTGGGGGTGTTGATTGACAGTGGCTGAATATGACCCAGTGTGTGTGCCCAGGTGGCCAAAAAGGCCACCAGCATCCTGGCTTGTATCAAGAATAGTGTGGCCAGCAGGACCAGGGAATTGATTGTGCCACTGTTCTGGGCCCTGGTGAGGTCCCACCTTGAATCCCGTGTTCAGTTTTAGGCCCCTCAGGATGAGAAAGATGTTGAAGTGCTGGAGAGAGTTCAGAGAAGGGCAACAAAGCTGGCGAAGGGTCTGGAGCACAAGTGTGATGGGAGTGGCTGACTGAACTGGGGGGTTCAGCCTGGAGAAAAGGAGGCTGAGGGGAGACCTTCTCGCTCTCTGCAGCTGCCTGAAGGGAAGTTGTATCATGGAGGGTGTTGGTCCCTTCTCCCAAGTAACAAGCAATAGGACGAGAGAAAATGGCCTCAAGTTGTGCCAGGGGAGGTTCAGATTGGATATTAGGAAACATTTCTTCATGGAAGAAATGGAAGGGGTTGTGAAGCACTGGAACAGGCTGCCCAAGGAAGTGTTGGAGTCACCATCCCTGTAGGTGTTTAAAGGACATGTAGATGATGCTCATAGGGACATGGGTTAGTGCCAGAGTTAGGTTATGGTTGAATGTGATGATTTTGAGGGTCTATTCCAACCAAAATTACTCTATGATTCTATAATGTATGGAGTCATTTTTTAATTCAAATGCACTGGTTGAAAATCAACTTACGTACTAATTTCTTCCTTTTTTTAATAGGGGGACTATATTTTTTACTGGATAATACTAGGAGATATATTTGTCAACAGAAGGAAGACATGTGCAAGGCTTTTTACTTGTCAGTGCTGTGAATAGAAATAAGCACAAAAGCTTTCCAAACAACTGCTTAAATTAAATTTTCAGTTTAACTGTTCCAAATTTTGCTGTTTCAGTCTTTAAGAAATAAAAACTTATTTCGAAATATAAGCTTTGCAGAGCTACTTCAGGGCCAATACTGTCTCTTCCACTATTGCCAATGGTAAAATAGGGAACAGGTAGGTCGGGATTCTTCTTGTTTTTGCAGATACACTTGAATAGCAAGTTTGCAGCCACTATGTTACGTAGAGGGTAATAACACAGTGGAATGCCCACTTCTCCCATGTGTACTTCATGGTTGGAGTGTTCATATGATTTGGACTTCTGAGTTGTCCTGTTAGAGTGATGCTACTTCTCTCTAAGTGAGAAATCTCAAAAACTTTCCTAGACTCTCCTGGTCCAAGTGGGAGTTTGACTGCGCAGTTTTGAAGAGTTTGCCTGTTGGTTGATACCTCATTTAAAGATCAACATTATTTTTAGTTCCAGGCCTATAATACAGGGCTGCTGTATTTCACTCAAATTGTATAGCACCAGGGAACAGCATAACTTGGTTTGTTTTTATGTTGCAGGTATGTAATAGTGGAGTGTGAAGACCAAGACACTCAGCAGAGGGACCCAAAGACACACGAAATGTATTTAAATGTCATGAGACGATTTAGTCAAGCTTTGCTTAAGGTAATGCCTTTGTGTAAGAAAATACTTAGTGGTTTGGAATAGTCATATTTTAAATAGGCACGAGTGTCTAGAAGGAGGACAATTTTTCATGTCATCTATATTAAAATTTCAAAAAAAGCTTCTGTTTTTTCTTGAATTTTGAGTTTATGGTGAACAAAAGAAACTACTGAAAAAGAAAAAAAATATAGATCCTTTTCCTCTGTTTTATTGCTTGTTCCTGTTAGTAAAATGCTGGTTCTAAAATGTTTGTTTAATCAATCTATTTTATTTACTATTTCTTTTTTGGAAGCATTTGTCCAAATTGAGACAAGAGACCTATCTTTTGAATCACAGACAGGGTTGTTCTGTGTGTCAGCAGCAGAGGGTGCTGGAGTAGTGGGGAAAAAAAGTAAAAACAACTGAAAAAACATTTGTGAATTGCCATCTATAATTTATAGCAGATACACAGTCTTTCCTGATTTAGTGTATATCATACTTCTTATTGATTCCCATTTTAGGGATGTTACTCAAATCTGCTCTTAACGCTTCGTAAGAATATGCCATGTGCTTATCATTACTAACTTATTTTGGCTGCGTGTATAGATTTGTCACACATGACTGTTCACCACTGAAATTGTTGATGCAGATAGAAGTGCACTGGTAGTTCAGATAATTGATGGCCAGCTACAGTGATTCTGATTCTCTTTTTAGAAAATACCTTTTGAGTCTACAGGAAATTGTTATTCGCTTAGCTCTTATGAGCCCAAGGGTCTAAGAATAAAATAATAATTTCTAGATAAAATAATTACAGAACAAAAAACTAATTTTGTTTCTTTTAATTCACTTAGGGTGATAAGTCTGTCAGAGTTATGCGCTCATTGTTGGCAGCCCAGCAGACGTTTGTAGATCGGCTGGTTCATGTAATGAAAGCAGTGCAGCGTGAAAGTGGTAATCGTAAGAAAAAGGTAACTAAGGGATTGGAAAATTTATCTCTGGCTAGAATTTGACAATAGGAATGTTAGCTTTTCACTAAAAATTCTTAGCACTGAGATTTAGAACAGATGTCCATCTGTCCTGTAATAATTTTAGCTAACTTTAAACAAGCTTTGGAGAAGTTTAGATGGGTCAAAGTTCCTAAGTGTTCTGAAAGTTTGTAGATGAAAAGCAGAAGAGGCCCTTGAGAAAATCTTGGGTTATTTTGGCAAAAGGAAGGTATGGGAATAGTTGATGGTCTAACACTGAATTTAGTTGCTGGGGATATAGGAAGGAGGCAGATGTGGTATGAGAATTATGTGAGGATAGACAGTGAAATTTGACCAGCAGCAAGGTGTCATTTGTTCCAAGAGCAACAAAACTGTTATTTTATAAGGTGTGTGTTTCGCAGAACTTTGCCTTCTGTTGCATCTTGACAAAAAAGATTTCTGTCATATGTGCATTTTAAGAACCTTTGCCCTTCTTAGTTAGATACTATAAGACAACTTAAAGTGTTGAGAGGAAGCAGGGATGCCAAAGGGATTTCTATTCATGCAGTTCTTTTTCCTCTGACACACACCAGTATTTTTAAACATGGATTTTTCAGTCTAAGAATTTTTGTCACCTTATTTCTTTAAATCTGTGCAGTATATTTGTACAGGAAAATGAAACACTTAGGCATAGCATCATTTTTATTAATTGTTATGAATGTTCTATGTATTGGTAATAATGGTGTAATCACTGAAAGAGGAGGAGAATTTTCAATTGATAAAAATGTATTTCCTGCTTGTGCAATACATTGATAGCATTCTGTCAAATGTTCTTCTATAATTGCCAGGATATTTCTGTAAAGCGAAGAAAAACATGGCTTTGATTTTTGCATTAAAATCTAACTAGTGACATTTGACCACTGGAAGGATTCCTAGCAGTAGCAATCTACCTTGCTTTGTCTCTGTTTATGCCTGTTATATTCAGTAGAGGGAAAGACTACAGACTTTCATGTGTTTGACCTTTATTATGCAGGACACCAAGTGTAAGTAGTGGAAAATCAACCAGTATTGTATTTCTAGTAACTGCAGATGTAGGAATGCAGAGCAAGCCCTGAAAAGAGATTTGTGCAACCTGTTGGCAGTTTAGGTCATTGGTGGTAGGAGATCTCCTTGAGTTCAGGGGTTCAAAGGATCAGACCTAAGGATTTGAATCAAGTTTCTGAAACAGAACTATCATTCAATACTGGTATGGAAAACATCATCCTGCTACTTGCATAGGCAATTTAGAAGTAAATTTTTGTAAGACTGTTATATCTGGAACTTATAAAATCACTTGACTAGTTGGAATATCTGGTTCCTTATTGAGATTACTGCAAATAGATAATTTTTATTTCACTAGATTTCAAGTGTGAAACCTTGATTTTTTTGAAGAGTAAATAATTTAATAAATTGGATATTTATTAATGTATCCTTTGTTAAAAGACTCTTTAGCTGTTCATATATACCTAGTATGTGCTTTATGGTTGGTTTGGGTCTTTTTAACACTATTTGATTCTTTTATTCTTTTAGAACGAGAGGCTTCAGGCTTTGTTAGCAGATAATGAAAAGATGAATTTAGCAGATATGGAACTTATTCCACTTCCTCTGGAACCTCAGGTGAAAATTAAAGGGATAATCCCTGAAAAAGCCACACTCTTCAAGGTAAACTAGGTGTTCTGAATAGCTGAAATACAATCAACTCTTAAGAGCACTAAGCTCTTAATGTGCAAACTTCAAAGCAGCTTTTATAAGGCTGATACAGTGTATAAAGTTTCTGAAGTCTTTAGGCTGAAGTCATGCTTCCTCGTTCAGAATTCCTCTTAGGTAGACTGTGTTCACTGGGAACGCCACTCATGATCAAAATCATACAAATCAAGTCAGATATGTTGCATATCGTCTAGATGTATGCTAGATGTATTCCATTGCAAAGTAAAACTGTTACATTGTTAAGAGAGTAGAAAGAAGTAAGGTGGTCCATTTCATTCTGTTGCAGTGGGTAGACAGGAAGATCCTGTATCCTTTAGGTTAGTTACTCCTTAAACAAATTTGTAGCAGTTGCTTGTGATCATATGCCCATTCCTTAATCTAGTTACTAAAGAGTCAGTATGCTGTTGAAAGGGCTGGGGTTATTGTAAATTATTGCCTTAATCCAGTGATGTAGGACCTCTTTATAAATTTACTTTCAACTTGTATAGGTGACTGTGATCTAATTTTAAGATTACCAAAATGTGCTCTGCCAGTCAGGCCTGTGCCCAGGAAGTGTTCTCTTTCAGTTAAAAAATGTTCAAGTTGCTGTGGCAACCAGTGTTAATCTGTAGTTTCTACTCTATCATAAACTTATTATGTTCATAGTTTCTTAAAATAAGAGATGAACATTTTTCCATAGTTGCCTTGGTTCCCTATCTTTGCCTTGCTTCATTGTGTACCAGTGAGTACTTTTGAAAAGTACATTCCATTCCATGGTCTTGCACCTCAGATCGGAGGCAACATTGGAAAGATCTTGTCATGAAAACAAGGGTTTGCAAACCTGAGCCAGCTTTTAGCATGCGTATGATTTAAGGGTCAGAGGAAGTATGTTGACAAAAAGACTGCTGGTACAGCAACTGAGTATTTCCCATCAAGAGTAATAGCTTAACTTGACCAGGACAAACTCCAATCATTCTTCTCCATGTTGGTCATCTGTGGCAATGTAGAAAATTTAGGACCAAAAATATGCGATGTAACTTGTTTCAAAGTCATAGATGATTTTGATTATCCTGATTCTGAAAGGGTGCAGATTTCCATTTAATATCTCATTCTGTACTGTGGGATAAATAACAAACAAACATAAAGAGGGAAGAATGACTAATTTTTGGTGCTCTTGGACATTATACGCCAGCTTTTGTAGAACTATTTAAAGAATTGTTTTTCCTTTATTTAATTAA
This sequence comes from Streptopelia decaocto, assembly GCF_964273445.1. Taxonomy (NCBI): domain Eukaryota; kingdom Metazoa; phylum Chordata; class Aves; order Columbiformes; family Columbidae; genus Streptopelia; species Streptopelia decaocto. The sequence goes on from NC_138657.1 coordinate 76,817,771, forward strand.
TAATAATTCATTGCATATGAGAATCTAATGTAACTACTCAAATATTAAAGTCTGTATTCCTTTTTGTGTTTGCTTGGTTTTGAGGCAAGTGACTAGGTCAGTTGAAATAAATGAAATCATTCATGTTGGTAATTGATCCCCTTCAACCCTCTTTATGCAGAGGAATTGCAAACAATTAAATTGACTTTCTCAAACAATGTAAAAAAGCATTTTTGCTTTTACTAAATGGATTAAGGAAACAATTAATTGTTTAAGATGTCTTGCCCCTAGCATTTCTTTGATGTTTATCCTATAATTGTGTCTCTTTTTGATCTGGTCAGCTTAAATTTGTTTTATTGTGACCTTTTGCATAGTGCTTCTATGTTGATTGGAATTACATGCATACAAACAAAATTTGAATCCTTCTGTGCTTTCCTGTGCAGCTGCTGGGGGAGGGGAGATGGGGAAGAAAGTGTATCCTTCATATTCCTTGCTAAAAAAGGAAAGCCTTAAGGTGTTTCTTTTTAAAAAACATGCACTTCTGGTAGAAGAAATTGTATGTTCTAATTGTTGAGTCCTAGACAGTGAGTAACTGCTTTTAGAAGCTTTAGAATGTCTTCTAATCCACCGAACTTCAGGAACATGAGAAGAGTTCTGCTGCTTGCTGCCATACTGTTGGTATTCAAATGGGACTATTCTAAACCTTTTTGCAACTGAATTTGACACTCGAATGCTGTGAACTGTTGCTTGCTTAATTCACACAGATTTCCAATGCAGTAAACAAGGATTTATATTTTAGAACTCCCCTGTAGCAACAAGTTAATATGGACTTTGCTGTCAACCAGTTTAGTATAAGAAGTTTCCTTTTCCAGAGTGCCTTAATGCCTGCCCAGCTGTTTTTCAAGACAGAAGATGGAGGCAAATATCCTGTAATTTTTAAGCATGGTGATGATTTACGTCAAGATCAACTTATTCTTCAGATTATTTCACTAATGGATAAGGTGAGAGTTATTATTTCACACCCTTGTCCTTCTGAATTTTGATTTTCCTTGTTGAGAGCAAGACTGTTGAAAACTGTTAGTGCATCTTATGTTGGTAATAAACTCCAGGGTTCTCAAATCTTAGTTGCCTTTTTCCTTTTCTTTGTACACAAGCAATGAACTTGTGTATACTTAAAGGTAAATAAATAAATAAACTGGCAAACAAGTTTCACTCATTAGTGATTTCAGTGAAGAACAGTGAAGATATCAGTGTCCAATACACATTCCTTTTAGAAATTGAACCTTTTTTTTTTTTTTTTCTTCTTTCTTCCAGCTGCTAAGAAAAGAGAATTTGGATTTGAAGCTGACACCCTATAAAGTGCTGGCAACTAGTACAAAACATGGTATGAATACTTTTATTTCGGAAAAATACAGTATTAGGAGAAATCTTCTCCTGTTCATAGACTGTTGCAACACACTATTTTCCTGAGAGATTTTTTGCTAGTCCAGCATTCTAAAAAGGAGCTCAAATGTTTATGAAAATCTTGTTGCAATGTAAGCCATGGAAGTGAACAACCTGAGTGACCACAGTATTCTGTAGGTGACCCAAGTATCTTCATAAAAGAAGCCTGACCTGGATTTAGGAGTATGTGACAATATTTTATTTTTCCTGCTAGCTTGTGCAATCTCAGACAAAGAACTTGTAGTACTCCTATTTATAGATCTTTGTGTGAAATGAAGGAAGGAAAAAAAGGGCAAAGAAAAATCCAACTTGGCTATGCTTTTAGATACATTCTGGATAAATATTTAGAAAGCTATTGATAAATATTTATCTTCTCATGAAAACTTGGGACTGTAGACCTTTAAGCTAATTTGGTGTTAATGCCCAGTTATTTTGAAAGTACTGAAGGCAGAAAATGGGGACAAAACATGTCCCAAAGCATGTCATAATGAGAAGCAGTTGGATTGAAGTATATATTAGTGTTGTCCTTTAATAAACATGCATAATTGAGTATCTTCAAAGTTCTGTGCGTTGGAGACTCTCTTGATTTTTTTCTGTCATAGGCTTCATGCAGTTTATTCAGTCAGTACCAGTTGCAGAAGTTCTTGCTACTGAGGAAAGTATACAGGTATGTGATGAGGGCATTTTTAAGTAATCTTCTGACTAAAAACAGTATAAATTGCAAGCTTAGATCTCACACACAAGTCTTTAGTCTCTCAGCTGATTTTTTATGTCTGTTGTTAGAAAACAACCTACAGCTTGAAACATGAGAGTATTTAAAGCAGAAGTTTTGCTTTAAAACAGTATACTTAAATTACCATATTAGTATCTCATGTCCTAAAAGAAATAGTATTTAAATAAAGTGTGCTTTAGTTGTGATACTGAAGTGTTCTGGATTTGCAGTAATGCTGAGTGGTAGGCACATGACACTTTTCTGTGGTTTTAAGTGTTTCTGTTATTCACCCAGTACTTTTGGATTAATACCTCAAAGTATATTTAAATGATTTTTTGAGGGAACAACTAAATAGTTCATTCATATAATTTCTGAAGTCTGTTTCCCTGCCACAGTGGATGTATTGATACTGTGTGATTTCATTTATTTTCCTTTCTTTTTCTCTCCAAACCTTCTGTAACTGTCATGGAATTGAGTAGGGATACATAACTGAACAGTGGCACACAAAATTCATGCTAATTTCAAGCACTGCACACAGGCGAGGTAGCAGAACTCAGCTGGTTGAGATTAATATAGTTACATAAAACATAGCAAATTGCTATATAAGAGATGTAGCTAATACATTTTTTAATGAATACACAGCATGTTCATGGTGGATTCAAATTGTCACAGTACCTTTTTTCCCTTTTTTATAGTTGATATTGAAGTTTGCAAAGCAAATGGCTGACAGCTACTATAAACTACATATATTAAAAATATGGAGATTAAAAAATACCTATCATTTGCCATTATAATTTACGTAACAAGTAGATATTGTGATCTGCTTATAATTTCTAAAAAAGTGTTTATCATTAATCAGACAATGAGCGGCATAGAGTTGCCTATCTTTTTTTGAACTTTCCATTTCATAAAGATTGTGATAAGCCACATCTACACATTCAGTAATTGTACAGTTTATGAAGTGTTTTATTGGCAATGGTTTGTAGTCTTGGGAATGTACTTCATATTCTAGTCATTTTGCAATTACTCATAACATCATATTGCAGTCTAAAATACATAGCCCACTGTTTTAGTTGCTGTGCAGATGTAAGGAGCAATTCCTCCTGTGAAGAATTGCTAATCTAAATAGACAAGATGCCAAGAGAGTATGATTTAAGATTAGTTCACAGGTCAATGGCAAAATACATTATAGAGCCCAAATTTAATGTGCCAAGGCATGAAAAAAATAGCTGGGCATTGTAGGCTAAGGAAGTAAAACCTAAATGAACACTTGTAGCTGTTGTGAAAATTTCATTTATTCTTTATGTTTCTTTTGGGTGTCACAGCTGTTTTAATAAAATTGCAGTCTGTATATAAAAAATATTAAATGTTTCACTTCTGAATAGATTTAAAGCAACTAACCTAACACTGGCTGATAATGCAGATCTGCAGGACAGGAAAGATGTTTTGATGTTTGAGTGTTACTTACCTTCTACCAACAATCTTGAAAATACAGTTCATGGTTTGGTTTGATTTGGTTTTTTACATACTTCATGGAAAATTTTGGAGCACTGAAAGTAGCTTTCTACTACCCTGTTAACCTCTTAAAAATTTCCTTCCACAATTCACTTACAGATTACATTTACCAGAATCTTTCTACTCTGTCAGCTTTTTAAACGTATCTCAGAAGGGCTTGTTCCTTTGTGAGTACTGATAATTAAAGCTGTCTCCAAGCCTTAAAATTCTGATACATGTTACAACTGGACAGCTTTCTAAGCAAAACTTTTTTAAATAGCCTTCAGGTGCCTTCATCCAGTACCTTCTTCTCTTTTTAAGATTCCTTTCGCTTTCTTATTATTATTTTAGTCACTTAAATGTCATCCAGATGCCTACAAAGCTCCTCTTAACAGTGTTTGCTAAGCTTTATGTTTGCTTAGTGGCAGAAACTTGTGCTTAGGCCTGGAAAACCTTATAAGAGCATGTGTCCCAAATGTAGTTGTCGATCTGGACTGTTAGTCCTGTTTTAGTATTTGTTGACCTGGCCTGAAGAGTTTCCTGTGGAAGTATTTTGCACTCATAGTTATTAGTTAGTAACTTCTCAATGCATTGTTAATTTTCTGAAGTTGTTAATAAAGAAAACTACTTTTAAATTTCAACTTGGAATCTGTTTCTCTTGAGTGTGAGAATGTGATCAGGACAGAAAATAAATAAAGCAATATAAGAGTAGATTAGATCTTACTGGGTTTTTTGGGAGTGGTTGTTAGTGTAACAGATTGTAATAACAGCCATTTGTGGTCTTGATTTAAGTCTTTTTTTTCTACCAGTTCTAAAGATCCTAGTTCAGATCATGTGGAATAAATAAATATGTTGTTGACTTGCCCTGCAGAACTTCTTCAGAAAACATGCACCTAGTGAGACTGGTCCTCATGGAATAAGTGCAGAGGTAATGGACACCTACGTTAAGAGCTGTGGTAAGTTACAGTCCTGCAACTGATTACTTAATATCTGAAGTATAAAGCACAGGGTAGATGAGGTATTAAGGTGTATCTTTTCAGATGACTGCAGATGGAGAACTGTGCGTGTACTTCCTGTCAGAATCCCTGTGAAAAGAATAGTTTTGAGTCTGCCATGTGATACACAATTCCTCTGCTCAGCCCTCCTCCTCTCTCCTTAAATATTCTTTGCTTTCTAGCAATAACCTTACCTCTGCCTCTCCACATCATGAGTTGGGGTCTATAATTCAGGGAGATGTAAAGCATTTATACAGCAGTAAATCATCTGGATTTGAGGTAGAAAATTTTAATTTGCTTTTAAAACATTCAACCTCCTGCTGCATTTGGATGACAAGAAAAAGTGGTATTTCTTGTTCAGTAAACAGATGGCAATCTTAAAATGTCACATTTGCTGTCTATTAAATTAAAAGCAACTTTATTCTATTAAAAAAAAAAAGTAATTCAGTTGTTCTTCCACAGTATCTTCTGTTTTCCCCTTCTCTTTTTGAGTCTTTAGAACAGCTTCAAACTGTTCTGGTTAGTGGGTTATAGTAAGAACTAAAACGGTTTGCATTAGTTTTAATTTATTTACTGCTGCCTGGCTTACTGCTGACATACACGTTAAGATTACAGAATCACAGAATCACAGAATTGACTGGGTTGGAAAAGACCTCAGAGATCATCGAATCCAACCCTTGGTCCAACTCTAGTCTGTTTACTAGATCATGGCACTAAGTGCCATGTCCAATCTCAGTTTAAAAACCTCCAGGGATGGTGAGTCCACCACCTCCCTGGGCAGGCCATTCCAATGCCTGACCACTCTCTCTGTAAAGAATTTCTTTCTAATCTCCAGCCTAAATTTCCCCTGGCAGAGTTTAAGCCCATGCCCCCTTGTCCTATTGCTAACTGCCTGGGAGAAGAGACCAATCCCCACCTGGCTATAACTTCCCTTCAGGTAGTTATAGAGAGTGATGAGGTCACCCCTAAGCCTCCTCTTCTCTAGACTAAACAACCCCAGCTCCCTCAGCCTCTCCCCATAGGTCTTATGCTCAAGTCCCTTCACCAGTCTTGTTGCTCTTCTCTGGACTCGCTCCAGCACTTCAATGTCTTTCCTGAACTGAGGGGCCCAGAACTGAACACAATACTCCAGGTGTGGCCTCACCAATGCAGAGTACAGGGGAAGGATCACTTCCCTTGTCCTGCTGACCATGCTATTTTTGATACAGGACAGGATACCATTGGCCTTCTTGGCCACCTGGGCACACTGATGGCTCCTGTTGAGCTTCCTGTCAATTAGTACCCCCAGGTCCCTTTCTGTCTGACTGCTCTCCAGCCACTCTGCGCCCAGCCTGTAGCGCTGCAGGGGGTTGTTGTGACCAAAGTGCAGCACCCGGCACTTGGCCTTATTGAACTTCATCCCATTGGAATCAGCCCATTTTTCCAGTCTGTCCAGATCCCTCTGCAGAGCCCTCCTGCCTTCCAGCAGGTCGACACTCCCTCCCAACTTGGTGTCATCAGCAAATTTGCTGATGATGGTCTCAATCCCCTCATCTAAATCGTCAATAAAGATGTTAAATAGGACTGGACCCAACACTGACCCCTGGGGAACACCACTAGTGACTGGCTGCCAGCTAGATGCAGCCCCATTCACCAGCACTCTCTGGGCCCGGCCCTCCAGCCAGTTCTTAACCCAGCGTAGAGTACACTTGTCACACATATCAATGTCTGATGCCTGTTTACAATTGTCTTAAAATGTCATGTTTAAAATGCATCCATTCATTTTACTCAAAATCCTTCATCTTCCTTTGAAGTATCTTAATCCCAATATTGAATGAATTCAGGCTTTTAGTGTTAGGCATGTAATAGTGTAGAAATAAATGAGGATCTAGGCAGTACCGAATAAACTTCAGAGTTTTAATTTATTGCTCCAAATATTCTTCGTAGTGCTGACATACATGATTATTCTTCACCAGCACTACCCCTGCCCCAGTCTCTATGGCATATTTATTATTTGTGAACAAGAACTAAGTTAATGTCTTTTGTTGTTGTTGTTAATAGAGTAGAACTTGCTATTCTCCAATGTGCTTAAGCTGATGTTTATAATTTACTTGTTACAGCTGGTTATTGTGTAATTACATATATCCTTGGAGTGGGAGATAGACACCTGGATAATCTTCTGCTAACAAAAACAGGTAATTCCGTTTAGCACTAAAGTTTTCTAATAGTCGTTGTTTAATTTCCATTGTGTTGGTACTGTTTTGCTTCATTTTTCTTTTGAATATAACACACTGAGTATTGTACAGGGTATTTCAAAAAGATGGACCCAGTTCGAAATCACTATATCGCGGCAACCACGAACCACCCATGAATGAAACTCTCACCACTCGAAAGGGTGGGACATAGAGTTTCAAATAATTCCTGCTGGATGCCTCTCCAGCGCACAAACAGGCCCTGGCGTAAGTAATTCCTAAGATACTGTGAAATATACTGCTTTGAAATTGGGTCCTTCTAATCCACCCTGTGGATTAGAATATATGTTTAAATGTAAAGTTATATTGTCTTGTCTAAGGTAATATTTGATCCAGTGAATCAAAGCTTAGTTAGTAGTGTGTTAGTAGTGTGAAGTGGCAGTTGAAGAATAAGAAAGCAAGTGGATTAATTGCTTTCCAAACACATCAGTAGGCAAGATGTGATATAATGTGTATCCGATACATGGTATTGATGTAATTTTAGGAATCATTTATGCATCTGCAGGTAATGGAAGTTAACTTCAGCTCAACAAATACGTTTATAAACACTGGGATTTTTGTATAGTTTTCAGTTGGCTTATTTTACAATCCTGTGCTCTACCCTTATTTTTTTTTTTTTTTTACAATTTAAAGCTGGACCTATACATTATTTCTTTTTAAACACAGGAATTTTCTTGAGTGATGATACCTTTCTTGAAAGTAGGATGGGCATAGTATAACATAAAATTCAACTGTCTTTACTTAAGACCAGGAAACATTCTACTGTTATCTTAAACTTGACTAAATCATAATTGCATTTTTTTCAGAACTCTTAGTTCTCCAAAGAGAACTCCAAAGCTGAAAAAAAGGATGCATTAAAAAAAATATTTATAAAATGCCTCCAACCACAAATATTGTAATAGTTCTTTATCAAACCATTTATTTTTTTCATTAATTTGTAGCATTTATGTTTCATAGCTTTTTTTTTAAGATGCTACCAGAAAACAATTTCAATATCTAATAATTGGATGCCAGTTGTATTTTAATAGTTGTTAAATAATTCTGGGGTTTTTATGTGTGCTGTTGCAAACACAGTAGATGTTTATACAAGCATTATCAGTAGTCACGTGGAATTAGGTATAATGGGGATGACTTCCATGAGACATCCATATGAATTCTTGCCTCTGATTTAACTTTTAAACAAAGTAGTTATGTGAGCTTTCCATGTCTACATGTTTTTCTAACAAATGCACATGATATGTCTCAAAAGTAGGAGTGCCACCTGAGAACTGTTGAAGCAAGATTCACTTCAGCATTTCCTGTTCCCTATGAATTTGTGTTCTTGATGAAACCAAACAACTGTATAGCAAAAATCCAAGTTTTTCATCAGCAGCCCAACTGAGCTGGATGGACTATTCAGCTCCAGTTCAGATAATATGTATAGATATATTTCTTTAAGTCTTCTCTAAAAACTATATCCATTAGCTTGCAGCAAAACCTGTGCATCTTGAAAGTTCAAAATAGCAGATAAATGGACTTCAAGTCTGTCTAACTTGTAACTTTTTCAATGTTTTTTTTTGTTGCAATCTGTAAGGATTAATAACGAACCAGGTAGACTGAATAATTGTAGAAATTCTAAATAAATAGAAGACTTCTCTGCTAGAGGAAATTAAAGATTTGAAAATGTAACTGTTCCCACTGTTGCAAACAGTGCCTTGGGGTGAAGGGAAATTCAGGTATTTCAGTTGAAAAATGAGTTTGTGTGTAGCTGCATGACTTTCACAAAGTTCTAACAAAAAAAAAAAAAAATGGAAATTGGGTTTTGGGTTGTTTTTTTCATTTTGTTTGTTTGTTTTTTGAGCTTCTTGTTTGATTTGGTTTTGTTTGTTTTCTTATTTTTGAACTACAACTTCCCATAGGAGTTCTGATGCTTCAAATACCTTCCTTACATTATGATGAAGAATTAGGAGTTGTGGTTAGGTGTTTATTATAAAGTGAAATGTTTAGTGAATTAGAAACATTTAAATTAAAAAAATGTTATTTGGGGAACAGAGACACATCCACATAGGTTTGTTAGTTTACAGATAAGGCTGAAGCATGTATTACTTCAAATCTGCATTTAAAAATATGTCTCGAGATCTCAAACATTTGTCTAAGGTGATGGGTATAAATCTTGCCATAGCAGGTACTGCTTGCATACTCAGACTAGTAATATTTTTGTGTTTTGGAGTAAAGTGCACCACCTTACCTGTCTATGGTAAAAAGTAACAGCATGATGGCTGTTGGCTCAGTGGAAGAATTTAAGCAGTACAGCAGAGGGCAGCGCACATCCGTGATACATTCTGAGTCTGAAATTGTGTTCATCTGCTACGTAGCTGTGCTCTGTCATATACTGAGATTTACTGAAGGTTTTTGAGCAATCAAGAGAAATTTGTATGTTCCAAATACAACGAAGGCTTGTTTCTTGCTACTGAAAAATCCCTTAGACTGAAGTTGGAAAAAGCTAACTTCATTCTTCTCTTGAAGCTTATAAGTAGTTTTCTTGAAAATTATATGACCAGATATGCATCCTTGATGATATTTATTTAATGAATTGAAGCTTTTCCAGTAGGGTAAAGAATGCTGAGTACCAGCTGTGGGTTCACATACTTTTATTTATATGGCAATATATATAGTTACCTTTTTCAGCTCTACCCATGGGTTTGGTGGATGCAGCCACATCTGTGTTTGCTTCTTTCCAATAGAATTTTGCATCTTCTTCTAACATAAAGATGTCTATGCTTATAATTGATACAGTACAATTTAAATATTAAGTAGTAGATGCTGAAGTTCTTAAAAACAAATTGTTTCTCACTCAGTGTTAGAAATGGGATTTGTTTGTGCTATAGGATGAAAATGTCTGTTATCTGGGTGAAATAATTTCTGCTGTCTTTCATGACTCTTTTATGCCTCTAGTTCTAGAAATAGGGAGACTGGTTTTTAAGTAGCCTTAAACAAGAAATCTAGATGTTCAGCTTTTTAAATGCTTTACCATTATACTTCAATGGCAGCTGTAGAAGTTTGTCTGGAAAGATATATAGGCATCCTTCAGTAAAAACATCCTCATCTATCAGTAATGTTAAAAATTACAAGAATACTTTCATCAGTTTCACAAATGTACCTTAGGTCACATTATGTAGTCAGTTTTGCCTTACAGGAGTATTTATTTTTTCTGAGAATTTTCAACTTCCTGGGTCTTCTGGACATGAAATATTTTATCAATTCTTGTGAGTTTTAATTTTTTATTTCCATATCTATAACAGCAGATATTACTGTGACTTGTAAATAACAAAACTCTGTTTTGCGGCTGAATACTCCGCTTTAAGAAACATCATTGCCTTGCTGTAGGATTACGGGCTGGTTTATATATTAATGCCAGTGTCTGGCTTACCAGCTAATATGCCTTTTGTTGCCTTGGAAGGAAGAGCTGGGTGGTTGTGAACCTGCGTTGTGATATACCAGATGTAGCTTGTTCAATTAACTTTCATGTAATATGCATTATGCTATTATAGTACATTTCAGATATGTCATGCCTTCCCTTGAAAATACTTCTGCATTTATTCCACTCTCTGGTTTTGATTGTGGATCTGTTTACTGATGTAACAACCACATACGGTTGCTTTATAGACAGACAAAGGTCTTTTCGTATTTGCAGGCTATGTGTAGATATTTTAGGATATCCTGAGGCATTCAAATGCCATTCTTGAGTAGCACTTCATGTGTTCGACTAATTCTCACCCTAGTGACCGGACAGCTTAATTTTTCAATAACCTTTAGGGTACCCACACGTAAAATCCAAGTTCTCGTTATACATTGCTTAAATACAGGCACTTTGATCTGAACTCAGCACCTGTAGCAGTAGGGCAAATTGTTATGTGGGTAAGATTAGGTTATTAGTATCTGTGGGCAGGTCAAAGACTGAGGCCTCAGAACTTGAAAACCATGTTTACTTCTAGCATCATTTATAGATAGGTAAAAGGACTGGACTGTCTTATCATTTAGTTCATAGAGGTAGCACCGTAGTCTGTCTTCAGTGTGAAGTGCACCAGCTGACACCTGATTTATTCTTTATTCTCAGTTAGAAAGAGTTGCCAGGTAAAACAATAAAAATCAGAACAGTTCCGTGTGTAAGATGACACTATGTGTTTGTACTTTCAATGCTTTTCAGTTAAAACCACCTATGCCAAGGCAGGTTTGAAGATGATAAAAATGCAAAAGCTATAGGATTCAGACTCTCTCTATATACCAGTGCTTATATAAGTACATTGATAAATACATTCATTATTGTTTGAAACTTCTATAACACATTAAAAAGTGGTGGAATTCTTAAATATGTTTTTAAGTGTTACTGGTCTCAATAGAGGAACATCCTTTAAAAAACAAAAAAAAAGCTAACACATACTGTTATTGTTTAGATTTCTCTCTGCAATTCCAATTTCCATGATGTCTACCAAAGAGAATATAAACTTGTAGCTGTTGATCTGCTAAAATGTTTTCTCTTATAGGTATCTTAAACAGTATTTCTCATTTAACATCACAACTCACATCGTTTTTTTCTTATAATATGCTTGCATGGAGCGTATTTTGAGAATGGACAGCTTGAGGAGTGAGGGGAAAAAATTACAGTGTTTATCACAAGCTGGGCCTTTATCAGTTATTGGGGTGATGATAAACTTTACCTCCAGCTGTTGCTGCATACTGAGTTTAAAGTCTGTATCCTGAGTTAGTCCTTAACAATTCATACTACTTCCTTCCACTTTTGTGAAGTCTTAGAAATGTTATGACATGTAGCTGATGAAAAATATGACAATAAACTAGGCATTCAGATTTTTTTTTTTCACCATGGCAGTGCTCTGTTAGTAAAGTAGAAAATTTGGCAGTAGTATCAGAATTTGCTGGGAAAGCTGGGAAAGCCAGGAAAGTACCCCATCCATCCATCCATCCATCCATCCATCCATCCATCTCCACACTTTCATCAGTGGAATTTTTATCCTATTGCTTCCAATTTCAAATAGGAATTTCAGTTAAGATAGTCACTAAATTGTACTTTGTTTATATGAGCCACGTTAAAATAATAGTGGCAGTTGCAGTTTACATAAGATACATTGAAATTCAGAGCTTTAAGATTTTTGTGTAATGATTGGGTTTTTTTTCCCCTTCTTCCCAAAGGTAGGAACAGGGAAGTTCAGAATAATTTCTAAGGCTTTATTACCTGTTAAAAGACAATTGTCATCAGAGTTATGTTAATAGATACACCTAACTTACTTTGCCTTCCACATTTTGTTTAAGGATTTCAGACTTATGTGCAAGTAGTAGCTTTTCCCAACAGTCCTCTGGTGAAATAAGACAATTTCTGTGCTGCTATCTGGGAGCTTTCTCCTGTACTAAAATCTATGCATTAGCAGGGATGGACAAATCAACCTTTTGGCTGTAGTCAGATGTTATTGGCTACTGCAAGCACCAGGTATCAATTTTTAGCCTTCACAAGTCCATGCTTCACTTAATCAAAGATCACGTCACTCTCAAGGCTGAAAGGAACTCAGATGGACATTCAAATCCCTCATGGCCTGACTGCTAGTTGGGGAAACTTTCCATGTTTGATGCCGTTTCCTTGAACTCTCCAAGGGCTGGAACTCTTTATTCCATATGTTAGAAAACCAGTTGTTCAGTAGAAAATTGTAATCAACTTCATAAAATTTAAGAAAAAAAAAAAAAGCTTAAAAATACACAGTAGTATCAGGTTTTAGATTTTGAATGAAATAATTTTGTTTGTGCATGTTGCAGTATTGCATAATCCTGGAAGCATCCTTTTACAGTCAGTAAATGCCTATGTCTTGCTTTTTCTATTGTAAGGTAAATTAAATAGGGAATGGAGAGTGAGTATTAGGGCACTGTTTTTTGAGTTGAGAGACTATTTGGAGTCTTTCTAGCAGAGATTTTTCCTGAAGGAGTGTTAATGTCATCATTTAGACTTTCAGGAGTGAGGCACTTTAAACATCAGAAATGTTTCTCCAGAGCTGTGTGCTTTGAACTATATGTAAGTGCCTATGAGTAGTCCTTCTAGCCTTGAAACACAACAGAAATTTCATGCATACTTGTCTGTGGTATCAAGGTGTTTCCTGAATTGTTATCTCGTGTTTCCTCAGATGCCTAAAATCTCCTATTTTATAAGGAACACAGTATTCTAAATAAGTTTCTAAGGTTTCAGTGTCTAACTATTAGAAATCTAGGGCCTTTATATTAATATCTAGACTTATAAGAAGGTAAGAAGCTCAGAGGATGAAATTTGCTTCACTTGTCTTTAAATTCTCATTCAGTTTAAAACATGACTCAGACAAAGACCCCTTACCCTTATGGTTTATGCTCACAGACTTATTTTTCCCCAAGTTTACTATCGACATTTGATACTACGTGAAATGTTGACATAAGTGATTATGTTTGCCTTTCCTTCTACAGGTAAACTGTTTCATATTGACTTCGGTTATATTTTGGGTCGGGACCCTAAGCCTCTGCCTCCCCCAATGAAGTTGAATAAGGAGATGGTGGAAGGCATGGGCGGCACGCAGAGCGAACAGTACCAGGAGTTCCGCAAGCAGTGCTACACGGCCTTTCTCCATCTCCGCAGGTAACAATACTGTTTTCTTAGTAAAATTTATTAGATCCACCATAAAGCAGGAATGAAGAGGAATGAATGAATCAGAGAAGATACTTCTGATGAAAATTCAAAACGGCTTTGAAGTCTGAGTGTAGATACAAGAATTTGTATGAAACAAAGCAATGAAAACATCACAGCATTGCAATGGGGAGCTTGAGTGTAATTGTCCTTTAAGTTAAGTCCCTAATTTTGCTTGTTTAATGAACTAAATAGCTTTTTTCATAACTCCTGGAGTATTAATTTGTATCTTGCTTTTTGGATATGTTTTTGCCTTTAAACAACTTTTTCTCTGGTTATTGATGATGACTTAACCAACTGTCCTTTTAACTCTTAGTTATGACTCACTTGCTGCTGTATCCTCCTCTGGTTTAGAGGAGTGATGATCAAATTCTTGGGCTTGAATATGTCATACATAAGTTTAGTTGGCCTCAGGTCCCGTGGGACAAAAATTAGCTCCTTGTAGTGACAATCAAGTATGTTAGCTGTTTCTGTAGATATCCAGAACTGTGACAGCTAAAACCTCTTTAGACTGTATTTATTTATGGACCAATAGATCTCTCCTTTAAACTTGAAATCAACTTCATTCTTTTGCAGTGACCATATCACTTATAATGAACTTTCTGAGCTAAGTGATTGGTTTAGTACCTCTTCGACGGAGATGAAAGGATTTCACTTTGGTGTCAAGATCACATAAAATAAACCTCCAAATATGTGGAAAAAAAGTAGTAATATGAAAAGCATATGTGAAAAGTATGTGTAGTACGAAAAGAAGACAGTGATTTTAAAAAATTGCTACATGTAGTTCTCTCTCTGTTAGAAGGAGAAAGAGTAAGGAGTTTATGAACTGAAATTATTGGTTTAAAAGCAACTCAGCAGCATCAAAAAACATTAGCATGCTATTAGCAAACAATAGCCATGACTTCAGACAACAATCAGGAGGCCTAATGTGTGGTCTAAATTTTGCTTAAAACTGTTTTGTAATACTGCATTTCTTAATTGTGAAATACTTGAGTTGTTTTTTACTATTTAAACCCAGCTGTTTCAATGGAAAGGTCTGTTGTGTCAGTGAAGGATTATCCATTGCATTAATTTATGTAATGATTTGCTACAAAGATCATTAAGTGTGGAGTATAGCAGTAATTTTGTGCATAAAAGTAAACTCTACATCAAGATGGTTTCATTTTTAATGTCTGGGATTGTAGTTGTAATTATAGTCTCTCCAATATTTGTTCAGTTTAATAGGAAACTATTTTTAAATGGATCTGGGTAAATATCTTTAAGTCTTTCAACAAAGATAGCGTAGAATATTGTTATTATAATTATTGCTTTATCCAGCTAGACCTAAAAGTGACTAAGATTGGTTGTTTATTGAAAAAATGATAATCAAAAGTGGAATGGCTTATTTCTTAAAGTTTTGCATGTTGACACAGACCTGTTCACAGATACTTCTTCTGGTTGAGTAGTGTGAAATCTTAACGTCTTTGATTGCTACGACAAAATGCAAACTGTATCATCCCTGTCAATTCCTATTTTATTCTTCTTTATTTCCCTGGGGCCATAGACAGTTCTCTACGCATTTGAAGTGCTGTGTCTCAGTCTTCTAGAATTCCTGGTGGAATGGGTGTTGCATAGTAAAAATAGAAGCAATTTGAAACATAAGTGGAAAAATAGTTTTGTTTGTTGATGTAGGTTGGAAACAGTTTGGCATATAATCATTAGTGTGTGCTTTTTGGTGCGAGTTGTTTTTTTTTCTTCAGGCAGTGGGAGATATGCTTTCCACTTTTTGAAAAACGATGATCATCCGTGTGTGTCTGTCAGCAGTGCTGTAATGAAGGAGCAGCCTCTGCGTTTTGAATGTGCTGCTGTGCAAATTATGGCTGGCAGCAGAACTTGCATCCTCCCTTGGGCTGCATCTGCCTTCTACACCTTCATTATACACATTGAGCCTAAAGATGTTCAAGTCCTGTTATATGTCAGCATTTCCTTTCTCTGAGAAATCCCAGTTTGCATGTCCTCAGCAGGATCTAGCAGACAAGAATCCCTCATCAACATCTGAAAGTTTTCTCCCAGAGTGAGGTTTTAGATAGTAAAGATTTCCACTCCGTTAGTCATGTAAGAAGTTTGATGTTGAGTTTTAGTTACTGGACACAGGTAGGACAAAGAATTAGGAAGTAGCTGGAGACAGAAGCTGTAATTTAGGCTGAGATATTTGTTCTTTACGGATGGGAATATCCAGCTGGGTTAACCAGAGTGTTTTTCCCCATCCTGTTCTCAGGGGTATAGTGAGCAGAGAAGGGCATGTAGTTCCAAATGAAGAAACTGTAGGCAATGAGTGGAAAGCTGTGATGTCCATTGGGAAGTGCCCATTCTTTGTAAAGGTGGTAGCAAGGCAATGCAAGGCCTAGACAGTCTTCTAAAAGCTGGGGCCAGATGGGCAGAGCAAAGGTGAAACTGGATGAGATCAGGTCAGTTTTGCTTGAGTTTGGACTACGAAGAAGTATTTTTGGAAGGCTAAATGCCATAGTTTATTATAGCTAACTGGGACATGACAGTGACTGGGGAGTGTATGTAGTCTTGAGAAGAGGTGAGTCCTAGACGGTCACAACTTATACTGCAGAAAAGGTGATCTCATTTTAAATTTTTAAGTTAGACTAGGTAAACAGGGTTTTAGTTTGGGACTGCAAAAAACACTCTGCTTTCCTGTCCTGTCTTTGTGGTGGAAGGTTGTGGCTTCGAATTTGAAAAAGAATACTGCAATACCAAAAGCCTAAATATTTGTTTGGTGTAGGACATCTTTACGCAAATGAGCTGGTAAATGTTGAAAAAATACATAAAGAAGTGCTCAGGATCAAGTATACTTCTAATGAGATATTAAACACTTAAAACCAAAAGTTAATATTCTTGGAAAAGATGACAGTGAGAATTTGGACTTTTGTCTGATGTGCGTGTCTTTCTTGGTATATTTGAGGCCTCTCCTACATAAGATTAGAGTTATTTTGTTGGATTTCTTAAATTTTTACAGAACCTCCTTAATTTCAGGACTTTATGTTCAAACCGTAAGTTTAATCAGCCTCCAGTGTAGTTGAGTGCTCATTTATTTTGTAAATTAATTTGTATGGGCCTTTGAGGAAACCAAAGAATGCATTTATGTGAGGAGGATTTGGGGTCAGATTTGAGTGCTTAACTGAAGCTCTTTGTACCTAGAAAAGCTGAGGTCCTAGTTTGTTTTGGATATGGGTGGCAGTCAGCCATGCCAGAGGCCTTTGTTAACACTGATGTCAAAGATGAGTGATAGGACTTGCCTGAGAAAGGTCTGATTTTTACAGATTAGATTCCTAACTTGTTGTTTTGTTTGGTTTTTTTTAGCAAAATGTCTTTGTTAGGTTTAATTTGGGCTGTCAGTTGACCAGCTGTGAGCATCTTGGCATATTTGCCAAGGATGTTGCATCTGGAGAGGATGACAGCCAACTATCTGTAAAGTAGGAAGCTCCTACCTCTCTTGTCAAGTCCTGCATTTCGAACAAATTTTCTAAAAAATCTGTGAACTGTGACAAGGATCATAGAGGCAGCTAACAGATTTACTTAATAAGCTTTTTTCATCCTTAGACCACTGTCTAGTTTATTAACGATTTAAAGAAATATGGCAGCAAGGGGCAGAAGAAAGACCTGCAGATAGCATAGTGAGCATCTCTTTCCTAATTTTTGTCTCTTGCTACCCCATAATGTCCCAAAATTACCTTGTCTTGATTTTTGTTGAATGAGGTTCTTCAGAGGATCTTATGCTTTTACTGTAAGCACCAAGAACCAAAACGTTATTGTATGGAACAGAACCAGCACTTAACTGGCATCTGACACTGATGCCCAAACATTTTATGAACATCCATCACTTAATTAACCCCAGTAACCTGTACTGCTCAGAAGCTCTTGTTCTCTGTGTTGTTCAAGAGCAAAAGGGACTTTGAATCTCTGGACTCTTGGTTAAGTTAAATGGGAAGACTACCAGTGGAAGCTACCGATGACCTAGCAAGAGACTTGAGAGAATGTAGCTGTAAGATTTAATCGTGTTTCAAGTGAGATTTGCTTGTTTCAGGCAAATAGAAAAAAAAATTCCTTAATACCTGTGGTGACTGTTCCTGGCATAAAAGCAGTTTGACTGCTGGATATGTTAGTGGAATCTGAAACAAAGCGGTAGCATAACTTTTTATGTCTGTCATCTTTCTTGTGATTTTTCTTGATTCCAGCCCCTGGGAAACTGAAACACAACAGCTGAAACCAATTAGACATTGAAGATTTCTGCTCAAACAGTTTATTTTAAATCTTTGTGTTACAGAGAGTTAAAACTTAAATTGGAATGTGTTTGGCAGTACTAATTTCATTTCACAATGAAGCATCAAGAGTTTTTGTTGGAATTACGCTTTTCCAGAGAGATTTTTATGGAGTAGTATTTACTTTGTAAAATACGGCTATGAAGCAGTCGTTTGTGTAGTTAAAATACTTTGTAGTCCTTGCAGGTGTCAGCTTATATATATATTCAGCAGCTTTTTAATAAACAAGTTTTGCTGCTAAGAATTCACTTTCTATCATCTATGAAACTCCTAGTGCTCTTAACAAAGTGATATTTCAGATATTGAAGTCAGTTACATACTTAGTCCCTGAAAAGGGGCCCCAGATCTCTCTACAGAGGAAGGGAAGTTGCAGATTATGTTGAACAGCTTGAAAATTATCCTTTCAAAAATCACCTTGCAGCTAATTTCCTGCAATGGCAAAATCGAGATCTTTAAAAGATTCACAAGTACTTCTAACACCACATTAAAGCTGAAAATTCTACTGTGTCCTATCTTTTTTTAGTGGTTATAAAGGTCGTGTACTTCATAAATGCAGTATGCCTACCAGTGTTATAGCAGCCTAACTGCGTACTTGGATCCAGTTAAATCACTTACACTGAAATTGTTGTGGCAAAAGTCCTTACAGCAACTTGAAAAATTGTTTGTTGAAACTGTGAAGACTTCAGCTGTTTGAATTCTGTTTTATATAATACCACTATATCACTGACATCCTTTTTAAAAAAAAAGATTGAATCAATATTCTAGGATATGATTATCCTACTAGAGGTAAAAAATGTCATTAAATCGCCCCCTATTTGAAATTATATTTGATGTGTCTCTGCATGAATGTTCTGACAATTTTTAAAAGATTTTAACAGCATCAGAGCAGTCTGGTCAGTTTTTGCATCCTGAGATCCTTTGAAGGTTAAACTTTCACTGCTAATATCAAGTATCTTATATTTTTAACATAAATATGATCAACTAAATTGTTATGCATCTCTTCTGAATCATTACCAATTCACGTGAAGATGATGGTGTGTTCTTGAATGAATTTTTTTACAAAATGTCTTTTGTACCATTTGCAAAGTGTCTTACCTAATTTACTCTTCTGCTTAGGTATTCCAACTTGATTTTGAACTTATTTTCCCTCATGGTGGATGCCAACATTCCAGATATTGCTCTTGAACCTGACAAGACTGTAAAAAAGGTAACCAGAAAGCTCTCCTTGTCTTTCAATAACGAAAGCCATCTTGTAATGAAACTTTCAATGACTTGTGGTCACGTATTTGTAGCTGGTGACGTGAAAATACTTGCTACTGTTTTATGAAGTTTGAGCAATTTCTAGAATCTTTGTAGTTAAAATAGGAGAATCTACTTTTGAGATCTTGTAACATTTATGTGCCCATAAATAGGGAATCAATCTTTATCTTCCATGCAGTAGCTCAGCGTCTTCTCTAGCACCCTGTTCCAGGGGCCATTTCAGCATTCTTCTGAGACCAGTGATCCCACCTTATGAAACTTCTGATGAGTGGAACAGTCAACACTGACTGTATCATGAAAGATTGTTCCATCTAGTCTGGAATGCCGTGTCACGGATGGTTTTATAAAAACAGTCTGTTGTTAGATATAAAACCAGTCTGCTGAAGATGTAAAGCCAGTAGACTGGTATATCTTCATTACCAAGAAATGTTTGTTTTATTATAGAAACAAACTTGTGTCCCATAATTCTAATGTGTTCTGTTTTTACCAGCCTGAATCATTCTTCTCCATTTGATGTTTCAGCAACAGCTGACATTAAAAATACGGGATAAACATTCATCTAGATTTCATTACACTTACATGTTAGGCAGATGTTAGCTTTTTTTTATAACCTGATTTATAGTGAAGGGCTATCTGGTTTAGTTCCACAAAAGACTTTGTGGAGCCTGTGTATCCAATGGAAACCAGTTCAGTATAATTTTTATTCAAACTGTGGATTTTCTCTAAAACAGACCGTTCTTCAATGTTTTCAATAAGGTATGAAAACAGAGATTCAGAAACTTTAAATTAATGTTTTATGTTCTAGTTCAACTCTCTTAAAGAAAACTAAATTTTGACTCCAAATGGATACAAGGAATTTGTGTAGCTATTCAGTGTCATTTCCAGGATGGCTGGGCTAGCCAGAACTGCTGTATTTTGTGGTAAGCTGACAGCTCTCCCTTCACTTGGCTGTTTTCCTGAGAAACTAACAGCTATTTCAGTATTTAACCTCTGTGCCTAAATACCCTGCAAAGATTGAAAAGGTTACTCGTGTAGAACATGGGACGTAGATGCTTAAAGTAGAAAACCAAAATGCTTCAATACCTACGAAGCTGTAGATGATGGGAGTAATGGCATTTTGGAGAGAGACGTTCTTTTGAAGTGTATTGGGTTTGCAAGGTTTTGTTAGCAGGGGGGTATATGGGTGGCTTCTTTGAGAAGCCACCAGAAGCTTTCTCAATGTCCAATAGAGCCAATGCCATCAGCTCTTAAGACGGACCCAAGACTGACCAAGGCCGAGCCCATCAGCAACAGTGGTAGCGCCTCTAGGATAACACACTTAAGGAGGGGCAGGTGGGAAACGGCATGAATGGCAACTGCAACTGGAGAGAGGAGAAAGAATGTGTGAGAGAAACAAACCTACAAGCACCAGGGTCAGTCAAGGAGGGGCAGGAGGAAGAAGTGGTGTATGTGCTGAAGTAGAGATCCACCTGCAGCCCGAGGAGGACCCCATACAGGTGGATGCCCAAAGGAGGCTGTGATGCTGTGGGAAGCCCAAGCTGGAGCATGCTCCTGGCAGGTCCTGTGTCCTTGTGGAGAGAGGAGCCCATGCTGGAGCAGGTTTGCTGGCAGGACTTGTGACCCCATGGGGGACCCAGGCTGGAGCAGTCTGTTCCTGAAGGACTGCACCCTGTGGAAGGGACCCACACTGGAGCAGTTCGCAAAGAACTGCAGCCAGTGGGAAGGAGTCACATTGGATAACTTTGTGGAGGACTGTATCTGTGGGAGCGACCCCGTGCTGGAGCAGGGGAAGAGTGTGAGGAGTCCTGCCCTGAGGAGGAAGGAGCAGCAGAAACCATTTGTCATGAACTGACCACAACTCCATCCCCAATTCCCATGTGTTGCTCAGGGGAAGGAGGTAGAGAAAATTGGGCATGAAGTTGAGCCCGGGAAGAAGGGTAGGGTGGGGAGAAGGTGTTTTGAGATCTTGTTTTTATTTTCTCATTTTTTTATTTTCTCATTACCCTACTCTGATTTGATTGTACACAATTTTCCCCAAGTCGAGTCTGTTTTACCTGTGATGGTAGTGGCTGAGTAATCCCCTGTCCTTATCTCGACCAATGAGCCTTCTATTATATTTTCTCTCCTGTTGACATGAGTAGAGGAGTGAGGGAGTGGCTTTGGTGGGCATCTGGTATCCAGACAGGGTCAATCCCTCACATGAAGGAAGAGACCTTCCTAACAGTATGCTTGCATCACATGCCTATGGATTTCATCTTTATAAAGATGGCATGTTTCGTTCTGGCTACCTATTGGAAAAATGGGGAGGAGTATTTAGACTGCAAAGTCTACAGGTGGATGCACAAGAAATCCTGGAAGAAACTGAAGTATGTATCTATAGGTAATGCAGGGGCTAATTTTGGAAAGTGCAGGGACGAATTTTGGAGAGTCTGTTATTGACTGAAATACTCATCAAGAAGTCAAACTGATGGTTTCATTGAATTCCCTAAGTGCTGATTCTTTCATGTTTGCAGCAGTGTTTGAGACTTGCTGCGTATTTTTATCTTGCTCATCTCTGCCCAGAGTTCACTGTCGCTTGGTGCGGTAGTGTTCATTCTTGCTTTGAATGCTTTCTTTTGAGCTCTGACATTTTTTTATTAACCTGAGTCTCCCAGGGTTCCCTGCCAATTAACACGTAATGTCCTTGTTTCTTATTAGTATCTTGGCACTGTATTTTATGTCGGTAAACTTTGCAGCAGTGCTGTCCAAGGGTATATTGCTTTCTGTAGTTAATGAAAACAGAATGTCAGATTCCGCAAAATATTTTTAAAGGATGGTTTTAATGTAGCACCATTTGAATATTTCAGACACATCTAAAACTGTATTACTCTGTATAAATTTCCTATATGATTTTCTTGAAATAGCAAATCAAGATACAGAATCAGAAGCCAACAAGTCATTTCTACAGCTGCTAAGTATGTTGTAGTTTACTGATGTACAGTAGTTAAAAATCAAGATTTCATAAAACATGATTGTATTGTATCCAATGAGATCATGGAAAGAAGCAAAAGCTAGGATCTGTGAATTAGATCCGTGTGGTTACATCTAAATTACCTTACAAGGTATAAATAACAGTGCATTCTTTGCATGAAAAGAACAAAAAGTTTAGTTATTGTGTGGCAGATCACTGTTAGATCAAATACAGCAGTTAGTTATTGAGGTTCTGAGCTCTGGCAGTGCTGCAGCTTGGTGAACTGTGACTTTTACCCTCATGGTAGGTTTGAGTCTGTCAGGTGTGAAAAGAGCTGGAATTGAACCTGTAAGGCAGGTGTTTATAATAAGGAATGCCAATCACCTTCACATTTTCAAATGTTTTGAGAGGAAAAAGGTTTACTTTCCCAAGTTCTGCAGGTTCATTTACAGTGTGCTTGTTCCTGAAGAACAAAACAAACAAACAAAACCCCCATGCAGTAAGGTTTATTTCATCAATTAATCAATTATCAGAAAGATAACTACATTGTTTAGCTTGTTCATGTTTTCTTTTTTATTCATAGACTTTTCAGCCCTTTTATATTTTATATAAACTCTGTTGTTTTTCTTTTATCCTCACAGCTCAGCTGTTTTCAGTTCCTGTTAACTCTTCAGGTTTGGTCCTTTTGGTTCCAATACTGTCCTTTGTATATACTTCTGTAATTTGTGCAAAATTACATCATAATGTGATCCCTAAAGAGAAGGTGAACAGAGAACCAGTTGTTGAAATTATTATCTATGGATGCATATGACTATGACAGTCATTGTTGTCTTGAGTTCTCAATTTTTGGCTTTGTTTTTTTGCTTAAAAAAAGTCCAGCGAATCAGTTGTTAGTGGACGAGGATCAGAATCATCTTAACCCGTTATAGAATGGTGAATAGGTCATTGTTTTTTTAAAAATAATGTGTTAGAAAACTTGGTTTAGATGTTGAATTCCCATTACCCTGTCTGAAATCAGCTATGAGCTTTGTTAGTGCTAATAAAAAAATGAACAGGGTGTCTTGCATCTCGTGGCCTGAGTGTCAAGTTTGTTCAGTCATTTAACAAGATAATATTGTACCCTGTTGTAAGAAAATTTAATAAATGCTTTCAGCATATCAATTGATTTTTTTTTTTCCCTAAAGCTTTAAACAAAAAATCCATATATTTTTCAACAGACTCAAATCAGCTAAAGATCCATTTTGGACTCACCTGTAAAATTAAATTACCTTTGATGTGTGAGTCCAGTCAATAGCCATTTCAACCGTGATATCACTTTCATGGAAGATAAAGGTGGATATTTACAAATGTTTCTGTATCTAAGAAGATATCCTGCTTAATAGTGTAGCTGGAAGTTCATAGCCAGTTTTTTTCCATATCGGTACTGTACTAATACTCATCCTCTGCTTTGTAGAGCCCTGATTTTTGCTTTAGGGGGCTGGGGAGCCATTGAGCCTCTGAACTCACAGGCAACTGAAGTCAAGTCACTGAGGTAATGAGACAGGTTATCTTTGTCTAAATTTGGTGATGAATCAGAATACTATTTAATGATTAAAATACAATGAAATTTCTGTAGTCAGAAAAAAAAAATCTTGTTTTTAAGGGAAGGAGTTGTTACTGAATGGAGTATTATGCATCAGTTATTTTGGTATAGAGATCCTTGGTACTGGAATTTTTCAGTAGGTGCAGGTATCCTACTGTTACGAAGCAGGCATGAATTATTCTAAAGAGCACTTCTAAAGAAGCATTTTTCATGAATGGCCACAGATTTCATTCTTCATTATAATGTTACATGGTAGCTCAGGTTCCAGTCTCATATTTAGCTTCACAGAGTGATATAGTGTGTGCTCCTCAGGACTGGGCAGGGGGTGATTTACGTTGCAGGAAATATCTGCCTGATGCTGAAAAATACAGTAAGATGTAACAACATGGTAGTGAGTAAAGCTGCCTTTGGAAATATTTTTGGTGTTCCCCCTTTCTAAATTTTTAGAACATAACCTACCGAATTTTTAGAGCCAGAATGGAGGTTTAATTTTTGTAATCATATACATAGTCAAAATAAAATTTTCATATACCATGTGATAACGATGGGTAAAATCAATTGAAATAGAATAAAGAAAACTACTGCCGTTTTGTACAACTTGATTTTTTTAACTCTCTTTTGTCACTTCTCATTGATATATATGTGTGTTATAACAGGGTGCTCACTAGTTAAACTGAAAAGATGGTTAGAAGTCAGCAATCCTTAGAATTTCATATGTTCCAACAAATCAGGAAACAGAGTAAGATCATAAAAGAATGCATTATGTGGAACATGTCCTCTTGAGTGAGGCAGAGGTGATTTCAATTCTGATTTTTTGATTATTTAAGAATTTCAGACTGACACGTTAAATGTGACTTTTTAGAAAAACCTGTGGAAAGAGTTCTTAAGGAATATTATTACTAGCCTGGGGAATTAAAGGGAAGGCAGGATCTTTATAGTTGGAGACTGTTTTTGCAAAGTAGCACCTGCCTTCCACTATTACATGACATCCCAAGCTTAAAGTCTAACTGAAAGCATTTTGTCTGGATGTCCTTTCTGTCCAAGAGTTGTGAAATGTCTTGGGAGAAATATGTATTGAGTCAAAGCAAAATTGAAACAGCAGTTTGTGTCATGTACAGCTTTCTATAAAATAAGTATAGATTACATCTCTTTGACATGGTTTATAGCACAAGGTGGTGTAAGCAGAGCTGGGCGCACTGTTCCTGTCATCTGTGAAGGTACTTCCACATTCTTCTTGTTCAAAAGAGAGCAAACTCTATACAAACTGGTTTTACTTATCAGAGAAAGATGACAATGCAGATATTTTCTTCCTGTTAGCTTGAATAGAACCAGAAACTCCAAATGGCCTCAATGAGAGATGCAGATCTGGAGCATACCAAAATTATTTGACAATACTTTCCTATTTGCTT
Source organism: Streptopelia decaocto (assembly GCF_964273445.1). Lineage (NCBI taxonomy): Eukaryota > Metazoa > Chordata > Aves > Columbiformes > Columbidae > Streptopelia > Streptopelia decaocto. The sequence goes on from NC_138657.1 coordinate 76,842,824, forward strand.
TACACAGCATCCGTTTTCAGAAATGAAATCAGCGCTGACCTTACTGATGCATTCTGAGACCTAAAACTGGACTGAACATGAGATAGTGAGGGTTGGCCTGAAAATAAAAAAGTTTCGCAATTATTCTTTGAGAGCTTATGGAAAAATGTTTTTCAACCAGCTTACTTTCAGTGTGTAAACCAAATATCGCTGGATTAATTGCCTAGTACCTTTCAATTCTAAGAAAAGCTTGTTTTAGTCACTCACTTCCCTCACTCCAGATTCAATCACTATTTTTCCACATAGAAGAACCCAGAAAATGGTGATTGCTAACTACACAAAATTGTCCTCATCCTCAAAACCATAGGAACCCTCTTCAGATTCTTGTTGTTTTGTTTAAGAGTAAAACATTTGTCAATTTTTGACCAAGAAAAGATAGCTGCAGAGCTTGAAATTACTTGTCTTTTTGCTCCTTTCATCTCCTTTTGTCCTCTCCGTACTATTTATAAAGAAAACTGTCAGCCAGTGTGCTTCACCTTCTGGTTCATGACACGATCTCCTACTTTCACTCTCTGATTTAGGCTTTTCTTGAAGACTCACTTTGGCTCAAAAATGTCACAAAATGAAATAAAATTGAAAAGCAGCAGAAGATTCTCCTCAGTTTGCCTATTCTTTCTGTGGCCTCTGAAGTAATTGCCTTTAAATTTTCAACTCTTTACTTATTCTTTCCCATTTCTCCGTTTTCAGGAAAATGGCTAGGCTGAAATGTCTTTATGTTGACTTATCAATGCCTAACTGACAATAAAATGAAGTGCTTTTTTTTCCCACACACACCCTTTTTTCCTGCCAGTGCTCCTTGCTTTTTTCTTTCCAGTACAGCTGCAGCACTAATTGCTAATTGTAGGATTTTTTTCAAATTAGCCAGTGCTATAAATTTAAGTAGTAATGACTAAAATCTGAAGTCAATTATACAGCCGGTTTCACGTAAGGAAAAGGTAGACCATCACTCTTCAGATGTAGCTAATGTATTCAGCATTGTCACCTCCTAACAAAAAAAAGCTTTTGATTTTTCGACAGGAAAGCCAGATGGCTTCTATCTGTCCTTCATAGCAAATTTGACCTTTAAATTAGAAAACATCAGGGACCAGTGATTCATTGGCGCACAAAGAACTCAGCAGGCATTAAAGGACAGTGTCCTAATTGACTGAGCTCTATTTCAGATGCCCATTGATTAACGAAGGTGCTGCAAAGATGCTGCAACTGTTTCACTTACAGGCGAGGTTATTGTGAATGGAGACTCACAGACCTGGCTGCCAGCAAGCAGAAGGTAACTGCTGTCCATGAAAATAGCCCCGTTCAGTTCTGACAGCGCCTTGGGGTATATGTGAGAAAAAAAGCAAAATTCAAACTGTTCAGCAGAGTGTAGCGTGTAGCACTGAGAGCACCCTCTGTGTTTCCAAGTCTGTGCAAACATTGACGAGGTCTCATGCCCCTTGGTAAGAAAAATAATAACATAAATGTTTGGAAACTAGAAGAGAGAGCAGACATATTTTGTTCCTTTCATATTAAAGAAAACAAAGTAAAATGGTTCTTGTTCTACAGGTATAAAAGCTAAAGCAAAGACATGATATGACTTGAGGTACAGGAAGTGTTTCTGAGTTAGCTTTTTTCCTAAGCCTAAGCTAATTTTGCTAGTTTCTTCATCTGGGTTGTAGTAGAACTCCCTCTGCTCTTTCCCCTCCTCTGTCCTCCCCGGGAGTTAGTCAATGGATAACTGAGAGTTGAATTCACGAGTTAATGAAATGGAAAGGATTTCTAATTTAGTACTTGGCATGCCTTTTTAAGCAGCGGATATCTGTCCCTTTTCACCCAGCTGAAAATACCAGTATTTGTTAAAAGGTGGAGCTAGGAAATATTTCTGAGGTTTCTTAATGCCAAGAGGACGTCTATAGCAGAAATAAACTCTGATTTTCTTGATCAGAGTCTGTATTTCAGTATTTATATTTGCTTGCTGCTCTGGGGAGGTTTATTCTTTGTAGAAGTATGACATTGACATGGAGCTTATTTTGCCTAGGCAGACATTCATCTTTTTGTCTGTTTGGGTAATGATGCTGCAGCTGCACACCCAGCTTTTTTCTGTTTCTAGGCTGATGTACATTAATTCATTAAAAAAAAGAAAGGAATAAACATCACAACATGGGCCGAGTGTGAGAACACTCCTGTGTTTTTTATCATGCTGCCTATTTGATTATAAGGCTTTGGCCAATATGATGAAATTCTGAGCTGGAACAATGTTATCTTTCTGTACTGCAGCATCTGAAGCCCTTATTTTCATGGAAGTTCAGTTTAGAGATGTTCACGAACATCTTTACTGGATTATATTATAAAAAAAAAAAAACCTACATAAGCTTGTTTAGAAACTGCAGTTTGTTCAAATCAAAGCCTTGGGAACAAAAGCTGTTATTGGAATAGTCTTTCAAATAAAATTGCTCATGCAAATAGAATATCTGAATAGTTTGTAAAGCAGGTTGTTTGGACTGCAAGAAAAGTCTTTTGCTGAATAAGATGATGTTGATAAGGATTAAATCAAGCATTTAATGCCAGTTTCTGCTACATGAATGTTGGATGCTGGCTGTTGTTAACAATTCCAAGGGGAAACAATAAAAATAATCATGAAAACCCTACCTAATATTGTTTTCTTTTTTGGCTATCAATTGACTTCTATCAGAGGATCTAATAGTATGCAGGATACTTACATCCAGTGCGTGATACGACCCAGTGAAAAAGGACGCTGAAGTTTCTCTTAAATTTACGTAGCTGACTTTGCAGCGAGCAGTCCTGGATTGGAGTGATAAAATCACATAGCTAGTACTCGTAGAAAACACCAGCAGTGGTGCCTGATGTTACTGGAAGAATAAATACCAGAGCAGCTGGCAGTCCTCAGAATGGCTGACTTGCAAATAGTGTAAAAACTAAAAAGGATTGAGAAAGGGTCCTCAGATGTATGTGAGATGTGGCTTCAAATGTGTTGCTACCTTCTCTAATAATTGTGAAAAATATAGCAAGAAATGTTCATGAATTGTGGATTCAGATACTGCCCTCAAGTTTATAAAAACTTCCTAGGAATTTCTACAAAGTCTATTTTAACCTTGAGCTTAAAGTACTTGTTAGGTAACTCTTTAGCAGTGAGAAGATGCTTGTCTACCATCACGTCAAACCTTTAACTGCAATTTTTAATGATGATTATGGTTTTCTTGAGTATTTCATCTCCTCTTTATTGCCATCCTGATTTTTATACTGAACACAGCTCTGTGAGCCTGACTGCAAGTTTTTTTTTTTTGGAAATCAGCTTCATGCAACCTGTTTGGTACCATTCTGAAAACGAGTCTTTTTATTTCTTCTTGAAGGCACTTTAAGCAAAAATAATGTGCGAGTTTACCAGCAATTAACACTGCCCGTTATTCTCATAGCTGGAATGCTCTTTGCCTCTCAGTTAACTTTACAACTTTCTTTTTCTAGTGAAATGTCACATCATATAGAAATACACAAGTTAACAGGTTTTGAATTCTCAGATCTTTAAAACAGTTTTTTGGTGTTTGCTTTGGTGTTGTTTTGTTTTGTTTTATTAGTGTGAGCTTTCTTTTATTTTTTTTGTGGGAAGTATCAGTGTTTGCCGCAAAATAGTGTAATTTCTATAGCAGTCTTTTCTGTCCATGATGTTCTGCTTCCCCATAACATAACAACATTTGTGGTGTGGAATGTCCTTTACCTACCCCAGAATTTAAGATGTGGGATTCTAGTGACTGTTTTCTCTGGCCGTGTCATCATAGGATCCTGAGTTTTTTTTACAATAGATGGATGAAATGAACACTTGATCTGGGGTTTTGTTTGGTTTTGACAGGAAGAGAGGAAGTCAACTGTAATTTTGACTGGGATCTCACATGGTATTTGTAGTTTGAGTTTGGGGCTTTGGGGAATTCTTTTGGTTTTTGATTGTTTTGGGTTTTTTCAGCAAAAGTGTAAACAAAACTGATGTCTCTTCTTGTTATTTCACCCCCCCACCCTCCTATAGCTTAGCACCTTAACCCTTATGTTTAAACCGTTCTAGAAAGCACAATGTATTTGCAAACTGTGACACCATTATTTTAAAAAAAAAAAAAGTAAATGCAACTTAAAACCATATTAAAAATGAGTGCTGTATTTTGTATTGAAAAATTTAGTTAATGCTTTAATCTGCAATCTTTCCTGATACTGAGAAATTAATTGCATGGAGCAGCAGTAATGGAGTGTGTGGAGACTTTTGATATACATCAGTTACAGAAAAAAACCCCCCACACATCACCAAAAAAACCCACTACATATATTGTTGTATTTTTTTTTGCATCCTGTGCTTTAAGGTGAGGGATATGCTAAGTATCCAGTTCATGCTCTTATAGTCCTTTCTTCTTGAGTTTGTTTGAATTGTAGTTGATAAATCTATAATTTTGGTGGGATAATCATGGTGCGAAGTAGTAATTCTTCATGATTTTGCTGCAAAATACATTTTTTCACTTTTTTGTCATGCTAATTTTGTCCTTGCTAATTTCCATCCTCTGTGTGATTCTGCTGCAAGTGATGATCAGTTTTCTTTCTATTCTCATCATGAGTTCAGCTCCAAGTAACTTACATTTAAATGCTTATTTTCTCATGCACACTCCCCCATGTTTTATTCTGAACTGTTCCTCATGGTTTATGGCCTCTTCCTCCTTTAATTTTTATTTTCTTTTTCTTTTGAAAAAGGAAAGCTCTGTCATGATTACTGACAGTAACTTTCTTACAGGACACTTCAAATTTGACTGAAGTATAATAAAATTTTCATCCGTGCAGATTCCAATAACTTTGCATTCCTGTTTTTTTATGCTTTATTACTAAACTATCTTTGTGCGGGGCGATAGGAAGTGGACAACATGGAACCTTAAAAGTTGAACATCAGTATCTTCATGGACTCTCTAGTTCTTTATTGAACCTTTTCAAACTTAAACATTCAAATTCTTCTGTTGAGACCTGACGGAACATGTTTAAAATAATTGTGTGTATTGATATGGGTTTTAAAACCTCCCTTTCCGGAAACAAAGCAGAAGTTTAACCGGATTCATGAAGTATGTTTCATTTCTCTTTGACAGATACTAATGACTAACCTAAAACAATTCACTTAAATGCTGAAGTGAAAACTCTAGGTAAATAGTTCACATGTGACAGTTTTGACACCTTAATGGTGGCTGTTCTTCTTAAGTGTGTAGACATAATTGTGTAACTCATCAGAATTCCCTTACATTCTGTTTTTGGTGTTCTGTGGTTTTTGGGTTTTGGTTTTGTTTTTTTTACACCATGCAAAAATCTCTTCCTAGTTGTACATCCTCTGTGACAAACTATTGGTTTTCAGAACAGATGGTTTGCTTTGGCACTCGGAGATTTCAAATAAGAATTACTATTGGTTTTGTCACAAGAACTATAAATCAATATATATTAATCTTGCTGCTGCCATTGCAGCTCAAGAGGTAATTTTTCATCTTGCCGTATTCTCAGCTAGTTTGCAGCAACCAGTTTTAATTGCAGAACTGAAAAACTTTGATGTGAGGATCTAGTACTTGGCAGCATTTGATCCTGCTGCTAATTAGAAACTGATTTCAAGGTCTAAATCTGGGTAAATTTATTTTCATGTATATCAGTGTGCCAGTCTGTTTCTGGGGAAGGTGGGAAGTGGCTTAAAGAGTCATTAATTCCATAGAATGAAGCTGCATCTTAACATCACTAACTGCAAGAATTTCTGAGAAGCTCTTCTGTCAACAAATTAGAAGATCACTGAAGTGCACGATTATTGGAGTTGTGTAAAAGAACGTTACAGTTTTGGTTTGGTTTTCTTTTTTTTTGAAACTGCAGTAAAGAATTTTGCTGAATTCTCATTACATCACCTTTTCTACGAGCGTGAAAATAGATCTGATAGAAGCCTGTGCTCTAGTTTGGGAAGGTATTAAATCTCGTGTGTAATTGCAAGCGTGTGAATAGTCCGTTAAATTCAGGTGGATTTGACTGTGTGCTTCATTGGCTCTCAAACTTCTAATATGTCTGTGGGAGATATTAAAGTTCCTTCTCATAATGTTTGTTAGGAAGACAAAAGTTCTATAATATTAGCGTGAAATATCTTCTGAATCCCTCCCTGGTAATTCCCTCCTTGAGAGTTTCAACTTTTTCAGCTTGATCTGTTTTTTCATATTGATCAAACTTACTTTTAAGGCAAAGTGGAGGAAAAGCTCAATTTACGCTTACTTCAAACGTATCAACAACAGTTATAATGGTATTCTGAGTGAAGCAGCGTTATCTTTCTATGCTTGGCAGGCTAACTTGTGCTTTTAATTGTAGCACTGAAGGGCACTATTCTGGAACACATTGCCTTTGGAAAGAAAGCAGAGTAATTCTAAACTGAAATCTTGGTCTATTTTGCTATCATAAAAAGGGTAGTTATATATGCAGTAACCTTTGTGGAAAGAAAGAATATAAAATGGGAAGAGAAGAAGGTAGTCGTATCATCTTACAAATTCAACCTTATTAAAAACATTGTTGAAATAATTTGACTCACATTTTTGTCAACCCTTAAAAAAAAGTGAATGTGTGGAAAATGTTCAGGAAAGACTTGATTCTGCCTTACAGTCAGTCTCCTTAGTCATATCCAGGAGAAGGTTAAGAAGCAACTTAAATTATTTGATACTTTTACCTATATTAGAGATTTCTGATGGACAGCTCTTTAATGTAAACATTTGTAATCAGCTCAACTGTTTGAGATGGAAATTGGACAAATTCAGATAGGAAATAAGTCACAATTGTTACATAAGGCAATTAATAATTGAAACAATTTACCTAGGATGTGAAGCATTCTGTCTCATTAAAAAGACTCACAGATAAACTAGAATTTACATACTTGATGGGAAAATTGTTTGATAAAATTTTACCTAGCTCGTTAAGCAATAGGCTGAAGTAGATTGATATGGTGGTCTGCACAAGACCTCACATCATTTGAAGTTTATGAGAATAAAGCACGTGATTAGATGGCAGCAATTAATTTTGTGCAAGTAATATGAATTTGCTGGACAATTTTCATATTGTAATCACTACTTTGCAAGTTTGGGGGTAGGATTGATTAGAGAGTGCTAGGATCTATGGAGCAGAATGCTAGGACTAACTAGCAGGTCTTGAACAGCACAATTGGTTTTCCAATTTGAGCACCTGAAGTTCACGTTATCCAAAAAACTGAGTGTGTCAGGTGGAAGAGTCCTACAGTGATCATCTAGTCCAACTGCCTGACCTTTTAAGGACTGACCAAGTTAAATAATGCTGCAAAAGGCATTGTCTAAATGTCTCTTAAACACTGACAGGTTTGGGGCACCAGCCACCTCTTGTGGAAACCTGTTCCAATGTTTGTCCACCCTCTCGGTAAATAAATGCTTCCTAATGTCCAGTCTGAACCTCCCCTGATGTAGCTTTGAACCATTGTGATGTTTTTGGTTGTTAATCAGAAGGAATCTGAACACTTGCCATTCCTATGTGCAGACTTTGCTGCACATCCAACACTTCAGAAAACTTAAATTATGTTTTGATATCTGTAGCACTTTCACAGATCCATGTAGTAAATTATTCGAACTCATCCAAAATGCTTATTTATGCATCTACCTCTCATAAATATTGGGAGGGATAAGGCATGTCTACAAAAATTACTTGGCTCCTGTAAAGCAATATTTTTCCCCTAAAGATCTGTTTAAGCTCTTGCCAGTTCTATGTACAGAGGTTTTTTTGAGTATTACCAAAGGAATGTCTGTGGTAATGGTGCTTTTGAGATGTTGCCATCTGGAGCAGTCCTGAACAATTGCCATGGAATTAGCTGGAATTCACAGAAAGGCATCCACTGCAGCTTTGTAAATATTCATAGGTCAAGGCTTTGCCAAAGCTGAAATTGGGAAGTATAGATGTTGTTGCTGTATTGCTAATTATAGTGCTTTCAGCTTTTAATTCCTACACAAATTGCAAGAACTAAGCAAAATGTGTTATTGGTACATAAAGAAAATAAACAATGGTTGGAGACGCTGTTACCCCTTACAACTGAACCTGGATGGCGGATATAATCAAAGTTAATGAAATTCTCACATGCCATGCAAAGGTCAGTTTTGACAGGGTTGAATTGCTTGCGCCTTCCTGGTTCTGTATTCTTCACTTAATTGCCTTACAGTTTCTGAAAGACAGTTTTACCTCAACATAAGCTTAGAATAAGGCGGTATTTAGTTATTTTCAGAGATGGTTAGAATCATCCAGTTTCTTCTAGCTGTCTGTTTAATATGTAAAGTGGTGTGTTTCTTCACAAGTGGCATTTCATTCCTGTTTAGTGAATGTTGAGTATCTTCTCTTACAACATTTTAGTTCTGTTTCAGCTCATATGTCCAAGTACTTGACTTTCTGGGCTTGAGCTTTGAAAGTAGTTCTTGGGGGGATGAGGTATAGGGTGCTGTTTCTAGCTTATTTAAATACTCATCTTCATGAATCAGTTAAAAATAGACATTTTACGTAGCATTGTAAATTTCACAGAATGGTTAGAGTCAGAAGGGACCTCTGGATATCATCTAGCTCAGCCCACCTGTTAAAGCATGTTCACCCAGAGCAGATCATACAGGATCGTGTCCAGGCAGGTCTTTAATGTCTCCAGGGAAGGAGACTCCACAACCTCTCTGGGCAGCCTGTTCCAGGGCTCTGGCACCTTCAAAGTAAAGAAGTTTCTCCTCATATTCAGATGGAACCTCCTGTGCTTCAGTCTGTGCCCGGTGCTGCTGTCACTGGGCACCACTGAAAAGAGTCTGGTCCCATCTTCTTGACACCCACCCTGGAGATATTTATAAACATTGATGAGATCCCCTCTCAGCTTCTCCAGGCTGAAGACACCCAGCTCTCTCAGTCTCTCCTCATAAGAAAGGTGCTCTAGGCCCCTAATCATCTTTGTAGCCCTCTGCTCCAGTAATTTCTTGTGTGTCTTAAACTGAGGAGCCCAGAACTGGACACAGAACTCCAGATGTGGCCTCACCAGGGCAGAACAGAGGGGAAGGAACAACCTTCCTCAGCCTGCTGGTCACACTCTTCTTAATGCACACCAGGTACCGTTGGCCTTCTTGGCCACAAGGACATGTTGCTGACTCATGGTCAACCTGTTGTCAAACAGAACTCCCAAGTCCTCTGCAGAGCTGCTTTCCAGCAGGTCCACCCCTAACCTGTACTGGTGCCTGGGGTTGTTCCTCTCCAGGTGCAGGACCTTACACTTCCGCTTGTTGAACCTCATTAGGTTCTTCTCTGCCCAGTCCTCATGTCTGTCCAGGTCTTGCTGAATGGCAGCACAGCCTTCTGAAGTGTCAGCCCTTCCTCCCAGTTTGGTATCATCAGCAAACTCACTGAGGGTGCACTCAGTCTCTTCATACAGGTTGAATAGGACTGGACCTAGTACTGACCCGTGGGAAACTACACCAACTACAGGCCTTCAACCAGTCTTATCACTGTTGATCACAATCCTCTGACCTCTGTCATCCAGCCAGTTCATGATCCATCACACTGCATTCATCCAGCCCACGCTTCCTGAGCTTGCCTTAGGAGTGAAAGAGATTCTCTACTAAAAACTTCCATAACTGAAATCACTGTATCTGCTACTGTATAGTTCAAATAGTAGAGTGTATGTTTTAAATGTTTAATTGAATTAATTTTTGTCATCTCTGCACCCATTCCAGGTACAGGACAAGTTTCGTTTGGACCTGTCTGATGAAGAAGCTGTCCATTATATGCAGAGTCTAATTGATGAAAGTGTCCATGCCCTCTTTGCAGCTGTGGTGGAGCAGATACACAAGTTTGCACAGGTGAGACATCTTCTTAGTTGTTGGTCTCTGTGAAAATACTGTGTAAGGTGTGAAGTTGCAAGTGGTAAGTTCAAGACTTAACTTCATTGTTTATGATGTTTTAGTCCATTTTCCAGTAAGTTCAAAGTGTTAAGTAGGATGTCACCAGTTTTATTACTTAGGGTAAGAACTGCAAATTGTAAAGCTGGAGTTCTGAGGGGACGATCCAGAATTTTCTTAGCGTTCAGTCCCATCATCAATGAGTGAGGATAAATTTCCTTTCTTTCTTACCTTTGCTAGACTTCCTCAACTGTGCATTCCAGCTAGTCATTTTGATCATTAATAGCTGTAGCAGCTTGCACAGCAGGGAGCATGGAAGGGGCGAGGAACTCTGCTCATAACAGCATCTGTATCCTCTGCAGTGCTGACAGTGCACCACAGAACATGGTTCCCAGCAGCTGTCTGAAGACCTGTCCCCTATATCAGAGGCCTCTACAGAGATAAAGTTCCTGAGGGATGATGCAGTTTTTGAGATATGAGGCTGTAGGGGCTGGTTGAGACTTCTTGTTGGGGCAGTAGGATTGGGCTCGTTGCTGCAAGCAAGGTGTGCAGTGGTCGCACGTCTACACTATCAACTAAAGGAACTGTTGGAGGAGGTCAACAAACTGCACAGTATTCGGACTGACGAGAAAAAAGTTGACCAGACCTTCCCTAAGACTTTGGAGGCAGAAGAGCTGGAACCTCCAGCTGCATTGAAGGAGGAGCTAGAATACATTGTGCTCATTGAGTTAGGAAATAGAGACTCTCAGGATGGTGATGTCTGGAACCTTTAGACTTCTGGTGTTAGGAGTGGTGGTTTCTGCTCTACCTGCAGATCCACACCTGCAGAATAGATTCAAGGTGATTGGGACTGTTCAGCATGGATTTACAAAAGGGAAACCATGCCCGACCAGCCTGATAACCACCTAAGATAAAATCACTAGCTCACTGGACTGAATGAGAGCTGTAGGTGTTCTTTATACTGACTTTCACAAGGCTTTGACACTGTCTTCCATAATATCCTCATAAACAAAACAGAGCAATATAGACTAGAGAAATGGATACTGACATAGATTGGAAACTAGTAAGTGTGCTGGGATTAGAAGGCTGTGGTCAGTGGCACAAACTCCATGTGGAGGCCGGTCACTAGTGGTGTACTTGAAGGGTTGATACTGAGGCCTAAATTGTTTAACATCTTCATTAATGACCTGGATGACTGGATTAAGTGTGTCCTCAGCAAGTTTGCAGACAGTACAAACTGGGAGGAGTAGCTGGTACACCAGAAGAGTGTGCTGCCATTCACAGGGACCTTGACAGGCTGGAGAAATGACTGCACAGGAACTTCACGAAGTTCACCAGAGGGAAGCACCAAGTACTGCACCTGGTGTGAACTAACCCCCAGCTTTTCAGAGAAAGCCCTGAAGGTTCTGGTGGACAAGCTGCACACAGTGCAGCAATGTGATCTTGTGGCAAAGAAAGGTCAATAGCTTTGTTGACTACATGAGGCAGAGTGCTGCTGGCAGGTGGAGGAAGGTGATCGTTCCCCTCTGCCCAGTGTTGTGTGAGATACATCTAGAGCGCTGTGCCCCTTTGGGGCTCCCGGGTACAGGAGAGATATGGACATACTGGGCTATATCCGGCAAAGGGACACCATGGAGATAATCAAGCTCTTGGAGCATCTGTCATATGAGAAGAGGGTCAGCCCGTTCAGCCTGGAGAAGGCTCAGGGGGATCTTAACAATGCCGATAGATGGGAGTGAAGAAAATTGAGTCAAATTCTTTTAGTGACAGAACAAGAGACAATAGGCACAAACTGAAAGCCAAGAAATTTCACATAAAGAACTTTTTTTTTCCACTGTGAGTGTAATCAAGCACTGGGAGAGGTTTCACAGAGAGGTGTCAGAGTCTCCATCTGTTGAGATACTTAAAATCCAACAGCACGAAGTTCTGAGCAAGTTCTGTTGTGTTTGATCCTACGTGAGCAGGAGAGTTGGACTAAATGATCACCAGAGGTCACATCTGCCCTCACGCTTTATCTGATTCTCACTAATGGTGTGGCAAAGCTTGTTGTCTCCACTATGTTTATCACTAAAATTTACCCTTGCTGTAGTACGGAGAATGAAATGTTCAACCACACATCTGTATGCTATCTTACTACAAGCCACAGTAAGACAATAAAATGTTTTATTCTTATATCTATACTCACAAAAGCATTTCTTCTTTGAATTTTCCATGTTTTTTTTTCCTTAAAGCTATCTGACATATTTAGTTTGTGTTTATCAGTGACTTCAGATATTACACTGTTTGCATTAAGCATTGTCATATTCATGACAATAAATGGAATTCAGAGGGAAAATGTAACCAATCTGAAAAGCCAGTTGTTATTTGAGGGTTTTTTAATTGATTCTTTATTCAGAAGGCTGATCAAATTCTGCTAGAAACTGAGAACTATTTTTATGGCTGTTTTGCTAAAGGTCTTCAAACTAATCTGTTGTTCCTTGCAAACTTAATTTTTATTTTGACGGATTGCACTGTAGTATAGGGGAAGAATCAAAAATGACATTTCCATCTGTATATATTTAACAAAGATGATCTCTTATGTGATATGAAAAAGGAGTATAATAATAGGAAAATATTGCAAAATTTGTTGTCATTCATTATCGATAACTTTGATCATAGGATGAGGGATGGTTAATTTCATAAGACAAAGTGAAAAATGCCTTGCATCTACCTTGTGGATAAAGAAAAATAATTTAAAAAGCCATTAAAAGATTCAAGATTAAAATTAAAGATTAAAATTTCAAATTCCTCTAGCAGTTGTGTAGACCTCTGCTTTAATAACATACTGAGAGTCACTTTTTTTAAAGACATATCTTTTTACTTCATTGTTTGGGGTATTTTTACTCGATTGGTTTTAGGTGACTGCCAGTCTCTCCTAGATAGTCATTATTGCACTTGCAGAGCTGTATTAGTAAGTCAGAGTTTACAGGTTTGATTTAGGTGACCTTTTATTTTTTTTTTTCTGTTCAGCCTTGTTGCTTGACCTTTCCTCAGCACTTACAACTGCTTTTAAAATCACAGGACAGACTTTTTCAGAATACTTATAAATACGTGAGAATTTGAACCCCAGGCTTCTACCTCCAAGGAATGGTGTTGTGAGCAACACACTGATACGCACACCAGCACGCACCAATTGAATCTTCTATTCATATTTTGGGAGTTAAAAAGCAAGCCCACAGTCTGTATTGCATTTTGGATACCACATAAGCAGATGTTACAGCCACTAATGCAAGCCTGATACAGTTTTCTCATTTTGGGTTTTTTTTTAACCTCTCCAGCTGGCTGGTGCTGGGTTCCAGCGTGGAGACTTTGGGGCTGTTTTTCCTGAGGCCTTGAACTCTCCTCACACGCTGGTGCAGAGTTTGCTACGTATGTGCTTTTAGCTTTCGACTTTTAGGTGCCTAAAATGAAAAAATACACTTGTGTTGCTTTTTAAGTGCTTAAGGCATCTCAGCTCCATGTGATGTAGGAGTCTTCTGCTAGTTTTGGAGTTGTGATTACTGCCTTCATTCATGTTCTGTTAATAATTATAACTACAGGCTTTCCCCTGCAAGAATACAAAAAAAAAATAGTTATCAGCAATCGACAAATCTTAAGAATCTGAAGTCTATTTAATATATTAAAAAAAACCAAACAAAACTTACAAAAGATCCATCAAATTTAATGCAGTTAATGTCTATTCTCTTTATATTACAAGTAAAGTGGGTCACTTTTTAGTGACATTTAGTACTTTATTAGTCAAAACCATTATCTTTCCTTTTTATCTGAGGCAGTCTTCCTAAGAATTTGCTGCTGGAGCCTTCGCAAAGTGTGTAAATTGTTGAATAAATGAACAATTAATGTGTCATTGAATTTGCTGTAAAGCACTCATCTTACACAATGGCCAATTGAAGCTTTCAATTTGTTCATGTATAATGCTGCATCGAATTACCAATGTCCTTGCTCTTAGTAGTAATATGAGTTGTCTAAAAGCCCCAAAACCACTGTGCAGGTATTTTGACACATGCTTAAACAGCAGATTTTGCCCTAATGCCACACAAATTTTCATTTGAAATGCCCTTCTGCGTGTTTTCTTGTTTGTCAATAGATATTTATTCTATTACTGCCTCCATAATAGGCCTACAAGGAATCTGTGCTGTCTACTGCAGCAGTTAAGAGCTTTTTAATAAGGTTTGTTATTATAGTAACCATTGCGTATCAGCATTCTATATGTCACTCTATAGTAAGTAAAGCTCTTGGATAAAGCAATCTAGATATTTTGGCATCAGCTTAGTATTGTTCTTTTTTAATGATATCGTAAATTGAGTTCAGTTCAAGCTGTGTTATGAAGCCTTTAGTTTAGTTTCTAATGTATCGCTAATCTGTTATCTTCTCATATATTTTACAGGCCTTTTTATGTAGCACTTGTCTCCTTCCTAATGGTTATCAAAAAACTGTTGACTCAAAAGTAAATAAATTTAACATTTAGAATAAGTTAATGGTGTACAATGGTGCTCAAGAGGAGAAAAAATGCATTCTAATTTTAGCTGATGCTAATGAAGACTAGATAGCCATTTCTCTTTGGAGAGTCATATTCGTTTTAGCAGCATTATTTATTTCTGCAGAGGAAGGAAACAATCTTCAGTTGAAGTGACTAATTTCACATTTTATTTCTCTTGAAAATGTACAAGTCAAGTCAGTTAAGCTCATGTTAAGCAATGATTTAAAAAGTGGAAGCTTGGGGGATGAGGGGTGTCCCTCCTGAAATGTAGCTCTATGATTTGGGGTTGTACTAGTGGTTGGCTGCTCCCTGCGTAGGGGTAAACTCAGTTTAAGCTGTTATGTGGCTCCAAGGTATCTCCAAGCTGTGGTCTCAGTGCTGCTGCATCCCAGAGTGCAGCTGTCATTCCTTTCCTTCAGAGCAGGACTTCTGTTTTCCTGCTGTTGGATGCCAGAATAAAACAGGGAAAATCCACGAGCAGGAGAGTGTAGATTGAATGAAACCATTTGTCAAGAGGCAGATAGTTTGTTTCCACACTGTTCGTTACCCTGAAGGGTTCTGAAAATTGCCTACCATTAGCATGTTACCATGTTTTTAAACCCCGAGTTCAAATTACATGTAACTTTTATTCTTTGGGAGTAAACCAGATTGAATAAATGTTGTGCTATGTATTCTTTTGTTTTCTTTTAGTATTGGAGAAAATAAGCCTTTGCCTGCCTGTGGCGGAAACAAGCAAATGTTCAAGAAAGAGACTTTCTCAAGCCCTTCTGGACTTCACTAAACACTTTTGGAAGGCAAAAGCTGCAGGTTTGGTAGCATGGAGAACTGAGAGCTCAGGAGATAGAGAAACTTTTTTGAGTCTCACTTCTTTGAAGGTTTAAAAACAACTTTTTTTTTTTTTTTTTTTTTTTTTAAGGAAAATGGTTGTTTATAATGCCCTTCGGGCTCAGATACTATGGCATTTCTTCCAAGTGAAAACATTTGAGCCTCAAAGGTTGAAGTAAGAAACTTCCCGCCAAGCCAAAGATAACTGGAAGAGGCTGGATTTGATGATAAATTCTTGTACCTATTAATATATTTTCTTATTTAAAAATAGAAATCATTGATGTACTGAACATGCGTATATACAGAGTCACAGCAGTGAGGCTACGGTTCCTCCATGCAGAAAACTATGGGGATCTCCTCTTGTCCCTTCCCAACAACTTTGTCCCTTGAGCAGGTTTTAGCGTAATTTGTCTGATCCTTTATTTCCCACCTTGGGCAATGTTATCGTTTAGAAAGGACAATCATTTATTCCCTGCTTACAAAAATGTTTTTAAGTGCTGATACGTTAGCCAGCTGTAAGCTGCCAATTAAATCATCACTAACAGGCTCAGCAACCAGAATGTGCTGTGAGCGGTTCAATATTTCACACTTTAACTCTGAATGTTTTCTGTACAGTGGTTATATATTCTTGACTCTAATAAACTCTTTGTTGTTGCAGTCTTCAGGTGTTCTGTTTTGTCTTTTTAATCTTACCTGCTGAGACATGGCCTACTAGAGGATTATGTTCATGACTCTTGGCTTTTTGCAGGGATTTTCACTCATAAAATGGCTTTTGTGCCACATGTTGTGTTCATAATGAATCTGTTTTGAATGATCAACAATTCAATTAGCTCTTCATAGATGTGTGGATGTCTTCAAAAGGTGCTCATTTACTCTGGTATTTTTTTTAGTAATAATTTGAATCGGGAAGAAATCCCTTATGATGATAAGAAGGACAGATTGAATCTGAATCTGGCTGATACTTGCGAGTCATTCTTCCTTGTGCTTCTTTTGCTAGCAAACACCAGAAGAGATTTGCTGGAAGAAAATCCACTATGGCTGCAGTGGGCCCTTAGTTATTTCAGCATATTACCTGAACTTGTTATGTTGTTTTTTGTTTGTTTGGGATTTTTTTTTTTTGGTCTTGCTTCATCTGGCAAAAATACATATTTCTCTACTGCCTCCATTTCCCATGATCTCATTCTCCATATGGTACTTTGTGGTATCTTATGAGGATATTCCTGAGAACATGGAATTTTAAGGTGTTCAGAGAAAACTGTGGAAAAAAAAGTTGTTTTGTTTCCTGCATTTGTTTTGAAGGGGCATCTTACAAATCAACAAGTTATGTGAGCATGTATAATGTAGCTACACTTTATTGGGCTGAGCTCTTGAATGGCCTATAGCCCTTTCCAATACATATGTCCTAGGATTTTTTCCCCCAGTTCTTTTTAAGAAAAATTCTTGTTCCTCCTGCCCAAGACTAACAATGGCTGAGAATGAGTCCGTGTTAAAACCCCAGAGACGTCATCAACTCATTTCTATAGCACATTCCGCTTTATGAAGAGGTTTATAAAGTGTTGAATGTAACTTTTATGAACGTGTTATGAATTACTACATGGTTGTTCACTGTGTCTTGTGTTTTAAAATTAATATAATGACCTGTTAATCTGTTAGACTATGCAACCACCTGTTAAACTATACACTAAGTCAGTCATATAAGTTAGTACGTGAACCCAAATGGAATCTGAGTGTGATATGTAAATCACTGACCACTTCATAAACAGGGAACCTCAGGCACAGAAATGGTAAATCTTGCCTGAGTCAGTGGAACATAACCAGAGTGTTCAACTGTGTTTGTGCTTATTGAGTGACCCCTCATATTTTTTGGTGTATTTGCCAAATAACTTTGTAGAATATGTACCAGCTGAGTGCTGACAAACTCTGGGATATGTTTCTGATTGAGCTAGGGACTGTTTCTGGGATGATCTGAATATTCTGTTCCCAGCTTCTATAAACGCGTATTGCATGAAGAACAGGACAGCACCAGGACTGGTACAAAATACTAGATGTAAGTAAATCTGATACTTCAAGTCCTGTCTTCTAAATGCCAAATATTGTTGAAAATTAGCCTTAGAAGTCCACAAATGAATACATTTTTTTTTCAAATCCTGATACACAAAATAAGTTCTGACTTTACTTTGTAAGATCTAATGGCTCTTAGCACTTCAGTGCAGTTATCATATATTTAAAGTAAAATGAACAGAAAAACCTGGGGTGGAATAAGCTGTTTTGTATTGAATTAAGGGGTTTTGTTTTTTATGTTAGTCTAAAGCTTTGACTAACTGGAGTAAGAATGTTTAATAGTTTATCTCTCACAGCTTGGTATTTCTATGCAATACTGTGAGTATATTATGTGCTTGTCTCTAGTAACTTCTTTATCCCTTGAGTAACTACTACCAGTCTTGACTTGAGGGGTACAAATGCTAAAGGTGAAATTTCTACACATTTCACACAGGTAGATCCCCAGTCAGGGGAAGGTCCCCAGGGAATGTCACACAGCAGTTTCACCCTTGTTGAGGGTTTTGATTGTGGGGTGGCAATGAAACCGTGGCAGAGGTATTGTTAACCCCCTCTTCCCCCTTCAGCCCCTTCCTCTCCCGCCTTCCCACTAAGGACAGGCGATCGGGAGGGAAAGAAGGACAGAGAGAAGAGAGTTGGAAAAATTAAAAATGTTTTACTAATGCTGCTAATAAGAATAGAGAAAATTATACAAAATGTGCAAAACCAATCTTGAAAGTCCCAGCAACTGCAAAGTCCTGGACTGGATCCTGCAGCCAACTGGAGCTGGATTCAGTCTGTCACTATGCCTCAGTTCACAGGGACGACTCCCAAGGTCCTCTCCTAATGTTGGCCATAAGGAAAAGGGACAAGATACTTGTGATTTCCCACTTTTATATGAAGTATTCACGTGAATGGGATGTTATACCCCATTGGTCAGTTTCTTGGTCACCTGTTTCTCATTGTTCCTCTCACGAGATGTGCATCAATTCTTATCAATAACCTCACATTCCATTGCTATGTTTATCAAAACATGTATCTGGTTCTCCAGGAAAATGCAGCTAATATGAAGACTTTAGCTGACAGGCAAATTCGCTAAAAGAGAAAGTTGTTTTTAACAAAACCAGGACAACCCTGCACATGCATTTTTGTGTATGTATATGTGACGGGGGTGTACACATACAAAATTGCACATGGAGTGAGGCTGCGAGCTCTGTCCTGTGTATCAAAGCATGATGCAGTAGTTGATAGGAAACCAAGCTGTACTATTTTGACAGAATAACTTGTCAAAAGTCATCCTATTAAGTTTCTCCAGAAAGCACTGCAGAGAAAAAAAAAAGAACAATTGAAAACTAATTTTGCTGTGGGCATGTTTTACCCAGCAGTTGTCTTCGTATAACTAGAGATGGAAGGTGCTATAAAGCCAGCTTCTGAGTGTTTCATTTGCCTTTCAACGTCTTGGTTTCATCTTGATTTTGTGGAACTTGTGGTGGTCTTTCTGTTGGGATTGAGGGTGAGGGAAGCAAATTAAGTTATTCCTTTTTTTTTCTTTTCTCTCTCTCCCCTACCTATACACTGTAATTGTTTTAAACTGCCAGTTGTTCAGGAGGAGAAAGTGGCACAGTCATCTTTTTTTCAGGTGAAGAAACAGCAATTGCCAAAATAATATTTTTGGGGGGTGGGAAAAGGAGAGATGGGCTCTTTAATATGAAAAGCACATATCCTTTTGGCAAGAAATGTCCCTGTTCCTATGGACGGTCATCTAGCTTTGTGGGGTTTTTTTTGTGTGTGTGCAATCTAAAATAAAAAGCACTTTTGCAAGGCTTAGGGGAAATAATGCCTTTGGAAAAGGGAAGGAGGAACAGAGAATGGGAATCTTAACACCTCCTCGCAGCATGGGGCAGCGGCAAAGAGGCAGAATGGCTAAGTGGCCTTTTGTAGTCAGCGAAGGTTTTACTCACAAGATGCGGTATCATCAGTGGATGGTAAAATACTGTGGTTATTATGAAGTAAAGAGTGTACATTTAAGGAGTCTTAAGGGAGTTGTTGGAAACAGATTGCGGGAAGGTTGTGGTAAAAAATATATTTGTAACCCCTTCAGCCCATTTGACGATTCCTTGTAATGGTGAAGCTACTTGAAGAGTAGTGTTGGCGTCCTCCTGTCCTTCCAAGTATCCGTGGTTTAGAATAGACTTTGCTGGGGTCGGGGGGGAAAAGATTTCCCTTTGAAGGGTAAAATACCTAACACCAGTTGGTTCTAGAGTATCAAACAGTGATGCAGTTCACCTGCATGGGTTCAAACCTGAAACAGCAGGAATGTTGCTTGGAGAGGGATTAATAGCTCATTGACACACACACATTAATCAGGTAAGCTGTGTGTGGGATGGCCCTTTCCAAAGTGGATTAATCTTTACCACAGGGAGGTACTTAAATTCTGAATAAACCTCTCCACAATTAGATGTTGTGTAAAATTTAACAGAGCCACTTTTAATTCCTTCCCTTGACAGAAATGCGTCCTAATTTTTTTCCATCCCCCTCGGTGAGGGATCAGAAGATGATGATTTTACAGATTCACTCAAAGGAGGGTTTTCAATTCATAAACTATTGTGCACGCAAGGCAAAGGGATGTGGAGGAAGGGCTGAGCTGATGTGGGGGCTCTGGGGAACTCTGGGGTCAGTTCTTCCATGCACAAGCCATTCATTTAGTTCCAGCCTGTAGTCCTGATAGTGACAGTGGGATAATGGCACTTTCTCCCTCTCGCTAGGTGCTTAGACATTAACTGGAATATGTAATGGGTAAATCATACAGATCCATATCCCACACTGTCAAACAAATTTCTTCGTCCGTTCGTGATCTATAAAATTGGAAGACTTTGCACAGTCCTTTCTTCAGTGTGCCGTCTTTCACTGGGAATCAGATTATGAAGTTAATTGCAACCAAAGGCTTTTCTGGCACAGTTGCATAGAAACAGCTTTCTAGCTGAGAACATGGGAAGTAATTAGGGAAAAGCTCCGCTTTTAATAAACCGTTCACAAACTACTTCCCTTTGAAGGTGGAATAACAAGCTCCCTGTCTCCATGCAGATATAGAGGGGTACCTACTTGTCTTGCCTAGCTGGTGTTGTAGCACAGTGACAGGCACACTGTGTCCCCAGGACAAGGACAGGCTGTTTTATCCTCTTCCAGTAAATAGTGGGTTGTTTTTTTCTTTGTCATGCCCAGTGATGTCAACTGCAGTCATTCAGTCCAGTCAGCTGTCTGTCACCTTTCTGAAGCTGTATCATCTACTGACATACCAGGGAGAGATTTCTGACAAAAGCAGAACAGATTTAATAGCAGTGTCTACTGTCTCAGGTAGGCAGCTTCCCTTTCAGCTTAAGCCCGCGCTTTTGTTTGTTTTGTTTTATCCCTTTGTCCCTGCTGGGAGCCATTCTTGTGGGGGTAACAGTTTCACTTCTGAAACTCAGGTTTGATCATGACTCAGATACTGAGTTTTCTGACCTGGCAGAGGTGAAGAGGAGATGGCTGATGCTGCAATGATTATCCGATTCATTCACCAGCCTCAAGGGTGTGGACAGCAGCAGGCATGGTAGGAAGCTTTCTTTAAAAGAGTGATTCAGCTGAGATGTCTGACCACAATCTGCCAAGGCAGCATTACACTGGAAGTTAATTCTGTTTATTTTCCAAGGGAAAGCACAGCAACAGACCTTGGGGTAAGTAATTAAGTCGTTTTAAAAATTAAATACATCGTAGAGGGTTGGCTGCCACAAGAACTGTAGTTGTTTAAATCCTGAATGGGGACAAGAAATGTGGTTGTGTAGTTCAGGGGTGTTTTGCATGGTTAGTCCACACAATTTACTAAAACATGTAGGCGGTTTCTTTTCAAGGATATGGGGCCATATTGCGTTTATCTTTTCCAAGTCGCAAACAGCATGCCAATAACAGCGTTCTGAGTGGCATCTCACTCTGCAAATGAGGAGATGACAAGTCTTAGCTCCCATTCTGCTTCTATCTTGGCAGATGCTAATTTTTGAAATGAGATGGCTGTGTTACAGTCCTGGCTGTGACTTCTGTTGTCCATTGGCCTTGAAGACTTTTCACTTTTTGAACTTTAGTTTCCCTCCCAGCCCTGTAAACTCAGTGGTGCGGGACCATTTTTAACTTGTCTCACACAAGAAGTGCCATAGCTTGGGGCTTTAATTTCAGATGGATCGGGGAAGTGCCATTATAATCTGCCAAATAGCAATGTGTTTTGATTGCATTTTGCATTCAGTCCTGGTTTGTTGGCTTGTATTTTTTCCATACGTTGGAGTTGAAAGATGCCTGAAGAAATGTTCTTACTGAAACTCCTGTTCCTGTCAAACACTGTTCTGCTGGTTCTCTCCATCCTTCTGTCTTAAAGAGCTGCAGTAAACACAGGGAGAATGAAAATGTTTCTTTCGTTAACTAATTCTAAAGTTCTGTACATTTCAGCTTAACTGAAATAAAGCAAAATAAGATGATCAGTTTTTCAGCTTAAGCAAACAATAGCCGCAAGACACATTGTCAGGCGTTTTTATCAGGGTCCATGTTTTCTGCATCTGCCTCATCCAGCTTAATGGGTACCTGATCCTGATTTAATGTACTGCAACAGATAAATTATTTTATTCAATTAAGAGATATAGCCAGAAGGATAGCTAAAAGCTGTACATTTTTTCTAGCTTAACACTCTGTGGAATGTAAATGGGTGTTTACAAGAAAGAATTACAAGTTCCAAGGATTATTTTCCAATTTGCGGTTAGAGCTGTGTAATAAGCAAGAAGACCAACTCATTTAAGACTTGTAAATCAGCATAAATGAGGACACCCACAATTCAGTCTTAGATCTCCATTACGTGTGTATACAAAAGGCTTACTTTGCATATATTTTTTCCACTATTTCATTATTTTGTTGCCCATGTTAATACCTGTGGTCATGTACCTACAAATGCTACTCAATAGCAGTTTTATTGTTCAGCCATCAAGATGGTTCTTTTTGTGACTAATATTTTTCATGCTGAGTTCTGGTGCATTACTGTGATACTGTGATTCTAGTTTGCCAGTTCTCAGCTGTGCTGTTGGTATTAGTGCAAAGGCAAACATAGGTGTGGTGGTAGGGTTACCACCCATCCTAATTTTTGTGACTGCAGAGTATTGGCCTTGGATTAGAATATCTCTGAAGATACTGCTCAAATACTTAACTACAGTTTGCACAATGTACTGTTACATGGGAGCATGAAAAGAGAATTTGAGATAATTGCAATTACACAGAATCCCAGAATGTCATGGATTGGAAGGGACCTCGAAAGCTCATCCAGTCCAATCCCACCAGCGGAGCAGGAACGCCTAGATGAGGTTGCACAGGAAGGTGTCCAGATGGGTTTAAATGTCTGCGGAGAAGGAGACTTCACAACCTCCCTGGGCAGCCTGGTCCAGGCTCTGTCACCCTCACTGAGAAGAAGTTTCTTCTCCTATTTAAGTGGAACATCCCATATTCCAGTTTGTACCTATTGCCACTTGTCCTATCACTGGTTGTCACCGAGAAGAGCCTGGCTCCATCCTCTTGACACTCACCCTTTACATATTTATAAACATTAATGTGGTCACCCCTCAGTCTCCTCTTCTCCAGCTCCACAGCCCCAGCTCCCTCAGCCTTTCCTCACACGGGAGATGCTCCACTCCCTTAATCATCTTGGTGGCTGCGCTGGACTCTCTCCAGCAGTTCCCTGTCCTGCTGGAACTGAGGGGCCACAATTGGACACAATATTCCGGGTGTGGTCTCCCCAGGGCAGAGTAGAGGGGAAGGAGAACCTCTCTGACCTACTGACCATCCCCCTTCTAATCCACCCCAGGTACCATTGGCCTTCCTGGCCACAAGGGCCCAGTGCTGGCTCATGGTCACCCTGCTGTCCACCAGGACCCCCAGGTCCCTTTCCCTTACACTGCCATACAGACAGATTGAAGTCAATTAATCCTACTAGATCAAAGTTGCCAGGTGTATGCATGTTCTAATGGTCTAGATTACAGTATCTACAGGATCCTGTTCAGTTCTTTGCTGCCCTTGGATAACTATTGAATAATCTCTTCCTTCCCACTTGTCTTGCCAGGGACATCAGCCTCAGATTAGGATTAGGATTTCTAAAGGAATCTTGTTCTAAGGTAGGTCCAGGTCTAGCCAGTATCCCTCCTGGATTCTGGCTGTTGCTCCAGAATAGCATGGGTTACCCATATTTTCCTTGTTATGTTTGCCAGCCTGCCATGGGGGTATTTTACCCCAGGCCTTTCCAAATGACACTGCTTGCTTATTTTCAGCCAAATTAAATCAAGGCTTATGTGCCTACTTTGTGATGAGCTGACTGTTAAATTATTACGTTCTACTGACTGTACTGAGTAGATTTCCATGGACCTTGCTGGCAGTTTAGATACAGGTATTTATAGGAAGCTGAATTACACACATGGCAGTTCTGTTTTGCGGTATTGGCATGTTCCTTGCAGGGAGCAAAGAGAGGGCATCCCTATCTGAATCTCCCAGTCATGGGAAGTTTGGATAATTTTGAGGGATTCTGAGGTTCTACTAATTGTCAGGGGAGAGGTTCAAGGCACTAGGTCATCTCCTTCTCTAAGACGAGATCACAGTTTCTGTTTTGCAGACATGTTACTCTTTGAGCAGTGGAATTCACTGTGAGATGTGGATTAAGTGTGCATCAAAATCACACTCGGGCTTTAATTTGTTTGACTATGTAGTCACACACATTTTCTGAGAGGAGTCATAAGTACAGGAATGTTCAGAGAAAGGGTTTTCATGCAGCTGGTTACCTTAAGAAGGTGGTTGTTTCCATAAGCCCAACTTCTGCAGAAGTTCAGAGCTTCACATTCAGTAAAGTTTAGGAGTGCAGCCCTGGCACTGGATTCTGAGATACTTTTTCCCACATTCAGATGCCCTTAACCTGAACTAGAATTACATGAATGAGAAGTATCTTCCCAAAACCATAGGAGATGGTGGTGTCCCAAGAAGACAGACTGCTTTTACCTAAATTTATTCGTGGCTGATGTTGCGGCAGAGACTACCAGCTTTTTCAAAATGCCATCTTCTCAGAAGCTGGAGTAGAGTCAAAAGTATTTCACACAACTGGGCACATCAACCAAGCTTAAATCACAGAGTAGATAATTACATTGCCTTAGGAAATCAACTAGCTGCTCTTTTATGCCCAGCTTTGGGCTCTAAATCTTAATGTAGCATCCAATTGCCATGGTAGCTATACTTCAGTTGTGCTTTCTCTGATCTCTGCTTTCAGGTGTTTTGTGAAGCTCAAAATAACAAACATGCTCAGATCATGGTAGTGGAAAGATGCCAGAAGAGGTATAAATTATTAACTTTTGTAACGTTGAGACTTGCATGAATTAATCTGAAGTTGAATTTGCACTGATACTGCAGTTTTTGAATGTGTCTTGAGGATTTAATTGATTATTGCCCTTGTATGTTGTTTAATTCCATGAAATCCAGCATGATTGACAGTGGGAATGAGGCTACTTTCCTTAAAAAATATTTTCAACCTAAATAATTTAAGAAAAGAGCTTTATTTGAACTTGAAATCATTACAGTAAATTTCTGCTGGCACAATAAAGGACAGACTTGATCCCAGTGCTCCACAGATACCATGCCAGCTGTTTACCATTTCATATGTGTGAACAGTTTATCCAGTCTCCTTTAAATCCTACTGGCATCAGGGATCCAAGTGGTTCTTATTTCATCTGTTGCATCCATCTGTGTTGTCTTCTCTTAACCTTTTAAATTTATAAGCTCTTCTAAGCAAGGACCATATCATTACATCTGCATAGTGATTTTCACCATAGGTCTGGAATCTCTGAGCATTCCTGTAATATAAATAATGAAGAAAGAAACCAGCAATCCAAGCGCAAATGAAAAGGCACATGTAAATAACATAGCTGGATCTTGATAGTTAAATTAACTGTAGAAGGGGCACTAGATAGCTGCATAAAAGACAGAAGTAGCCCTCTGAAGAAAATGTATACCTTCTGCTAGAAATAATTCACCTCACATATTCCTTTCTTAATCTGAAAATATAATAAAAAAAAATCGGTTTTTATTTTCTAAGTCAAAGTGAGAAGAACTATCAACTTTTGTTGTTAAACCAAACTGTTTAATCACCCAGTGAAATCCTTCTAGTCTGCCTGCTAGACTGTGCCAAATGACTTCTGGTGGAGAATAAAACAGTTATTATATTCAGATAGCTTACCATTTTATGTAGGATAGAGCTGGAAGGAAATTCCTTGTGTAAAACTTCAGTCAGAAGAAAGTTATTATTAAGATGGCAAGTAATGCATCCCTATGAATTTCTTACTTCACACTGAGAAGCCATGTGCTGGCTTGCAAACAGATAGCCAGGCCTTGCCTGTAACAAAGCAGTTGTGCCTTTGGCCCTGATGGTATTTTGGGTGCTTTTCATCCTTTTGAAATGAAATCCTAAAATACTCCAAGTCTTGCCTCGTTCATAGGGTGACACACCTCTGTCTGTTGACAAACGGCCATTTCTGATCAAATCTCATGGAGTTTTGCATCCACTAATCTTTATGTGACCTGGTTTTGTTAAAAACAAGACCAGTTCTCTCTTAGTGATTTTTCCTTTCAGCTAAGTTCTTCTAAGTAACTGCACTTATCTGTATTTACCTACATGTTTTCTCAGACACTATGCCCCAAAGCTGATAAAAGCAACCAAAGGCATGCAGAAGAAGCCCCATATTTAGATTTATTGCTATAACAACCAAGAAGACTGATAAGATTCCACACATCCCATAATTGAGAGGGGCGTGTTTGCAAGAAGGGGTGGACAGAAAGGTGACTAAAACTGACCAACCGAGTAGTCCATCCCATACAGGTCATACACTCTATGAAAGAAGGACATCACAAGGATCTCGCTCTCTTTGACCATGTCTGGCATCTGAAGAGGGCCCTGCCACCCGTGCCTGTGATCCAAAGCCTGAGACCCAGCTTCCCTGAATCCAGTTCCCGTTTTCTAGGAAGTCCAACCCAGGACTTCTGGGTGCCTGCCCTGAAGCTGCTGGGGCCATGCCAGCTCTGCCCAGGAGGGGTTAAACGCCGCTCTACCCTGGGACATTCTAGATTGATTTTGTATGTTTTCTCTATTTATTAGTAGCATTAGGAAAGCCTTTAAACTTTTTCCAACCCTGCAAGTCTAAGCCTTTCTTCCTTCCTCCTTACCCTTCTTATAATTTTTTCCTATCTAAGGAGAGGGTGTGGGGAGGGTGAGTGGGTAACAGAGCGCATCTGCCACAGTTTATTGTTGCCTTGCAATTAAACCTTCATGGCATGTCCAATGTTAAACAAGAATTTATTGGAAATGTGAGAAGAAATAAAACAATGCAAAGATTTACAGTAAAGCAGTCTTTATGCATATCTGTCTTGTGCAAGGAGATCCAACTACTTCAGACTCCTCCAAGCATCTAGTCATAGGTCATGGTAGTCAGTCTGGCTTTGAAAAGCACAGCAGAAGTAGGTAGTGAAAGCAAAGGCCATTTCACCTTCACCAGCCAGAAGTCTCCAGCCCTTGGTGTTGACAGAGGTGACCAAATACTTCTGTCATTGAATAAGTCAGCATGCAAATGTGGAAGGCATTCCCATCAGCTGTATCGTAACCATCTCAAAAAGACAATCAATTGTGGAATCAGTGTATTACTTCTGTATTCCATCTGTGCATATACATTGCTTCCCTTTTTATCCTTCTCTTTTTTGGCCCTTTTATTCATGTTTCTGTTTTTGCCATAGGAAACTAATTGAAAGGGGGCAAAAATGCTGATGCAAAATAAATTCCATTTTCCGTTTTTAAGGGTGCAAATAAAAACTGAAGGAAGAACCAGGGGGAAATCATTTGAAAGGGGTTCTAATAATAATAATACCATGAGGAAAAACTGGCATTATAGAACCCCATCTGTTAAAAGGCTTATTCAAGGAAGAAATCTCAGAGTTCTAATACACAGTTTTAGGAAAACAGCTTTTCATGCTTAGTAGCAGTCAAAGAGCAATTAAACATTAGGATTTGTTAGAAAAGGAATAGAAAATGTACAGAAAAAAAATCTTTATGCATGGGCATCCACACACTCAATCCAAGCAAAGCTACATCTGTCCCATCCCAAAATGGATATATTGGATCTAGGGAATATGAAGATGAGTGGAAATATAAGCAAGGGAAGAAAATTACTCCAACACAGCATGAATAGCTGGATCAAGGAAGTTCAGTCTAGAAAAGGGGTGGCTGAAGAAGGATGTGACAGGAGTCTTTAAAATTTGCAGTATTGTGTCAAGTTCTGGGCTGCCCGGTAGAAGAAAGTTACAGGCTTATTGAAGCAAGTCCAGCAAAAGGCCACAAAAATGGTCAAGGGACTGGTCCATCTTTCCTCTAAAGAGGGGCTGAAAGAACCAGGACTGCTCAGCCTGGAGAAGAGAAGGCTCAGGGGAATCTTATTAATGAATGTAAGAATGGTGGGAGGTAGTGAAGAAGAGGGTGTCAGACTCTTCTCAGTATTGCCCAGCGACAGGACAAGATGCAATGGACACAAGTTTAAACATGGGAAATTCAATCTGATCACAGAATCACAGAATGTTAGGGATTGGAAGTGACCTCAAAAGATCATCTAGTCCAATTCCCCTGCTGGAGCAGGAACACTTAGATGAGGCTACACAGGAATGTGTCCAGGCAGGTTTTGAATGTCTCCAGAGCAGGAGATTCCACAACCCCCCTGGGCAGCCTGTTCCAGTGTCTGTCACCCTCACTGAGAAGAAGTTTCTTCTCATATTTAAGTGGAACCTCCTGTGTTCCAGTTTGAACCCATTACTCTTTGTCCTACCATTGGTTGTCAAACTAATTTTCTTCCTGATTCCAAGAAAGCTTTAATTAATTAACTAATTAATTGTTGGTTTTAATTGGGATAGTGGTCAAACTTAAGTACAGGTTGCCCAGGTTTGAAACAAATAAAGTGCTTTTTTACACAGTGTATAATTGAACCATGGATGTTGTGTGGATGCTAAATAACCATTACATAAATGCATGGAAGAAACATTCATCAAGGTCAGTTAAACACAATGTTACCCACAGTTCTGGAATTTCCTGAACTTACAAGCCATTGGAAATGGAGAGAATACAACAGCAAAATGTTGATATATTCTTGCCATTCTCTTCACTCTTGTTTTGACTTTTTTTACTGGTCACTCTTGAAGACATGACACAGTACAGCTGACCTTATGTAGTTGGTTGTATGTTTATAAGTATAATGCATGTGCATTTTGTGATCCTTTTTATTGCAAATGCTCTGTAAGAAGAGCATAAGAGATAATGGGCGTCTGTCTTAGAAAAAGAAAATATACCTTGAACAGAGAAAGAAATAATTTGCACAGAGGGCTGATTTGTTTAGCAAGAAAGCTCCATTCTCATGTCTGCTTTTGATTAATACTGTGTTTTAAGACATTTTAAAAACTGATGTTTGATATACAATATGGGAAATTCCATACTGAAAACTATTCAAGCACAAAGGAAAATTTAATATGCTTTTAAGAGGCTTGGTGTAATTCAGAGATATATAAGTATAAATAAAATTACTTAAATTACTTAGCGTCAAATGCGAATTAGAAAATCTGTTCCTTTTGCAAAACACAGGAGTATAGCTGTATATTAGGAGACTGAAGAGTTTCCCATTTTAAAAAAGCAAATGATATAGTTTTAGGAAAATCTGGAACATATGCTGAAGAAAATGTTCATCATAATTAATTCTTAGGAAAAATAGTGAAGAACTTGATTTGCACAAGGCAGAAAACTGACAATCTGTAATGGGCTGAAATTGAGGAGACTGAGTTTTGGGGCTTATTTTCAGTTTTGATTATGACAAATAAAGCAAATCAAAAAACAACTCCAGTCTTGACTTATAATGCAAAGAAGGAAAAGTGTGGATAAGAGAGTTTTCTTATTTCTCTTATATTTTTTTTTTAGCTGAAGACCCGCATATTCAAACTGAGAAGAAAGAACAAGTGTGACAGGATTTTGTACTAGAAATCAGTACAAGGTTGAAAATGATGATAAATTAGACAGTGTGGGGATTAATTGAAGTCTGGGTAAGAAAGTCCTCTCTTGAAGATGAGAGCAGCTGAAGCTGCCTTTGAACTGATGTCAGTGGCACACTGTGATTAAATACATCTTGTTTTTAAAGTGCTGCCGATCCCCGTGGAGCAGTGATTAGGAACCCAGATCAATTATATGTTGGTATTGGTTGAAGAACCTTTCTTTTTCCTGCTGTTGGCAGCTTTGCGAGCCTTTGGGATGAGATGGTAAAAAGGAGGAACTCCAGGATACTAACCCAGAAAGGCTGTTTGGTTAGGATTGGAAAAGCCCTACAGAACATCACATCTATTATTATTATTTTTTTTATTATTATTACTTTTTATTTTTTCTCCCCACATCTGCCCTGGGTAAGTACTGACCTGCTTCATCCAGCACTGAGCCTGGTGCTCGCTGTGCTCAGACATCACGAGCTGCATCTGGGGGGCTGAATGCAGCAATAAATGTTGTAGGTCTCTTTGCCTGTGTTTTGATTGCTTTGATAATATGGTTCTATTGTGTGTGATGACAATTAAATAACATTTAAAGCATCAGACAGAAAAGAAGCATGAAGGAGCAGGGCTGGATTCAGGGGGAAAAATGCTCTGATTTAAATAGTGAGATCTCATGGAGAAAGTGAGAGAAAAAAAGGGAGACAAAGAAAGAGAGAAGAAAGAAGGAAGGAAGGAGAAAGAGAGAGAGAAAAAGAGAGAGAGACAGAGAGAAAGAGAAAAGAAAGAGAAAGAGAAAAGAAAGAGAAAGAGAAAGAGAAAGAGAAAGAGAAAGAGAAAGAGAAAGAGAAAGAGAAAGAGAAAGAGAAAGAGAAAGAGAAAGAGAAAGAGAAAAGAAAGAGAAAAGAAAGAGAAAAGAAAGAGAAAAGAAAGAGAAAGAGAAAGAGAAAAGAAAGAGAAAGAGAAAAGAAAGAGAAAGAGAAAAGAAAAAGAAAGAGAAAAGAAAGAGAAAGAGAAAGAGAAAAGAAAGAGAAAGAGAAAAGAAAGAGAAAGAGAAAGAGAAAAGAAAGAGAAAGAGAAAAGAAAGAGAAAGAGAAAAGAAAGAGAAAGAGAAAAGAAAGAGAAAGAGAAAGAGAAAAGAAAGAGAAAGAGAAAAGAAAGAGAAAGAGAAAGAGAAAAGAAAAAGAGAAAGAGAAAAGAAAGAGAAAGAGAAAAGAAAGAGAAAGAGAAAGAGAAAAGAAAAAGAGAAAGAGAAAAGAAAGAGAAAGAGAAAAGAAAGAGAAAAGAAAGAGAAAGAGAAAGAGAAAAGAAAGAGAAAAGAAAGAGAAAGAGAAAAGAAAGAGAAAAGAAAGAGAAAGAGAAAAGAAAGAGAAAAGAAAGAAAGAGAAAAGAAAGAGAAAGAGAAAAGAAAGAGAAAAGAAAGAGAAAGAAAAGAAAGAGAAAAGAAAGAGAAAAGAAAGAGAAAAGAAAGAGAAAGAAAAGAAAGAGAAAAGAAAGAGAAAAGAAAGAAAGAGAAAAGAAAGAGAAAGAGAAAAGAAAGAGAAAAGAAAGAGAAAGAAAAGAAAGAGAAAGAAAAGAAAGAGAAAGAGAAAAGAAAGAGAAAGAAAAGAAAGAGAAAGAGAAAAGAAAGAGAAAAGGAGAAAGAGAAAAGAAAGAGAAAAGGAGAAAGAGAAAAGGAGAAAGAGAAAAGAAAGAGAAAAGGAGAAAGAGAAAAGAAAGAGAAAAGGAGAAAGAGAAAAGAAAGAGAAAAGGAGAAAGAGAAAAGAAAGAGAAAAGGAGAAAGAGAAAAGAAAGAGAAAAGGAGAAAGAGAAAAGAAAGAGAAAAGGAGAAAGAGAAAAGAAAGAGAAAAGGAGAAAGAGAAAAGAAAGAGAAAAGGAGAAAGAGAAAAGAAAGAGAAAAGGAGAAAGAGAAAAGAAAGAGAAGAGAAAGAGAAAAGAAAGAGAAAAGGAGAAAGAGAAAAGAAAGAGAAAAGGAGAAAGAGAAAAGAAAGAGAAAAGGAGAAAGAGAAAAGAAAGAGAAGAGAAAGAGAAAAGAAAGAGAAAGAGAAAAGAAAGAGAAAAGAGAGAAAAGAAAGAGAAAGAGAAAAGAAAGAGAAAAGAGAGAAAAGAAAGAGAAAGAGAAAAGAAAGAGAAAGAGAAAAGAAAGAGAAAAGAGAGAAAAGAAAGAGAAAGAGAAAAGAAAGAGAAAGAGAAAAGAAAGAGAAAAGAGAGAAAAGAAAGAGAAAGAGAAAAGAAAGAGAAAGAGAAAAGAAAGAGAAAAGAAAGAGAAAGAGAAAAGAAAGAGAAAAGAGAGAAAAGAAAGAGAGAAAAGAGAGAAAGAGAAAAGAAAGAGAGAAAAGAAAGAAAGAGAGAAAGAGAAAAGGAAGAGAAAAAAGAGAAAGAGAGGGAGAAAGAGAGAAGCAAAGAAGGAAAGAAAGAGAGAGAAGAAGGAAGGAAGGAAGGTCGGTCCTGAGTGCTTAAAATGCCTTTTGAGCAGAATTTTACTGTCTGGAGTGCTGTAACCACCCACTGAGTCAGGAAAAACTTTGATGAATTTCTCCATTGCTCCCTTTGACCTTAAAGGTTGTGCTTCAGGATAAGCACTATATTATGCCTGCTTTGCCAGGTTTAGACAACACCAACACTTAAATCAAGACTCTGAGAGCAGATGACCCTCTCCATTTGTGACAGGCTCAATCTGATGGGTTTGCTCCAAGGAAATACAAAAAATAAGTGCCTTTCAGGAAACTGAGACATGATGCAGAGTCACACCAGCCACATCTCAGTAGCTGTCTGCTACTGATAAAACTCCAGAATAAGGCAGGCCAACGTCTGTGCCCTTCCTCGGCTCCAGGCTGCAAACCAGGGACTGAAATCCTTTCCCTGAGTGCTGCTTGTTTCCATAGACTGTTCTGTGATTTCCCTGGGAGAGCTCTGTTCTGGCTGACTCAGTGGAAATACACCATTATTGCAAGGACCAGAGCAGGGACATGGCCAAAACCCCTCTGCGTGGTGTGATCCACCAAGCGGTTGGACTTCTCGGTAATTAGAGCTCACACAAGCAGCTAGTTTTGATGACTGATTGATGTTAATTACCTTTAGGATATAATCCCTCTTGCCTCTGACTATTCAAATACTGGCCTGAAAAGTCAAGAGAGAAAAAGAGGAAAAGTGCCCTCTTGGAAACTGTTTTCATATCCATTATTTTTAGCCCATTGGCTGCTAATTATTCACTGCGTGTGAGCTCACATTATCATACATTGCAGAAAAGGCACCACGAAAGGTGTTATAGATAGCATTTATGAATACAAAGAGCTTTGAAAAACTACTTTTAATCTATAACAGTCAAGTCAAACCTACACTCCAGTGAGTAAATCACCTCTTAAATGGTTTGGACAAACTTTCCTAAAACTCTACATATAGTGATTTTATTCTCTTCAATCATTCTTCCATGGGGGTACTTGCTATGAAAGCAAACCCTGGCCATGCTGACAAATGGAACTGAGTGTGTTAGGGTTTTTTCCCTTTCTCAAAAGAAGTCAAAATTATAGATATATTTATACATGTATATTTATTTCAGGTTTGTTTTCAGACCATTGTTTTCAACTGGTGGAGCTATCCTGTTCACCAGATTGACTATAGTATATATAGTATAGTATATGGAAAATAATATGCACTGCAGGAAAAAAATAGAACACATAGCGGTACATGAGGGGCCTCTCTGGAAGGAATAATTTCCCCCTGAAGACACTAGAGCTTGTTCTGGGATTCCCCTATAACCATGTTTTGTGGTCTCTTAGTGTGCAAAAGAGACCTCTGTCAAAAGGAAACTAGAGATTACATAGTCTGCAAGTCCAGAAAAATGATGTGCTACTTCCAGGGGTTTACTGGCTCAGCAGAGGGGTCAAAGAAAAAGTTCATATTTAATTCTGTTTGTTCCTAAAGAATGAGACAAGGACACCAGAGACATGGGTGAGAATAACTATTTCAAATCTTACTGATAGTGGCTTTCCACATGAGATTTTCTCTAGCAGCAAAGCTGATTTAGGATAGCCTTGCCTTTGTCTCGAGGGCTCATTCTCACCAATGTGTGTTGCTGTAGGATTGTGATGAAATCACCTGAATCAACACAAAACACTATTAAAAAAAAAATCCATGACTCTTTGAAAAGAAGAACAGTTGACAGGAGGATGGATAAAGAAATGGGATGAGAGAAGAATTTAACTCAAAAAGGGGAGGAATGTAATTAAAATACTTACAGCTGAAAGGAAGATGAAGTTTAATCAGCGATGTGGTACTTCCCTCTCACAAGGGAGCTGAGCTCTGTCTTTCCAAACAGGTCCAGTCCTTTCTCCATTATCCCTCTGCTTTCTAAGCACTTTCTGGCAGTGGCTGAAATGCTTTGCAGAAATTTAATCATGGTCTGAAGGTGGTTTAGAAGATTGGCTCCCATTCAGCTTGACACTTAAGCATTTAATTTTAATAATAAAATAATCCTGTGGGGCAACTCTAAGGCAGAGAGTCCTTTGATGGGTTGGATTTGGCTTCTTGGAAACAAGGGGTTTAATAGCCATTGAAAGTACTGGGCTTCTCTGTGTGGCTCAGGCATGCCAGCAAAGTTGTAGGAGTCTGCTCTGGAGTTTGAATTTGATGAACTAAAGCTGTTTTCTAGGAGACATGCACGTATGAAGACAGGTAAGCAAATTAACACAGAACTAGTTACAAAAAGGAGAAAAATGACAGAAGGCGGCCAACTCAAAGAACGTGAAGAGACCTCTTGGGTTGAATTCTGGCCTCATGAGGCCTATTTTGCAAAAGCAGTTCTGTTTCTGTTTTGTGGAGAAAAAGACCTGATACAGGTTTGGGTTTTTTGTTTTTGTTTTTGTTGGTTTTGTTTGTTTGTTTGTTTGTTTTTGGTTTTGGTTTTTTTTGTGTGTTTTTGTTTTTGTTTTTGTTTTTGTTTTGTTAATTTGAAGGAATAAAACAATCATGATAGAAGAAAATGACAACTACAAAAATTCAAATTAACAACAGTAAACCTGAAGTCCTATTCTATCATCTTCTTTTTCCTCCTAAGAATATGAGAAGACAATATGAGAATATGAGCATAGGACACTTCACATGACCTCAAAGTTTAGCTACATCTAAAAAGGGTCACCATTTAGAGATGAGGTGACAGTGTGTCTGGTGCTGATTGCCACTTAATCAGCTGAGTTCCTGAGATATGTAATTCACAGCAATTTCTATGATGTCTCATCATAGACTGGGTAGATAGACTGAGACAAATGTTTTTAATGCAGCACAGTGATCACCCATCACTTCCTTGCTTTCTGTTAACTGCTTCTAAGTGCAAACCAAATCTAAGGGCACGTCTCTTGGACCCCCAAAATAATGCACTGGAACAACTTGTTCTTTGAACACTGGAAGTGTTAAAGAACTGAAGAGACTGGGCTATTATAGAGTAGTCACTCAGCCGAATTTCCTTGTACTTGTTAAAGTGCCAATAGTGACAGTGTGGGTTTTTTTGCTGTTGTTGTTTTGGTTTGGGTTTTTTGTCTTGTTTTTGTTTGTTTGTGGTTTTTGATTTTTTTTTTCTTTTTTTCCCTAAAGCAAGGAATTTCATAAAAATTTCTGGTGCAGCTACAGCTCTTTTAATCAACAGAGAAATTAGTAAGTCTGCTTCTTGATTAAAGATTAATTTCCATAAAGCATACTCTCATATATCTTTGAGACCTTTCTGATCCACCAGGTACAGTTGTGACTGTCCAACAGTTTCAGAAGTTGTAGTGTGAGGAATGGGCAGATGGATGAAAAGTGATAATATAAACCTTCCAGCTTCAACATAACAGCACTAAGAGTATTGTTCTTAGCTTTGATGTCCGTGAAATAGAATTACACTAGCAAATTTCTTCCATACCAATCCCAAAAATATGGTCAATTAGGAGCCTGCATTTTATAAAAATTTGATTTATGAACCCAACATGGTGACTTGTTGAAGAATACTATTTAATAGTTTTGGATCCAGGGAGAAAGCCGACATCTTTTCTAGGAAGCATTAACCTTCATTTTTCCTCACTTGCACTGAACAAATAATTTTGTTGCACATTTTATTATTGTTAAAGTTATATTTGAAATAATAACCATTGTCTGCAGTTTCACCTCCTGAGGATACTGTTATCACTGTCTTCAATGCCCTTTTGAAGAACATGAGGGAAATTTGGCCAGCCAGTTCTATGGTGCAAATATGAATCATCTGTGATAAAGTCTGGACCTAC
The DNA here is from genome assembly GCF_964273445.1 of Streptopelia decaocto. Lineage (NCBI taxonomy): Eukaryota > Metazoa > Chordata > Aves > Columbiformes > Columbidae > Streptopelia > Streptopelia decaocto. The sequence continues at coordinate 76,878,487 of NC_138657.1, forward strand.
CCGCTGAACATCCTGGTTTGCAATTTATTGCAAGCAACATAGAATATCCTGAGTTGGAAGGGATCCACAAGGATCATCCAGTCCAGCTCCTGTCCCTGCACAGGAGAAGTCCACAGTTCACATCATGTGTCTGAGGTCGTTGTCCAGTCTCTTCTTGAACACTATCAGGCTTGGGGAGCCTGGGGAGCCTGTTCCAGTGTCCAGCACACTCTGGGTGAAGAAACTTTTCTGAATGTCAAACCTGAACCTCCCCTGACACATTTTCCTGCCATTCCCTCGGGTTCTGTTGTTGGTCACTAAAGAGAAGAGATCAGCCCCTACCCTTCCTCCTCCTCCCCTTGTGAGGAAGCTGTAACCATGATGAGGTGTCCCCTCAGTCTCCTCTTCTCCATGCCGAACAAACCAAGTGACTTTATCTGCTCCTCATACAGCTTCCTCTCCAAACCCTTCACCAACTTTGGAGGCCTCCTCAGGACCCTCTCCAGTAGCTTTATATCTTTTTATTCTGTGGCACCCAGAACTGCACACAGTGCTCCAGGTGAGGCTGCACCAGTGCAGAGCAGAGTGGGACAATCACCTCACTTGCCCAGCTGGCAATGCTGTGCTGGATGCACCCAGAACAGGGGTGGCCCTCTTGGCTGCCAGGGACACTGTTGGCTCATGTTCAGCTTGCCAACAAGCAGAACCACCAGATCCCTCTCTGCAGAGCTGCTTTCAGCATCTCGATCCCCAGTCTGTGTGTATAACCAGGGTTGAGGTGTGCCAGGTGCAAAATCCAGCACTTGCCCTTGTTGAACTTCATGTGGTTGGTACTCTGAGCCTAATTAAGATTTGTAAAAGCCTGTTATTCAGCTTAAGGTGCTGCTGAACTTTATAGCCAGCAGGAACAGGGTGAAGAGCTATGCTTCACTGGAACTACACAGAGTTTGGTCAGGGTGCAACAGTTACAACTTTACCCAGCTCTGCAGTTCTGGCTACAAGCATTCCAATAAATTACTATTTCCAAAGCCTTGAGGGTTTGTTATTTCACATCTCTCACAGAGGACCTATTTTCTCCAGGCTTCAACAACTGCAGAGAGGATGAGAGGCTGTATGGGAGACAAGGAGGCAGAGAATGATCCCTTGGGCTGAGGGATCTCTCTGAGAAGTGATGGAAAAGCTCCATAATGAAACAGACATTCCCTGCACTGTACAGACATCATGTTAATGCCATGCCCAGGTGTAAAATGGAAGCTAATTGAGGCAATCGAGCAAAAGATTGGTGCCTCACACAAGACATCAGTCCAGCATGCAGAACCCAGGTGTTCTGTGGGAAATAATTAGATCAGGAAGTGAAGGCGAGATGAGGATTTGATGGGAGAAGCAGGAGGCTTGAGAGGAAAAAAAGCAAAAGAAAGGAATAATTATTGAGTTTGGTACAGCAAGGAGGGAGAGTAGTAAAGAAAAAATTGCACAGCATGTGGCTCAGTGCAGGGATTTGGGACAGTCACTAGGGTTTGATGAAAACCCCATGATGGCATCCAGGGAGGGCTGTTACTCCGTGAGCCAGCATGTGCCCAGGTGACCACCAGCATCCTGGCTTGTATCAGCACTGGTGTGGCCAGCAGGCCCAGGGCAGTGACCATCCCCCTGAGAAGGCCAAACCTGAAATCCTGGGGTAAATTTTGGGCCCCTCACAACAAGAAGGACCTTGAGGTGCTGGAGAGAGTTCAGAGAAGGGAATGGAGCTGGGGAAGGGGCTGAAGCACAAGTGTGATGGGAGCGGCTGAGGGACCTGGGGTGTTCAGCCTGGAGAACAGGAGCTGAGGGGAGACCTTGTTGTTATCTACAACTACCTGAAAGGAAGTTGTAACATGGATGGTGTTGGTCTCCTTTCCCAAGTGACAAGTGATAGGATGAGAGGAAATGGTCTCAAGTTGCACCAGTGGAGATTTAGATTGAAAATTAGGAAAAATTTCTTCATGGAACAGGTTGTTGAGCATTGAAAGAGGCTGCCCAGGGAAGTGGTGGAGTCAACATCACTGGAGGTGCTTAGAAGATGCATAATATGGTTCTTAGGGACACTGTTTAGTGACAGTGTTTAATGGTTAAACTCAATGATCTTGAGATTCTTTTCTAACTAAAATGATTCTATGATTTTATTATAATATGTATAAGACAGTCTGAAGGCTGCTCTGAGGTGCTGATGGAGTACAGACTTGCTGTCCATGGGAGATATGGAGAGCGGGGCACACCGAGGGCTGGGCTCTTCCTACCTCTGGTGTCAACTTCACGAGTCTTTGGCTCTCTTTAATTCTCCCTTGATTGCAAAGGGGGACCAGAACTCCTAATGTCTCAATTTTAGATTTGCCAGCATAAGGTGAGATACATCCTGACCCAGGTGTAGTATCTGTTTGTAATCAGATAAGTTTAGCAACCTGGAAGTTTTGCTGTGTCAGGGTGCCATTGCCCTAGAATGTTGTACCATCTGCCTCAAAGTATTTTTTTTTTTGCAGTCCATGGTGTTACCCACTATAATTTTCAGTTGTTTGCAGACTGAGTGTTCATTTTGTGCACAATAAGCTTGTTCTTACTGACAGAACCTAACAATTATGTGAAAATGGTTTCAGTTCTGAGTTTCCCATGGAACTTGGCTTGTTTTGCCACCATCTGTCTGTATTACTAACTTTCAAAACTGTAGGCTGTGAGATAAAGACTGATAGTTTTGTCAAGCCATCTCTCTGATTTTTAGCTTTTTTTCAAGCAAACTTATGAAAACATGTATTGAATCCTAGTCTTAGAGGCTGAGACTAAACCCTAAAGTATACAAGGAAGAACTGTTCTGTAACATTCTAGCAAAAGCTAATGAAGTGTTCTAGTCCTCTGTGTGCTGGCTCTTGTATGGCTATTTATTTTCTTCAAAGAAGCTTTTTAAAAAGTCCAAAAGGCAGGGGGAAGAATGCTTTATTTCTCTGAACAGACGGTCTGTAGAGTATACGATGAGACCCTGTTTTTGAACTGAATCTTTAAGTGATTTCTGACACCTAAACAGGAAGAAATACACTGGCCTTTTCTTTCATTGTAGGTATCTGATGGTGATGAAATGCCCACAGACCTGTGAAGTTCTCTGAGTTCCAAATTTTTAGTTTATAGAAGACCCTGGCAAAGGTGAGTTTTGTGCTGTTTTACACACAAGTGGTTTTTAAAGGCTAGGATTTCTAACCTGCCTTCTACTTTGTTGTTCAGGGAGACAAAATTGTTTCTGCTGCCTCCAGTAGGTAATAACTTGAGTGTTTATCTAATTCACAGTAATTTTGATGATACAGCATCTCAGGTCTTTAGGTGACTCCTTGGATTTTCATTTTTGCAGTATAATGTCCTTTTATGCTCTTTTAGATCCTGTAAAGACAAAATTAGAGACTCCGGTTTAAAAAAAATAAAAACAAAATAAATAAATAAAATAAATAATAAAAAAAAAAAACAAAAAAACCAAATCAAAACAAAAAAACAAATCAAAACAAACGAACAAAAAATCCCCCCAAACAACAACAAAACACCACCATACAGCAATTTTGCATTGAGCAAGGTCTTAACTGCCGTGCAATCACATTGAACTAAATCTGTCCTAAAGTTTGTTCTCCCCAGGCAGGATGGGCATGGCAAACCATTTGACTGAATGGCTCCACCAGAAGTAGTTATATGCTACAGTTTTTCTGCAGCGTGCCAAGTTCTCTGTCATCCCTTCAGCTGTGTTGATACAACTATGTGTGGGGTTGCAGTTTAAACCAGGTCTCTGAAATTATCTAGGTTGAAAAAAAAAAAAAAAAAACAAACCAACAATGCAACCTTGTTCTCTAATTTATTTTTGTACATTTTTGCTTTGTCCATCAGCACCATAGACTCTGTTGATTTGGTATAGAAAGGACAGGGAAGGGAAGGGAAGGGAAGGGAAGGGAAGGGAAGGGAAGGGAAGGGAAGGGAAGGGAAGGGAAGGGAAGGGAAGGGAAGGGAAGGGAAGGGAAGGGAAGGGAAGGGAAGGGAAGGGAAGGGAAGGGAAGGGAAGGGAAGGGAAGGGAAGGGAAGGGAAGGGAAGGGAAGGGAAGGGAAGGGGCAATGGAAAAGTATTGAGAGAAGAAAACAGAAGAAGTGTAAGTAGTTTCATGCTTTCTTGCTGTGCTCTTTGCTTTCTTGATAGGCAAGGGCTTGAGCTGGTCATGTCAGTAACAGCCAGTTCCCTTTGGAAGAGAAAAAAGGTGGACTGTGACCCCAAGTTAGAAGGGAAGGACCAGCACATGAATGCTATACAGTGCATGCATTTTCCTGGCACATATGATGGATTTCTTTTTAATACTCACAGCACTGTGTAATTTTAACTGCTGCTTGCTATTTATTTTGCTTTAATCTGTGTCATTTCTCTGTGTTTTTTATCTTCTTTCCCACTGCCCCTCAAGTTATGTATTGCTAGCCAGGCTCCTATAATATTAGGGGGTCTTTTCAAGTAGGAAGGACCATGTTTGTGGGGAAGAAAAATTTCAATAAATTATCCATGAAATTTGTAACTGTCAGAGTACAAAATTCAAAGTACTTAAAAAAAATAAATAAAATAAAGCAAATGTTTGCATTTACATTCCATACTGGGAACTTCTGTTTTAAACTGAAGCTAAAGCCTTTATCTGGACTGTCAGTGTTATAGATGATGCCTTTATATGTATAAAGATTTGCATAGTTTTTATCAAAGTGATGCACTTAGCCGATTTAACATTCAGACGTTTTATTTAAGAAGGGGGGAAAGATAATATTTTAGTAGAATATGAAAAATGGATCACCTTTATTCAGACCAGTCCATCAATCTTTCTTGCATTAGTTCACTTTGGGCACAGGAGCTGGTTTTGGTGTTTTTCCTGGATATAGTGTCTGCAAGACAGACTATGGTTCTGGTCTTCCATCTTGGTTTTCAAACTCCATCTGTAAAGTGTCACTCCCTCCATACTCTTATGGTACCAGGATTCCTGCACATGGTGCTGAATGTACTGGAGATTAATTTAGGAATCACCAGTTGGAGCAAAGAGATTTGGGTTAGTTTGGGTTGGGTTGGGTTGGGTTGTTTCTTTAAAGCCTTGCATTAAGTTCAGGATTGCATCTTCAGATCTCGTTGAGATCATGTGTAACCTGCTGGTCACTATGTATCGTGTGACCATGCTCCACAGATGGTGCAAATCTACTGTGATTCTCCCAAAGGATGAGTTCATAACAGCCTAACTCAGTCTGTCTGAGCTGCCTTTCCCTGTTCCAGCACTAAGAGAGTCGTGTGACTATGCAGTTCAGGGAGCAAGCCAACAAAAACCTGATCCATCGCTTTAATAGTATTGGATTTCTTTGTCCTGAACTCACTGAACTGTCTGTTTGTGGCAGTCCCAATTTAGTGTATCCTGCCATGGAGCAGCACCTCAGACTGTTGACACAGAAGATTTTATCACAGAAAGTGTCCATTTCAGTCACTGGTGTGTGGTGGTTTGTATAACAATCTTAACCAGGGAAAATATATTAAAGGGTATTCAATCCACTGCACTGAAGCATAATAGAATTGAATAGCAAGAAGTTTAGGTCAAATAAATTCAAATGGAAAAGAACGAATTCTGTCAAGGTGTTTAAGCACATGGTAAGCTTACCAAAGAAAGTGGTAAATTCACAGTGGAGCATTTACTCTGAGACTGGATGTCTTACTTAATGATAAGCTATAGCTCAGCCACCAGCAAGTTATTTGGCTTGGTCGTGTTCAGTTAGGAAGAAAGAAAGAATAATTCCTTCTGCCATGGTGGGTGAAATCCTGTGGCCTGTGTTAAACAGAAGGTCATGCTTGCAGAGGGTTATGATCAATTCTCTTTCGAGATCTATGAATCTCTGCTGGTAGATGTTCTAAGGTTGCCATTTGCTATGTGTTTTACTGAATATGTGAAGGGAAGTCCCAGACCTCCCAGATGTGAAATTGGTTGCAATTGTATTAATCTCACAAAAATTATCTAGCCTTTGGACACATACATTTCCACACAAACTGTAACAACCTGCAGTGTCATCTTGGCACTCCCAAGTTGCTAGAGCTCTAGAATTTGCATTATAGTATCTGTGGGTTAAATCCTATTTCCAAGAAGGCAGAAGACACAGGTTCTTTCAAATTTAGGCTTTTGCCCTACATCACCCAAATGGGCTCTGCAGCCTCAATATCGAGAAGCCTGGATTCCTATCTGGCAGAATCTAATGGCTGAAAAAGGTGGGTCCAACTCCTCTAAATACAGTAGAGAAAAACCCACAGTAGGAGAGGTGTGTCTGAAAACAGTGGGCATGTATATCTATGCAAAATCTAGCTCTAGGGTCCTCTCTAGAGAGTGAACACTTTTTTTTTTCTTTTTTTTTTCTTTTTTTTTTTCTTTTTTTTTTTTCCCCCTCAGAAAATGGCCATTTCCACCCTTTTGGCTGAGACTCTGTGTGTCATTACTCACTTAGGAATGAGGAATGAGAGTTCAAACTTCACCCAGCTGGGTTGATGGAGTTTATCATAAGCACCAGGGTCTTCACAACAATGATCAAAGCATCAAATAACATCTGTCCTTTCTGGTAAAGGTCTAACTCTCAGCCACAAGGGAAAAAACTTAAAAACACAAACCAAAACAAACAACAACAACCAAAAAACACCCATGATCTTCTCCATTATAAAATTAAGCTTTAGTCCTCATTGAAGTCTGTGCTCTTCCCAAGGCCTCTCCAGAATTTCAATATGAAGCTAGAATCAGGCTTCAAAAATTCTTCCATCTGCTAAGTTGGCCTGCTACAATTGTGCCCAGGTTTCACCGGTACATGGAAAGACCAACCTAGTGAGTACATTCCTTTTCCTCTCTCTCTAGACCATACTGACAGCCTCCTATGAACAACAGTAACACTGGAGGGTCTTCTAGACACTGTGTTGTCCACAGAAATACAGCAGAATTATTACAGCTCCCATGCCGGTCAGTCCCTTTTCATATAAACCTCTCACAGCTGGATTCAGCTTATTCACATAAGAATCTTTGATTTGTTGGTTTTTTGTTGTGGTTTTTTTTTTTTTTTTTTTTTTTAAGATGAAAATATCTCTCAGTTGCAGAGAAGAGTTTACAGTCTCCATTTGAGAGGAAGCTGAAGGCTGCAAATCACAACACAGGGATTTTATTTTCTTTTTGAATACTGTGATTCTTAAACTTGATCTCATGATTTTCAAGGTGGGGAATAGCAGATCAGAATTGTTATCCTGCCTCCATCAAGTGCTTATACCTCCTGCTATCAACTACTGCCCTGCGGAAAAGCGAGCTTTACTACTTATAGAATTTATGTGAGTCCAATGCAATGGCAATTACGATGTATTAGGGCAGCTCTGGGCATAGGGCTGCAGTTGCAATGTGGCAAAATCCCCCACTGCTGTCTCTTCCTAAGCAGCAAGCATCTCATCCGTTTTTCTTGTTCCTTCTCTTTGATGTTCTTACTGAAATTAATCACTTCACAGCAGCAAAGGCTTGCTACTGGCCTCTTGTGACTTAGCTATCTGTCATGGATTTTATTTAATATAATAGTATAAAACCTTCTTGTGTTCAGATCTTTTCTGATGTTTGTTTAGAAAGTTTGTGAGTTATTATCTCCCTCTCCCTACCCACTCCAGCCATGTAGAGCTTATGAATTGCTGGTTGTCAGTCTGCAGACTCAGTGGCCACATGAACTGCTTGTCGCCCATGGTATTAAACTAAGCTTGCCTTGCTCCTTAAGCCCAGGTTGCCGCCTTCTTATCTCCTGCTAGAAATAATCTCTTTGACAGCTTTGCACAGGGCCTGTGAGACACACCAAGGCCATAGATAGTAGTTCTGTCATGCGATGCAGATTTTGGTCAGGAATAGTTATCTCTTCTGCATGGTTGCTAGCCTGTGGTGTATCCCAAGCAAAAACCCTGGCACAGACCCAAAACGACTCTGAAATGTAACTTTCCGCTGTAACTTTTCCACTGAACTTTCCACTGTTTTTCAGCGAAATGGGCAGTGAACCTCCAGAGGTGCATGTTAACAGACTTGAAAGCCAGGGATTTAGTCATGGTTGGTCATTTACTGGAGAAACAGGCATGTGGTCTCGAAACAGATGTCAACAGAAACCCGAGGAGCCTATTTTAGTGGTTTGGACTAGATACTCATGCACTGAAGCTAGGTGAGATGAATTGCAACTTGTGTGATCTAAAGTTCACACAGTAAATGAGTGTCTTGTTGGAGAAACCTGTTGGAGAAACCTTGCCGGTGCTTGACCAAGGTCATTGTCTCCTTCCCCATCCCACTGAAAGCAGTAGGGTTTTAAACTGCTCTGATAACAAAACTAGTGAACAGTAAATGGAGGCCAGCTGTGGATTTGTCTCAAAAATCGTGCTACAGCTCCAAAACAAAACACTGCAGCTGCAGTTCTGTTTTCTTACAGGGATACAGCAAAGGGCCATAGAGACAAACCCAGAACAAAATACCAGACCAATGCTCTATAATATGGGGATTGTTGGTGCTCTTGTTTCAATACCATAATCCATCTGCTCCACCCAATGATGTGAAGAAATGTGTGTGTTTCTTCTCTTTAGGAGTTGGCTTCCTAAGCCTTTTGCTTAACAACTGGAATAATATCTGAGCACTACTCCTGTGGTATTGAGACAATAAAAAAAAAAAAAAACAACTTGCATTTTTTATATTTATTATTTTGTTATTTTATGTTTATAAAGATAATCACATTTAGCTGTTTATTTCTGAAAGTTCTTTAATAGGAAACACCTATTAAAATGGATGAAATGGATCATTAATGAGATAAGTAACTGGAAAAATAAGATTTAAAATACTTATAAGTGTTTTTACCAAAACATTTACATTGTTTCTCTTAAAATAGAGTAAATCTATTCAATCAGCTGATGGAATGGCAGTTTGACACTATTTAATTATTTGTGAGAGCTTTGTTCACTGGTTAAAGAGAGACTACTGGGTCAAGGAGTTCTAGAAGTTAGGACCAGAGGTTTGAAATAATGAGAGATGAGAATAATGGCATCGTTTTTAAGAGAACAAAGGCAATACTTGAATGATGAAGCTTCTCAACTTTGATTCAGATTGACTGTGTGTTTTTGGGTAGATAATTTAGGTTAACATAATGGACACAGCCAAGTTAGACTGTAGTTATCCTCCTGTAATCAGTGGAGACAAATGCTTTCTGAGGAAGAGTGGGGTCACTAATACTGCTTTTGGAACTCTGTGTCTCTTTTTGTTGACATTTTAGGGAACCTAAGTAGAACTGGGGAGGAAAACACCCCAAATGTTGTAATCACATATAAAGCATATGCTGATAAAAAATACAAAAGCTTTTGTAAGTCTTTTGAGATCAAAAGCCATTAGAATAAGTCATTAATTTCTGCTCCTGAAGTTTTACCTGAGAAAAAAAAAAATCCAGAAAAAAAAAAAAAATTGCTAAAAAACACTGAGAGAACAGCCATGAAAGGAAAACTGAGTTAGAAATAATATATTGATCTTGCTAGTGTATATTTATTTACTTTATTTTCAAAATCTCAATCTGCTGTATTGGCTGAAATATTGGCACCATACCATTCTATCAAAGACCTTTCATTTCTTCTGGACCGTTGTCACGGCTGCAGCTGCTGTGGCAGACAGAAATGAATAAATTGATTCTTGATTTTCCTACCATGACACAAAACCTTAAAAATTAACAAGTATTGACTGAAGTACTGGACCATGTTGAATATTCAGACTACTTGAGTTCATGTACCAGCTGACTCTAAAGGCATAGCAAAAAAATAATTAACCTTTATGAGATGTAGTATTTTACATAAGAATCAGGGTTCTCATGTTCTTTCGTGTTGCCAATGGTTGAAACTGTATTCCTTATTGTTCCTTCATTTAAAGAAGAATACTCACAGGTATGAGAATAGTATTGATGACACCTCGGTAATTCTCTAAAACAAACAGAAAACTTCTAGTGATTTAGTGAGTGGATTCTTTTGCATGGGAGGAAGACTGTTTTCCCAAGGCCACTGTGACATATGTCTACATCAACAATTCTCTTTTGAATCCTTAGGGAGATTCTATGTTATGCTGCAAAATCAGAGGGTGGTAATTGGGAACAACCACAGCAAAGTGTTAATAGTGGTGAGAGTTGAGGAGGGCCTATTAAAATCACACACGAGGACATATTCTTTTAAGTCTAAGCAAAGTCTCCTTTATCAGCTTTTAGATTTCTCCCAGGAAAAAACTACCAAGAGACCAGCAGAGCCACACGTGTGGATATTGGCTTCCTTTACTTGCTGGGTCAACACCATGTTGGTACAACACCAGTGGGGTCCTCCTGGAAGGAAACAGCCTCTGTTAAAGTCAGCCAAAGCCAGAGACTATCATCTAGTAATTTAATCTACTATCAACCTAATAATTCGATTTCATTACGTATTGTATTAATGCAGTGGTTTGATCATTCAGAGTCTATTGATTTACTGATTTAATTTTAATTGTGACCTATCCTAGTAAAAATGTAGTATATTAGCTCACTAATAGATGCTCTTAAGTGAGCATTTGCTTGCTCATCCTTTTAAATAAATCCATTCAAAGTATACAGAACTGTTTTATTCTGTGTGCCTGCAGTGTGGGTCACACTTTCTGAAGACACAATTAACCTCAAGTGAGAAATTTGCAAGCCACTAAGATATTGCATTGAAAAGTAAAACCAAGGTCTTTTCACCTTATTATGTAAGACACTATAAAGCCTTCATTTTCTTGCTGGAAAGAGAATTCCGGAGGAGAGATGAAAAGACAGGGTGCAATGAGCAGAAATGCTGAAGTTTGGGGTTTTCTTTTTTCCTCTCTTTTCCATTAGGATAACACTTGGGGAATACAGTACCACCAAGGGTCCATCTGGTGGCACTGTTAGCCGAAATCTTTATTTCACAAACAGAAGGACAAATCTCACACAAGAATAGTAGAAGGGAAAGGACAATCCTTGCTAATGGGGCTATTCATATCACAATGGTCAAATGACATGGTAAAGCCTCATTTTATGTGCCACATTCTCTTCAATTCTTCTGTTCCATTAGCAGGATTTACACAAATGGGAATATCTGACTTTTTATTACTTTTTTCTTCTTCTTCTTTTCAGTTATAGAAAGTATCAGAGAATGCCTCTTGTTAAATAAATGCCCAAATATGCAATCATGTATAGATATTAGTGTGTGTGTGGGTCTGCTTTTTTCCTTTAGTGTCAGAAATTGGGTAATGCTGAGCCTGGCAAACTTATTAGCAATCATAAGCAGAAATTCAGGAATTTAAAATGCAAATATACCTAACACATAGGTGTATGGAAGAAATATTTTAATTATTAGTTCTTATTTTGTACATTAAAAATCATTCAATATGCTCCTGTTTGGAACTGCTTCTAAAGACACCCTTGTTCTTTCGTACTTTATGCATCTGTGAAGAGTTAATATATCTGCTCTTCTTGTATTAAATACACCTCTTTAAAGCCATTGAGATTAACAAATTTTTAGTGGCAGTGACTTGGGGTCACTGATGGAGAGATTCAGATGCCTAAACCTGGATGTTCAGGACCTGTTGAGATGCCACAGGGTATCCAAGGCACCTCTGCTGTGCTGCAGATAAGACAAAGGAAATCTGATGCACCCACATCCTGTTGGAAAGTGTGTGGGCACCAAGTGGGAAATCACAAGGGACTATCCCTCCCTGAGAGTTACAAGACATATGTAAACTCAGGACACATCAGTTCCCTAGGGAACAAATGCAAAGACTGCTCATCTCAGTGTCTACATGTGGCTCTGGGGTAGGAGCTCATTTCACCTTCCCCTCCTCGGTGTCTTCTCCTGACACTTCTTTGGTGCTGCCTTCGACACTACTAGGACCTTTGGATGAGCTAATTTATTTCACTAAAATGGCAGAAAATATCTCAGAGGAGGAAAGAGTGGGGTAGTTTTCTGCTATTTTGGTTAATTAGATTTGTTCAGCACAGGGTCTAGAATCAGCTGAAGGGAGGGTGGGACCTCATGGCTGTAAGAGAGAGACAAGGAAGAAGGATGGAGACATCCTTTTCTGGCAGCAGAACTTCCTTACAGCATGATTCCTGTGTTTGAATCAGCACCTGTTGTGTTTCCCCTTGGAGTTTTTTGGCACATTTTCCACCAGGCCATCTGGTTGGTTTTGGTCCCCAAGACATCTCGCCGTCCCACAGATTTAATGTGGGAGGATATTGGGCACCACCCTCATCATGGCATATACCCTCCAGGGAGCTACACACCTTGCTTTATGGTGCTGCGTGAGCCATGCAGCTTTTGAAGGTGGAATTTAGCTGCTATAATTAGAAAAAAATATTCCACACCTAAAAATGCAAGTAGGTACCTTGGAGCATTTCTGAAAACAACAGCAAACGGGGCACCTAACTTCAGATGAACACTTGGGAAAGTCCTGCTCTTGTCTCTAACTTCTTGTTCTGAAAGAGATGTGATAGCTCCACCCAGGACTACCTACTTACCCCTTAGGTAACTGAGATACTTACCCTTTAAAATACTCCTAGTTACCTTAGTAGGAATCGATTTCATTTGTAGTTGCTCTGAAAATTTCGCCGAGTTTATGTCCCCTTCTTAATCAAGCCATTAACTTTTAAAGAAACAGTAGAGTACAATGTAACAGTAATAAAAATAATTAGTGTTGGAAATGAGTCGTTGTTGCTGTCTGGGAATTTGCAGAGGAAATCTGAGTTTTGGCATATACTGTTGATGTCATGCTGCATTGATATTCAGACTGATGGTTGCTCAATGAATCTCTCTTTTTTCCAGTGTAATGTGAGATGGATCTACACAAGATGAGAATATCTACGTGTTCAAAATGCAGACATTCAACCTGATACAGTAAGAAAGGAAGCTTGTAATTGAAAATTAATTCATACTGGAAAGTGTAGTCGATAGACAATTACTGAGATACAGCTTGTGTTTATTGCTTGAGGAATTTTACACAAGATTTATAACAACTAAAAGCAATTACCTTTACATGTAAAGAACAGTCTAAAAAGATGAAACTTAATTACTGTAGAAGCATTCAAACATTCTTTATCTTATGTAAATAATCACCAACCAGACAGTAATTAAAAAAAAAAAAATTAGATGTGAAAGTCAGCATGTTATCCATGTCAAAAAGGATTAGAGAAAAATCCCCATTCTTGTTCTGTTAGTATTACAGAAATGTGGCACTACTCTTTTAGTCCAGATGTAAGAGGTGAAAATCTGATATTTGTGAAATTGAAGTCAACTAGGCACAGATTTTTTTAAAGCATTAAGGTGCACCGTTACCTCTTCGATCATCTATGCCCACTCTTTAGGCCCCACTGATAATCTCAGAAACATGGGAGTTGCATTCTGCATGTGGGGGCTTCTGAAGAAGTTTCCCCAGGTGTATTAAGTCCCATCTGTGAGAATGGAAAAAATGATTTGATTGTTGACCCAAGCCAGAATCAGTGAATTCAGAGTTCTGCCTGGTAATGAATTCTTAATGACATCAAAATGGGATTCTCACACCAGGACCACTCTTTAGCCCCTTTTGCCTGGTCTGAAAGGCGTGTTCATGCTTATTGAAAATACCTCCTTGGGAGAAGTTATAGTGGGCACAAGGCGCTTGATATATTGAATTCTATGTGCTACCCTGGAAAGTAAGATACAGAATGCATGGCTTGAATGCATTTTAAAAATATCAAAGATAAAGGATCTGTAAAGACGCAAAAAGAAAGCAGCCAGATCCAACTGAGAGTCCCAACATTAAATATAGAAGATGGTTCAGAATATGAGGACCACCTCAGCATACCAGGAGACCAAGGATATAGGCCGAAGTAGAATAAAATTGAAGAATGGAAATGTGAATCTTCTTTCTTCAGACTCTTGGGTGTTTGTTGTCCTCACACCCAGAACATACCCCTGATGTATTCAGGTCTGCAAATATTTTTTTCCTGGGCTTTTTGTCTGGGATCATTCTGTTGAAGGATCAAATTGGGGGTGGAGGTGTGTGGGGGGAAGGAGGGAGTATGAGTTCTTTTTTTTTTTTCATTATGGTACAGCTGACTCTGAATAGATCTCTGGGCCTTGGACATTAGTACTGTCTTTGTCTGTCCTTTTTTTTTTTTTTGTTCCTCAGAGGTACACAATAGTTTAGACTATCAAGGACTGAAATGCCTAGCTCTAAATGAGGTGCGAGATCAGCATAACATATGGAAGGCACATGCAGTGGTCTGTAGAATACAAAAAGTCAGACAGGATAAAGTAATGATTCCTTTTATTTCTTTTTTTTTTTTCTTTAAAATCTGTGAAATTCAACCTGTGTACTTCGGTCTTTTGGTGAGTTAATATTTTCATAATATTTTCCTCTTTGTCACAAAATCAGAATGGAACATTCAAAATGAGGGATATGAAAATTCTTCTATTTTTCTAAATGTAATTACAGTAATTGACTTTTAGATATGCATTCTGGTTTGTTTGTTTGTTTGTTTCTTTTTTGTTTTTGTTTTTGTTTTTTTGAGAAGAACAATGCGTGAATAAGTGTTTAATGACTTAAGCTTAAGATAATGAAGAGTCTTGTCTGAAACCCTGTGGATACATTGTGGTGATTGCAGAGGAGTTTTGACTTCATGCACAGGTGCAGGGAATAGAAACGATGAGAACTGCAGTACATTTTCACCCTGGAGTGAAAGGAAGCTGCAAATTGGTTATAGAGAGAGAGGTAAGTGTGTGTGAGTAGAAATTTTCTTCTGATCTTCCTTCTGAAAATTACTTCTGAGATTAAAAGAGTATTTAAAAAAAAAGCCACAGGAAGATTAATTGGTCGGTGACTCCAAAGCTCTGGTTTTGTGCAGCTTTTGTTGGAGCCGCAGCAATCTTTCAGTTTATTTTAGGTGCTGGGAAGGCATCTTTAGCAACTGCACTGAGACAGAAGGAAGTGCTTGAGTGACTCAGAAGAGGGACAAATGTACCCAGGGAACACGCGAGCTTCTGTGTTTTCCTTTGCAGCCGCAGGTCACTGGGCTCTGTGGGGTGAGTTTTCCTCTGCAGGACCCAGGCAGCATCCCCAGAGAGGTGTCTTCTCTGTCCCTTCCATGCTTGGGCTTGTAGTGGGGTAGTAGCAGCAGTATTTAGCATGAGACAGACAAACACCTTCCTATTGCAACCTCTTCCTGAGCTTTATATCTGAAAGGGATGTGTAGTGATGTGCGGTTACAGGATATAGGTTAACTCAGATTTTTCTGTTTGATTGATGGGGTGTAATGAGGGATTGTGTCCGCAGTAGGGCCAGACCCCTTGTAAAAAGGTAGAGCTGTCCCATCATGGTCTGTCTGCTCCTTTCTCATGTGCAAGGGGGGAGTCCGGACTCTGTGGCAGAACAGATTTTGTCCCTCGTGAGCAGCTATGACACAAAAGGCAAAACGTATGCGTGGGCTATTATGCACAGACCTCCTGGGTGACTTCTCAGCACTTGATTACATTTTAATTATTTTTGTAATGTGAAAGTGAGCCTACTCTCCTGAGAAGAACTGTTTCTATTAATCTAACAGGTTACAGCAGAGGATCAGCAATTAGCTGTGTGCTTTTTATTATGCTGTAATTATTAATAATGAGGGGCCTCCAGGAGATCTGTTTTCTATACTGAATCCCATTCAGTCAAGCAGTCAGATGGTATGTTTTGCTTTAGGTTTGACAGATGGATCAAAAGTGGTAGGAGCTGTGTTGAAATGAGTGGAACCTGGGTGGGTATCTCTGGCTGATCTGTCCTGTGTAACTTGGTAGTACCAAGAGCACCAGTTCTGGGTACCACACAAATAGGTTCAAAGAAAGTTCCCTGCAAAACACAATCCATGACCTCATCAAGGAGCTCCCTTCCTTCCTTCTTTTCTGTTGTTATCATTAGCAGCACAAATGGACTCTCCAGCAATCTAAAGCCACCTTTACTGCCATTCAGCTGAAGGCAGACAGAGGGCATTTGAAGGGTTGTCACGAAGGGACCCCAAAGTCAGTTTTAGGTGGACAACAAGTTCCAAAACAGACTTTATTCTGGCCAGAAAAGTACAGCCAATGAACCGACCAGAACAGGGTTTGTACAATTAATTAGCACTCCAATAACACAAGATAAAGGTTCGGATATCCGTTGAGGAGATTATTGGGGTGCAGCAAATGAGAATAGTGAGGATCCACAGCATGCATGCACATACTCACAAGAAACAAAACCAGAGCCTTCTGGTTTTCCCGGATACCCATAGGAAATAAACACTCGCCTGGTTCGGCAAGTACTTAGAGTAGATTATCACTCACGCAAATGAGGAGGTGAGGCACTCCCAATGGCTAGAAGTTTCCTTGGATGGCATTCCCATCTAAGGGGAGGGCTTCAGCACAGACCCACTGCTCCGAGAAGACCACACAAAGGGAATCTTTGACGGGAACCCCATTTTATAGTCTGATGAGATCTGGCTGTGGGCTTTCCAGAAGCTTCTCAGCTTCTCCATGCCCCTCCTCTGCTAACAACCCTGTCAACCTGCTCCAGGTCCCACAAAGGAGCCATTAACTGCCCCATTGAAGGCTCCAGTTCTCAGAGGGGGATGTGCAACTGCCACAGCAGTTCTCAGGGGGTTGAAGTGCAACTGCCACAGAGGTGTATCATAAATGCCAGTCCTGTTATTCCCCGGTCATCTGCAAGTGGCCAGACCTGAAGGTGTGGGTGTGATATATACTGCTGTATTAATTACACCACCACATTTCGAGCTACCTCTGACTTGCTCAGAATTTACTTACCATCATATTTGCCAGGTTAGATATCTACAACCATGTCTCAGAACAAACCTAGGGACAACTATTTTTCAAATATCTCTTTTTTACATGGACAAAACCCATTCTCACTACTCTTTTACTGGAAAGCATTGTTACTCAGAATTTCTCCAAGAGAGGCTGAAGTGATTGGTATAAAAAATTATACCTGTTGGGTTTGAAACATATCACACATGCAAAAGCAATTTGAGGAACCACATTCCTGACACCCCCCCACATATCATTAGAGCATGCTCTGTGGCTGCCTCTCCCCTCAGTGCTGTTTTTTGGAGGGGTGGTGCCTGCTCCTTCCCAAGATGGCCGAGGCTGAGAAGTAATTTCCCTGACACGACTGTTGCTTGGTGTGAAAGTTCTGTTTGCAGGAAGAAAAAAGCATATGTGACCAGATAACATAAACATACAGGAAAGAGTGTGTGCTAAACCCTCAGATCTAGATTGTCTACATTTTTTCAGATCTTGATAGCACAGTCTGGTTATTCTTTTGGTTTTAGTGGTTATTTCTGGACCTAGTAACTTCCCAGCAAATCAGAGAATTTAACAACTATAATTTTATTAAGGAGTCCTGCTTCTATTTCATAGTTTCTGCTAGGAATAGAGCTTTATGAGATTAGTGTCCCTCCGAGCAATTAAGTAGCAGGGTCCCCTAATCTCTGAAGTCATACACAAAACAAATAGAGTAGTAGATGTTGCTTCTCTGGGATTGTAACAATTATTTATTGCTTTTAATATGTCTGAGTTTGCTTGGATCTGTCAGGATATCCTTTTGTATTAGTGTCAACAAGAGTAATTCTAACAGTCAGTGGAGCTGATCAGGTGAAATCAGAATTACAACCAATGTCTTTTTTGTTTTCTTGCATGATGAAGGAAAAAGGGAGCCTATTTTCCACTTTGGGGAACTTCAAACCCTGTGCTTTTCTATCTCCTTCATAAAAATCTTTTTTTTAAGAGTTTCAGGTTTATAAAACCTCTCTCACTTTTCCACTATAAAGTAGTTTTATAGAGAACTTGCACTTTTAGAAGTATTACAGAGCAGGAAACTACTCATACTGATCTTCTTTCATGGTTTAGTTTTGGTTTTTATCACCTGTAACACAGGTCAGGGTGCAGCTGTGATCAGGATTGTGGGAAGGGCCAAGTTAGACTTGGTGCCCCCTAAGAGAATGAAATACAATGTCTTACCTCATTAGCTAATTGTGCGTTGCTGTATTCCATCCACACGGGCGTATTCCACTGCAAGTAGGGTGGTCACTCCAATAATTGCTGGAAGTATAAAGAGGATGAAGCATAGTATGAATGATGGAGGGCGTCATTAATACATATTTTGGAAACTAATGATCTTCTCTCCATGTTTTCAAGCAGGCTGGGGGACTCCAGCTCTGTGAGGTTTTTTGCCCTTGGCAATGGCACCACAATCTGTATCCCGTTTTACTTGGTTAAGATTCTTGGTCACCTCACCCATGTGGGCAGGAAAAGTGCTTGCAGTTAAGTTTTAGCTTGATTGTGTTTGCCTCTTGAAGCCACTTGATGGCAGTCATTAACGTAACAAAACTGCGTGTACACCCATTTGTATTTATTATATACATAGTAGAAATCTTTTCTGAGGATCAACAGCAGTTTATTCTTTGCTTCATTGTGCTTAGTATAGTAATGGCCTTTTATACACAATGTTTTTCCACGTACTTTCCTAGATTTCTGTAGCCTCTACAAAGCATTCACAAGCTTCTCAGAGCTCTTCACCAAAAGCCAATTCCTTATCAGTCATCACACACTCTGGATGTAGACAGGCTGTTCCAGGAGAGTGGAAGTAAAGTTTGAAAACATATTTTCACAGCCATCATAACCGATTACATTCACAATACAGCCTTTGAAACTTGTAAGTTTTACTTGTATGGCACTTGGATAATACTTTAGTATCATGTACATCCTCCATGCAAAATGTGTTCTGGAAACTGTGTGTGCAGAAGCAGACAACCATTATGCACCAGCACAGGCTTCTAAGGATAATCAATATGGGACAGAAACACCAGTTTATCAGGGAAAGATGATTTCTCACTGAATAACCATTGTAGCTCTGGCTTTTCAGTCCTGAATCTCGAAGGATACCTACTCTGTACCACATCTGCTCAAAAAAACCCACTCTAAATCCTTCAAAAAATTAGTCTGTGAACTGGAACTCAAAACTGCATGAGATACTAAAAATCCTGGACTCAGGAGAGACATTGGCTTAAGGTGTGTTTCTGTTTCCTCCTCCATCCCCTTGCCACCTCCTACCTTTCCTGAAGGTGATAAATCACCTGGCTTAGCTCTCCCCATATGAGATAATCCCCTCCTCACCTTTTTTTCCTGCAAACACTCATTTTTGCTTTACAGATACCAGCAGTGTTTTCTCTCAGATGATTTAACTAATTACTGTTATCAAGTTCAGCTCAGAGCAATTTTCTCTACCTGAACTTAACACCGGCAGTTGCTGCTTCTCTTTGATACCAAAAGAAGAGCTTCTGTGTCAGAAATCTTGACTATTTTCCCATCTATAGGAGATATTACTTTTCCCTAAGCCCTCACTAGCCCTTAGAAACATACAAGAGCTCTAGGACTGTTCCTCTGAGGCCCATGTTTCATACACTGAGGATTATGGCAAGCATTTTAAATGCAATTATTTGATACTGTGATTTCAAATGAATAAATTACCTTTCTTTATCCGAGTCCAGGCCAAATCTTGATTAAGGGAACAAAGGCCTTTGTTCCAAGGTGGCTCTGCTGACTCCATCAGGAGCTCTGGACTATGGGCCTGTGAAGCTGAGCAGTTAAATAATGCCTAAGGGGCAGCGGGCAGTTGATCTGGCTCACTCCTATCTGAGAACCGTACTGGTCTTTTCTATTTGCACAAAGAGTCAACTCACTTCCCATGCTGCAAATATTCTCTTTCCACCACAGATTTTCCATGTATTATTTGCAGTGGGAAGGAAATTTTTAGGATTTTTGATTAAAGGCAAATTATTGTAAACAGAGATCTGCAGAGGGTCAGATGTAGGAACTCAAGAAGTCCCAGTAACTGGTGAAAATGGAGGGCAGTGAACTGGTTACTCCTGGGGCCATCAAAGGAGAAGGATGAGCCTACTGTCCCTCCTGTGAAACCCACCAAAGGGAGACAACTAAATAAATTCTCCCCAAAGGCCTTTCAGGCTTAAGGGTCCAGGACCCTGTGTTGCCTTATGTTGTCTGCAAGGGTATAGGAACCATTATAGAGTGCTGAGAATATACTGAGTAAAATTTATGGTGGTATGTTTTAAGGAGGTTATGGGCATGATTTACTAATGGGATGTTCAGGGGAAGGACCACAGGTGAAGCAACAGGGGTTAAAGGGAAACTGGGAAGCAGAAATCATGGGGAAATAAAAGGAAAGGGGATAAAAGGGGCCTGTCAAGTGCAGACACGTGACTGACCAGCACCCTTGTCCCATGCTTCTCCTCTGCCCTTACCTACTGCTATTTCTGACTGTCTTTTGCATGGGCATGCTCTTAAAGGATGCATGTGTGACACCTGCCAACTTCAGAATGGACTGACCAGCAGCAGGATAAGAGCTCTCAGTACAGACCCTGAGTCTCAGGGCCTCAAGGGTCCAGATGTCAACAAGTGGCTAAGAATGTGGGACCATGGCATCCCAACTTTCTGGGGCTGGGGTGGCAGAAGCTCCTCTGTGTCCCATAGCCCACTAAGTCAGCAACCTCTCAGCAACTGAGAGACTTAATTTCTCAGTAGTAGTTCCCTACCTGCCTTTTTAAGGAAGAAAAATTACAGAGGAGAGATTCTTCTGGAAAAAAATAATGTCTTCAAGGCTGAATGGCTTTATTGACTGTGAGATGGCCTCTCTGAAACTGTGCCACAATGTCCCACCCAAATTGGAGAGTAATTTGCCTCCACATTTGAAGTTTACTGAAAGGTTTATGTGAGGGTGTGTGCTGTGATTTCCATCAAGTTTAATGTTGTTTAAAATATAACTGTTCAAATAGCAAGGTGCTGCTCAGTGAATTTATGCTGAGGGTTTCTATTAAATCCCTATAAACAGAAGTATCTGCAATCATTATAGCTGTCTTTTCTGTCGTCTGCTAAAATACCAGCATGATTAAAAGTGCTGTGGAATGGAGGAACTTAGAAAATCTGTGTGGGCTCATTTAGTTGTCTGGGCAGAAAACTGGTCCAAACTCCATGAAAATTCAGCTCAAGCCTCTCCTAGTGAAAGTTGGACAAGTTCATGCATGCTAGTTGCACAGAAGACTTTTGACATTGTGCTGTGCTGAACAGCAGACACTTAAATTTGGAGAAGCCTCATCTCCATAGGAACTAAGTTTTTCCAGTTCTCCAGTACCTGAAGTTTACCTTCTGACCCTGTTCAGGAGCGAGTGGTGTGGTGTCTGAGCTGTGTTGAGAGTCACCAGAGGTGTTCCTCCACCAGCACAGCCTGCAATGGTGGTTGTTTGCTTCTTTTCTATATATCTCAGGATACCAGATAATATCCTAGGCACATGAATAACATTTGGAAAATGGACTTGAACTCATTTACATGACCTAACCTGACCGTGACCATAACAATATACCAGAAAAAACGGATTTTCAAAATGAGTATTTCAGGATTTGGATGAAATGTTTCCATGATGGCTTTTTTTTTTTTTTTTTCCCCCTGAAATTCAGGAGTGTCTATGGGACTTCTAGATGATTTTTTGTTTGTTCTTGTTTTGTTTGTTTGTTTGTTTGTTTGTTTTAATATTCCTAAGTAAAGTAACTCATAATTCTCTAACAAGGGTGCATGTTTACAAATACACAAATTCATAGTCTGTTTTGGCACTCTTTAGGAATTTAACTATTTCAGAGGCTTATAATCTCTGTGACTGAAGGGAACTAGACACAAAGCCAGCTCTACCCAAAAAAAGCAGTTTCAATGTTTTTGAGATTCTGATTGCATGCTTAGAGTTCCTTGGAACAAGCTGCCTGAAGTCAACATCTAGGTACTGATTGATAGATGCGCAGCTATGATTAATTTCAAGAACCTAAGCAATGATTTTGATGTCTCCATTTAGACACACCACCAAACATTTAAACAATGCTGAACACAAAAAAAGCTCATGTAAAAATCAACAATTAGTAGCTCTGAAAAGGCACCACTTTGCTCTCTATGCTACCACACCATTCTTTCCTTTGTTCTGTTTGGTTTTCAGACAGAAAAAGTAAATTGCACTTATTAGGACACCAACACATAGATAGCTCAGGAAAGACTACAGATATAGACTATAGGAGTAGACAAAGCAAATGGGAAATTTCAAACTGTCATGCAGTAGGATAGTGTGGAGTAACTGACTGATCACCTTCCCTCACGTAGCTCACTCGCAGCCAGCATGCTCCAGCACAGCTAGGACTTCCAATAAAATCTCAGAAAACTTCCAGATGTTGGTTAAGATGGCAGGAGAGGTGGTTATCTCAGGACTGTAGCACTATGGAATTTGCAAGTCTAAATTCTGATCTGGCGATACAGAGTGGTTCATGACCAAGGAAGGAAGGAAGGAAGGAAAAAGGGAATGATGGAAGGAAGGAGTTTCTTCTGGTTTCATCACAGGAAGGTTTTCTGCTGTAAATCTGATGCCTGATTCAGCTCTGAGAGCATGAAGAAGATACACTAATGAGTCAGCAGAGACATATGAACATCATGAGTGCCCATAACCCTTCAGTCCTGTGACACAGCACTGCCATTGCTGGGGACAGGCCATGGGCTGAGCTTTCGTGACACCAGGATGGAGATTTATCCAGCCTGTCCTCTCTGAGATTTCTTGACCAGTCTGCAGCTTTGTTTTGCTTTTTCTAGGTGTAACTGCAGTTGTTTTAAGTGCTATTTATGGCTGATACATTTTACTTTTGTATATCTTTGTGTGGTGCCAGCATGGTGTTATGACTCTGACGTGTTAGGAAATAAAGGTGGGGATGCTGGCTGTGGCACTGGATGTGTCACTGGAGTCCCGGAGTCTATAAACAACTCACCAGTGGTTAAAGAAATGCAGAACTGCAGATGGATGGAGATGGTTTTAGAGGTAATAAAGAGGACAATCTTATTTAACATATGAAAAAGGCAGCATCTATAGTAAATTCAGATGTAATGTGGGGTACAAATCAATGAAGAAAAAGTTGTAAAAGAGTTCTAGGAAAAATAAAATTACCCCAAATGGAGCCTAGAGTAAGAAGGAAGAAAGCATCCTACATGAATACTATATTTCTCCCAGTGAAGGACTCCAGAAGCTCATGACTTACTGTAACCATTCCCCCTACCCCCCACCACAAGAGAAGCCACCAAGCCTGGGACCCAAAGCAGCAAGAGAAAGGTGAGTGTAACAGCAGGAAAAAGGGTGAAAAACAAAGAAGCGTATGTATAACATTTTTAATTTTATTAGTAGCATTTATTATTGTTGGTATTATTATTATTTTTAAATAACTCTTTCTTAAGATTATATCATTGCTCTTTCTCTAATATTTAGGTCTGGACTAGTAATGATTCTAAGGTTAGATCTTTAAGATTTCAGTTATGCTAACAATCAACTCTTGGCTTTATGCTTCAGGTATGTTTTTTGTTTGCATGTAAGCAACATTTTGACCTAACGCATGCCTGTCAACCCCTCCTGCTCCTACCTACACCCACCAAATTTCTGATGTCACAGAGAATGTAGAAAAAAAGAAAAAAGGTATTTAACATTTTGGGGTGATTGATGAAGTACGGAGATGCACCTATATGGCTATATCCTGCTGAGAAAATGTAAGCATCATTTTCATGTTAGTATTGAATACATTCCTGGTTTAGTTTGGGTTTTATGTCTTTTCTTCTAGCTTCTCTTTTTCTTGCACTTTGTTTTGCTATCTTCAGCTCTTCTCTTTACAAATTTTTCCATCTGACAATTAAATGACAGGTATTGAGGATCATTAGACCCAGACATGCATCATCTGTTTTCAGCTAAACAGCAGACAAAAAACTTAAAGCTTAGAATTCAGGACTTCTCAGTTCTCAAAATGCAGTCTTTTGTTCCTTGATTGCATTACAAGTCTTCACAGCTATGTATCTCCTTTATTTCCCTTTTAGTACACTCAGAGCAGATAAAATGGAAAGTCATTTGTAGCCACATTGTTTGCCTCTTCAATCAAGACAGAAGTTTCCTCCACCTCTGGTATCTAAGTTGTGGTGTGCAGACAAAAAATGACCTGAGAGGTCCTGCCTAATCGATCTTCAAAATCATAATAGCCTATACTATTCCTTGTATATGTTTTCCAGATAAAAGTTATGATACTAAGGAATTGTGACACTGCAGGAAAAATCTTGAACCTTAACAGTAAGCCATGGATTTGGAAGCTTGGGTAAAGCTGACAGTGCCTTGTTGCACCTCATGTGCTCTTACACAATCCCTTCTCTGTTGTATAATTCTGAAAATATTTAATATGTGTGGTCTTATTTGAAATTATTTCAAAAAGCTGTTTTGATGGGAAAATGATGTATATAAAATTTTCCACCAGAAGCCCTAGTTGTTTCAAAGCTGTCATTTTTTTTCTTTGCAGATATTCAGACTGTGTGTATATGTTTTTGTGTGTGGGCATTCTTTTTTCCTTCATTATGTAAATTTTTGGGAGAGAAGAGAAATTATCCTACTATAATAATCAATTTGAGAGGTGTAAAATTAAAAAAAAATATTAACTAAAACCTATAATCTTTCAAAAATTACTGAAGTAGTTTGTAAAATTGTTTATTTTCCCTTTAGTTATCTTTAGTTAAAGATAATTCGTGATTAAGTTTGTTCTTTTTATCGCAAATGGTAAACATAGGGTGATACCTGTTGCAAAAAAACACAGTCCCCAGGGATCTAATCTGATGATCCGATTAGTTCAGCCAAGCTTTATATAAAATCTCTGTGCCTTCAGAACATGCAGTGATTTCACCGTTACTCAGAGTCTGGATTAATTTCATCCATTTCTGTTTCTTCCGGGAATTTAGCAATGCTCTTTGTATCAAGGCTGTTTTCATCTCAGTGGTGTTGCTATATACATATTGTCCTTTGGTAATGCAGTCTTGTTTCCTACATGGTTTGTATCCATTTGAAAGGGACGTTCTGATTTAATTACAGACTGTGACTGTATATACTTTCGATACTATCCAAAACCACAGAGCTCTGAGCTTTCCTAACATCTCCCAGACTGAAACAGATTGTTTCTCAAGTTTACAGGTTGAGGTGGAGTTCCCAGTTGTACAACCTAATTTGCAGGTATCTTTTTGTCAGGAACTAGCTGGTGCCTTGCACTGAGCAGGGGTAAGGAGAGAAAACACCTCTGCAGTGCTCCCCCTGAAGGTACACAAGACATTTGCTGGTGTCTGGAAGACACGCAAAATGTGGCAATTCCATCTTGGGGGGAAAAGAAAAGAAAAAAAAAAAAAAGAAGAAAAATCAGTATGTAGAAATTAATGTGCCTTTGTGAAGATTCAAAACAGATGGGGAAAAGGTCAGGGATTCTTTGTTGCTAAGTGCGTTTCTATGACAACTGCAATGTGTATGTTATGAGTGAGCAATCATTTGTTCCAGCTGCTGGATCATTAAAGGGGCAGCATTTCCCTCAGCACTGGGAGTGTTATTCATGGCTTATTTGCTTTTTCTTTACCCCTCTTTAAACAAAAGTTCAACAGGTAAGACACAGTGAGTGCCTGAAAGCTTCAGTCAATCACAGCGTGCTACACATCACAGGTCTGGATGAGTCTGGACTGCACAGTGTGTGCCTTGGAGGATGCTGGGGGAGCTCAGTAAGGAGATTAGGGAGATTAATTTTGATCCAATCATGCAATTAAATCTCTACACTCATGGTGAGATATTCTATGATGCCATGATTCTGTGATGCTGGGCTGTTTTGCAAGAGTTTCTGCAGAATTTATGGCATGACTTGAGAGACACAAGTGACTTGTCTCTCCATGCATCTTTGGCATGGGAATACTAGTACACACAGAGACTCATAAAATGTTTGGATATTGTCTTAGAAAAAGTTAATTAACTAGAATGATAGTAGGAAACTACTGCTTTACACAGTGAAATAAGAGGACAAAGCTGTTTATTGCTTTAACTGCATGGCAATATGGTCCAAGAAACACAGATTTTATTGTTCATAGGAGTCAATTTTGTTAAATCTTTCCACTCATACAATTTTACTCATTTTTTAAAATTAAAAACAAAAAAAAAGAACAACAAAACAACACTTGAAGGTTGTTGATACAGGGTCAATATCCATTTCCAGTGACACTGAAGAATAAATTGGGTAGTATTTCTCTTCTGTGAATTGTGCATCTGGAAAAAGTGACTGTTTCAGCATGTCTGAGCCTATCAGTCACTTCTGGTGGCATGTACAGCTCTCTGTCTTCCCTACATTGGAGTGTGGTACTCCAGCTGACAACCAGAAAATATCTCCCTAACTTTCAACATGACATCTTGTTGGCTTCTGGCTGCTTGTGCCTTTTGCTATTCTTGAAGAAGGATTTTTTTTTTTTTTTGGCATATATCTGTGCAATAGAAAACATGAACTTCTACTTATTAACAGAAAAGAGAAAATCAAAGCAGTTTCAAATTATTTGTCCACTGGGACTGCTTGCTTCTCTAGACTGATACCTTCTTTTTGATCTTGTCTAGGAATTAAAATGTTTTCACTGTTTATTTCTTTGTAAGATTTTCTTTAGAAAACCCACTATGCAAACCCATTGCTACTAAGAAATGAAAATTCAGGGCGATGAATGCGGGGGGAAAGCTTAATGCAAGAGGCATTAGGAAATTCTGAACTTGCATGTTGGTAGACACGACAGTCCAGCTGCCATCAGATGACTCTTGTCACATGTGAGAGATAAATTATTCTATTGCCATGAGTTGCTTTGGCAAAACAGAAGAATTAGAGTAATTCAGGTGGGAAGTGGAAGCTGCAATAAAACCAGGCCTTCAGTATCAAAAAGCCAGGTTATAATATAGACTTGGCTAACAACTTCTTTGTCTGTTTTATACAAATATTCTTTCTCTTCTGCACAGATGTTTTTTCCTCATACTTTCTTGGCTTCAGCTGGTGGAAGAAGAACAAAGCAAAGCAGCTGCCCTGTGCTTTGAATCCCATCCATCTTGCCTCACTTCACCATATGGAGTGATGCACATCACTATTCAGATCTCGTTTTGTTCTTTGAGAAATATGGAGAGGGAGGTATTTACTAAATTCAGTTGAGTGGCAGAAACAAGGCTAAACATCCTGGAAGCTAAACATCCCTCCGAGATTTAGCATTTGTGTGGTTGACTGTCTTTCTGGAAGACTGAGCTCAGCTGCCCTCTGCATCACAGCTCTTTATCCCTCAGTTTAGGTCTTTCACAGACATCCATAATGCAAATTTCTCCATGCCACTTAATGTAATTCTTGGTGAAATAAAAGTTTATTCCCCATTTTGCAGCCACAACCTGGTGAAAAAAACAGTTATGTCAGTGGTTTCAGCTTAGTGTCTGTGCTTGTAGAGACAAAGATCTGGATTCACATCTGCTCCATGCTGATTACAGACAAGGCAGCCGACAAGCACAATGTTGGACTGAAGTATCTCAACGGTTGTTCCTATACTGGGTCACTTGCATTTGGAGAATGTTAACGGGGCGAAGCTGGAGAATAAATTTGATGGGGGACATGTCTGCTGAGAGTCCAGCTGAGTGGCAACTAGAGCACAGTGTTCAAATGTACAGAGTTGAGGTGAAAACTGATGTACTGCTATCTTGTTTCATTTCAGATTAGCTATCTCAGATTAACTACCCAAGAGGAATGGCAAGGAAAAGACAGCTGGAGGAAATGAGACTAAAACATCAGCTTTGGAAAAAGAAAGCAAGATCAGATTGTGTCCTCCAGATGATGCTGATTTCCAGAGCTTTCATTTCAAGTGAACTAAAGTTCCTGAGTCTTGTAATCTGCTGTCAGAAAAAAAGTCTAATTTTCATATAATTATGTCCAAAATGATAAGACGATATGTATTTACTTTTCCCAGTTATTGCTCCACCTCAAGTATTTTATGTGGTGCAGTCCTGTGAAAGATGCCAATTGGGCCCCATTTTGGAATTACTGAATTTGATGGTGGGCTTCCTTTAAAAATCTTTGAAGCTTTTTTTTTTTTTTTTTAATTTTCTATTGTTCCTTTTACAAACATTAATAACTGAAAAACTTGCTTAGATTATGTAAACAGCTTGCCCACACTATAATATCCAAATACTTCACAATAAGTGACCTCCTTCACCAATTTGTGCTTTAAGGTAAAGAAGAGCTAGGCACAAAATCATGTTTATATTGTTCCCAGTGTAGACTAGGTACATTTCAGCTAGCTGGATATAAGTTGCCTGAGCCACACACAATCTATGCATACTCCTGCAGCAGTGCCCAAGATACTAAGCCTTAAGGCGTACACATGTGTATGATGGGGTAACAGGGATAACCTTTTTTGAAATTTTATTTTTAATGGTGAAAAGATAAGGCTTATAAAATGTCCATTTTCATTCCCTTACTGAATGCGTATTACAAACAGTTCTGAAAATGCAGCTGTTGACCAGAAACAGCTGATGTTCACACACTGTCACCCCACCACAATTCAATGAAAGAGTGTCTCCCGTTTTCAGTCTGACCTGACCAAACACAAGTCGTAAAACTATTTCCTGACCCGCAGTTCTCACTGCCACAGACTTTTTCAGTCCTGGATTTACTGAAGGATAGAAAAGACTCTCTTGAGCCCTGTGTTGTTCTCATTGCTGCCTGGCTTCCTTCTCTCACCCCAGCCAGCCAGGGATTTGGGTTCTGATCTTCTCGTGCATCAGTGGTTCTCAGTGTCTTTTGTGTGAATACGTGCACATACTGCACCACATTGCAAATGCAAGGTTGCTTGCAGTATAACACATTTGTGAGTCCTTTAGGAGAAAGTTTCCTTAGAGAAACTTATCTTCATCTAAATGGCTATTAGCTGTGAAGAAAGCAGAAAAAATGAAACACTAGTTAGAGCAATAATCTACATGTCTGAGGAGGGAGCTAAGTACTGTGTTCGCAAATGTGGATATCAATAAGCATTTGCAAGGAAACATCAGTTATTTTTCAAGGCATATAGTGTAAAATGAATTTGTTTCTCAGTTAAAAAAAAAAAAAAAGAAAAAAAGAAACATGACAAAACAACCCCCCTAAAAAAGTATGAAGAAATGTTAATGAAAACATAGTATAATTCTAAAATTTTTATTAATTTATTTATTTAGCCTTTTTTTTTTTTTTTTTCTTTTTTTTAAACCCATTGCAAAACCTCAGTGGCTCAGATATATAGAATGATCTGATATGAGTCAAAGCCAAAAGAGTCAAACCTACTAACCCACAAAGGAGGCACACTCACCTCTTCCCTGAAATTTCCCTGGGTAGCTCCAGTAGATTCCCAAACAGTTACAAAAATTAATCAGGACAGAGGAGGACTTACAAGAGCAAGCTGCAGTAAGAGCTAATTAATCCTCAAATGGAAGCAAACTGGATCATAGCTCTTAGGGCTTTCAAGAGTGTCACTATCGTAAGGTGGTGGCTGAGCTCCTGGGGATGCCAGGAGGAATGGCAACTCTTTACCAGGATGATGCCAGGAGACCATCAGACTAAGATGTATCTGCAACACTGAAAGACAGCCCTGCCATTGTAAAAAGTGCTCAGCAGCAGGTTGAAGGGCACTGGGCACAGTATCAAGCTCACAAAGTGTTAGGCATCTCTTTTAGAAACCTCCAGAACAACTTGCCTAAGGATTGGACCAACAGGTTAGGAAATAGCAAGCTGCCAGCTCAACTGGAAGGTTACCTAAGGTAATGTACTCTAAATATCATAAACGCCACTGATGTTATTTGCTATTAATCATTTTTTTTCATTTTTTAAGAAGAGAAATATCAGAGCTGGAAAGATTTACAATATTTATTTTGTTAATTGCTTAAATTTTTTATTGATATTCAGCTCTGGGGTGCGCCTTTCCTGATTTACTGTGTATCACAGTTGTGGAATACTTTTCTTGAATTCAATAACTTCAAAATAGCTCTCTAATGACTGGGTGTTTTCACTACAATCAGTAATAAAATTCTCCTTAATTTATGGGAATTGACAAGCAAATGCTCTGTGTGTTTCCAATACTTGCTTTGAAGAATTTTCTAGTTCTAGTTCCAAGCATGTATTTTTTATTTTTTTTAGATAATAACATTGCTGTGAGAAGCCCATGTAAAGTTTCTTTGTTTTAAGACTTCTAGCAGAGAATACAAGTAGGCATAAGCTCAAAACAGCAGGTAAGAAAGAATCCATCTTAAAATGAGGATGATATCTCACTCTTCAAAATTAAAACCGGAAGTTGTTTACTTTTGAGGAGCTAATCATTTTTTTCATTAATCCAAACACTTATTTTTTCAAGACGTTATGAATGTTAATTATGCATTTCTGAGCTGTGTCAACTGCCACTCATACTTGTTATCTGTTTAGCCTGAGTCTTTAAATTATTTAGAGAGAGTACTTACAAAAGCATGGTAATGATAATCCTTACCTACCTCTGCTGATGCCGATATGAAATTCAGCTTTCTAGAAGAGTTTTTACTCTATGTATTATTTCCTTTGTCTCACAATTATTGGCTTGTTTTACATGAATTCAAGTAAAATGCCTCTGCAAGTCACTAGGAAAAAGCTCCAGTGCAGATATTTTTCCCACAACAGTAAAATATATGTGAATGAAAAATAAAATAAGCTAATTCCATCATGGGTGTCTAGGTGTTCGTTTTGTTTTGTTTTGTTTTGTTTTGTTTTGTTTTTTTTCAGGCTGAACAGAAGCAGTTTGCACTGATAGCACTGCTGATTTCAGTAATAGGATTTCAAGAGTGTGTGTGAGTATTTACAGAGAAGGAGAGAATACAGTTGCTACAAATTCAGTAACAAAAAAGAAGAGGGAAAATGTTTGACACACATGAATTGAGTGCTGTTCATACTGAAGGAGTTAAGAGTTCAAGTACTCTGGGCTAAGAATGTATCTGTGAAGATCTGAGAAAGTAAATAACAAATAATAAACCACTGTGATTGAATTGCGATACAGCTGATCTGGAAGGAAGATAGTATAGGCAAGTACTAAACGTCTTACTAAAGGAACCTAGAAAAGCTGAACTGCTAACTTTGTTTCCACAAACTTATGTGGTATCTCATAATTGTAACTCATATATGTGAAAGACAGTTTTTCTTTTAGAATAATCAAAGAATGGCAAAAATACTCATTCCTGTTATTACAGTATTGGAGAACCCAGCTACTGCTGGAAAAAATTAATACAAGGAAAATAAAGACTGATGTTAACAAGGCTTGGCCATGTACCAGATTTTATCAAGAAAACATGTTGATTTTGATGATGGCTATTTTTCTACATTCAGTATCAGAATGTTGCAATAGATTTGAAATTGCTAAGGTTACATTCCCATGTTGAGTCAGCATACAAACCAATATTAACAGCAGTAATGATTTTCAGTGTTCTAAAGTCAATAGAATATGATTTTCACTGACATAGTGAAACACATTTTTGAGACACTGGTGATATTAAGCCACACAGCTCATCATCTGCCTGTCCCTTAACTGCTATTTAAACAGATTCAACATGTTTAAAGAGATAGCTGATGAACCATCCAGCATCCTTTGACTTTCTGGATAAAACAGGAGCTAATGATTTCTCAAGTGTCAGTGGCTGAAGTCTTATAGGTTTAATGGGATGCATGCTGTGTAATTTTTTTGGAGGCTTGATAAATTCAGGGGAAATGGCTATCACCAAAGATTTGTTGCTACAGTCACTGAGAGGACTCAAGTGGTTGCCCAGGAGACAAGAGGAGGTTGTTCACCACCATTAATACAACCGGGAATTTTGGCAAGAGAAAGGTCAAGTTAAGCTAAAATAGTTGAGAGGTAGTTTCACTAAAAGAACTCCTGGGAATAAGAGCAGTAGTTCGAGACCTTTAAATGTGAGTGTGAATGAGTGTGCGACAGCAGATTAAAGGCTGTTAGCATGTTAAGTAGCAAATAGGTCTTTGGGATTTTATAGGAAATGCATGCCCTTGACTTGATGGACATTTTGATCCTTTGAAATGTCCACATCATACCTCACTGCGCCTTTGTATGTAGAAATAAGTGTGTCTCCCACACAGTACACTCAGGTTTTCAGCACTGGCAACCTTGTCATCTGCTGAAGCATTCTCAGCCTGCAACTGCAGCTAAAACCAGCTCTAAAATAA
This sequence comes from Streptopelia decaocto, assembly GCF_964273445.1. Classification (NCBI taxonomy): domain Eukaryota; kingdom Metazoa; phylum Chordata; class Aves; order Columbiformes; family Columbidae; genus Streptopelia; species Streptopelia decaocto. The sequence goes on from NC_138657.1 coordinate 76,910,678, forward strand.
ATCAAGTATCCTGAGTGAGCAGAGATTTCACTACACAAAGGAGAACAAAAGTTACCTGTGATGCTTTCCCTTGTCTCATAACTCATAGCAAGTTTTCCATCTCTCTTCTCTCACTCATAACTCTCCAGGCTGAAATCCTAACCTTTCTGTGGCGAAGAGTACGTTTCACTTTGATTCCACTTAGCCAGAATTTAGCATTTTTGCTCAGGCTGGTGTCCTTCCTTCCAGTTCTATGACAGCAAAACTGTACATTAAACTCAGTTAATTGCAAAAAAAACCCAAAACAAACAAACAAACAAACAAACAAACAAACAAACAAACAAACAAACAAAAGGGTAGGTTAGGGTTTCCAGTTTCACATTATTGTCCCAGCTGACATTTGTGCTCCTCACCAGCATATAAAATGAAAGGGTAAACAAGATGGCTGTGGTTTTGGGGTTGAATGTTCAGAAACAAACTCTTATTTGTGACAAGTGCTTTGCAGGTGGGTCTGCAAGGTAAGAGTTATTTGTGTTTCTTGGCATAGTTTATATCCCCATTTGGTGCAAACAGGCTTTTTACTGTACGCAGTTGAACTATAAATGTTTTAAATAAACTTGGGCTTTGTCCCTATTTACATTACCTTCGAACAATATTATGCGGAAGTCTGAGAATTTAAATTGACTTCTGTTATTTTCTGCATGAACTTCTACTGTCATTTGTAGCTAGAAAAAAAAAAAATCATAAAATTACAAATCAGAATAAATATTTCTGTTCCCACTATCCAAATGAATGTGTTTTCACAAGTAGGTTAGTAGCCCTATACAAGGTGATTATATTGATGCCTCTAGGGATACTCATGTGAGTAAAGCCTCCTTATAGAAGACTGAAGCTCTGAACTGTGATCTATGTAAATAATTTTTTGCCAGCACTCACAGTTTTGTCTTGGATATCAGTGCTGGATGCCCCAAGCTCATGGATAATGCAGTGACCTGAGAATTCTATTTTTCTTTGAAAATCAAATAAATCAGACAGTCAAAAAGCAAAAGGCTGACCCTTACCTAAGACCTCAGAGGAAACACAGCTGCTGATGCAAGTTTAACTCAAACCAAGGAACCGGTGAGTTAAGAAGGCTGTTGTGTAGCTTAGTAGATTAAAGGTGCCTATCAGGGTTATTTTCTGAAGGATCAGAGTTTTACAAAACAACCAGTTTACAGTATACATGGCATCATTGTGATAACTCGTCAAAAAGTCCCATTGTATCACAAATACAAAGGTTTAAGCTTTGGTTTTATATGCCCCAGGCTTCTTGCAACTCCCGTAACTGGTCATGTTGTGCTTTTTCTTATGATCTTGCAACCTCTTTTTGCTCCTTGGGTTTTGATTCTTTTTTCCTGATGTTTTAGTTCTGAACATTGTATTATTTTTGACTCTATTCAGCTGAAACAAATGACAGCATAGATTTGCCTTGGTTTTGTGGTTTGGTTGTTTGGTTGTTATTGTTGTGGTTTTTGTTGTTTTTTTACTTTCTTTTTCCTTTCTCCTTTTTCTTTCAATGCATGGTATCATTACTGTATGTTAAGAAGCGTACAGGCAAATTGATGTGCATAGCTATTTCATTTTTGCTCTGTTCATAAGCTACTAAAAGCAAAAATGCTACCCTTGTTATTACTTGCTTTAGGAGGAAACACAGTCAGCTGCCATTAGCCTATTAAAGTGGCTGATAGGTAATTCTTATGTCTGCAGAACTCTTCAAAGAGTAACTAGCAGTTCATCAATGTGCTGATAGAAGCAAACAGATAACACCTTCTGTGACTTTAGATGCCGCTGGAAGGCACGATTAACCAACTGTGTCCTCTTTAAGTGTCTGGTGCCCCAATCCTGACTTGTAGAAATAGCTTAAGGCCTGATTATGCACTGAATGGAATTCAATAACTGAGGCATTACTAACAAAATGAAAGACTAGGTAAGTGTGATAATACTATGCCAGCTTATTGCTCTTTCCTAGTTTTAAGAAAAAAATATTTTAAAGTATTTTCCACTAATAAACCCACAATTTGAAAAAGTATTTTACCTCTCCTCCCATTTCTGGATTCTGTTATTTATTTTTGTATTTCAGCAATGTAGGAGCAAGGTGATCTTTCTATAGATAAACACAAAAGTACAAAGCAGTTGGAGACACTGATGTACCTCATTCTACTGCATGTTGTAGAAAAAAGAGACCTTTAAAAAAGCAGCACACAAAGAAGTCTGCCCTTTGAAATGAAATGTTACCAACAGCTTCATGTGGTCAGCTGTCAAAAACATATCAGAAAAAAAAAGACAATGAGCAAAAAAGATGTGTTACAAAGGAGAGTCACTGCCATGGAAATAAGAATTAAGTTCCAGCTATTTGGACACATCCACTGTGTATAAGATGACTGTCTGTTGAAGACTGCTCTTTGACCTTAAAAGAGGCAGCAGTCACATGGAGGAATCAGCTGAGTCATAAATCAGAAAAAAAAAATAAAAGTGGGGTTTAAAGATAGCATATGCTGAAGCACAAAGAGCAGCTTGCTATGGAGCTAGTCGGTTTTGTGAGCCTGATTTATCTATAGAACAGAGAAGGAAGGTTTATAACAGTGCTCTTCTCGCTTGATGTTGTACAAAACCCTCAGAATCTCTACTTTATGGATGAAAAACTGGAAAACATTGGTCACACCTAAATTCCTGTGCCTTCTTGGTCTTGGTCCTGAATTCAGTATAAATGCTTAGATGGTCTGAGCTACTTAAATTTTACTCATGTTCTGCTTTGGATGAAAACTGCGTAAAAGGAGCCCCAGAAAAAGGTGAAGACCAACTCCTGCTGTTGCTCTTCCTCTGCACTCAATATAGATGCAATGAGACCAAGTTGACTAGCCCTGAGGTATTTGATCCAATCTCAATGTACATGAGGTGCGTGCTCTCAAAAGAGCACAGATACAGCCAGAAAACCTAAATCACTGTTCTTTATATTTCAGAAGACACCCTGTTGACTGGGAAACTGAATTCAGTTTTAGCTGGAAAACTAAGTATTTTCTTACTTGGTTAACTTGAATAAGTCAACTAGCCTGAGAGTTAGTTTCAGGTTAAAAAAGCCAATGTACATGTAAATAGCCACATGTGGCTCCTGTTATGATCAATGAAAACTTAGAGCCTGGTTGTTCACACATAGGTATCCAGAGCTATCGGAAAAGTCTTCAGGTGTAGTCTGACTTTCCTGTGTTGCTGAAAAATGGTGGAGGCTCCCATAATTCCCATATGACATCTGCCATCCTCCACAGAAGTTTCACGTCACCAGAGACTTGCATCTAGATAATGAAAGCCTGACCCCAGTGACTAGTTTGCTGAATAGTTGGAGCTCCACTGACTAGCGTAAGCAGATCTCCATTGACCTGTGAATATTCACATTTAGGTGTCTTATCTTTAAAAGGATCTTGTACAGCTTAGAATCAGTCTTTGAAAACAATAGGTAGTTTGTGAATTCATTAGCATCTTAGTGTTGAAGAGAAAGGATTTTGAAACATGGAATATGCTTTTTATTGTTTCATAAATCAAGCTCTATTTAATTACTCACTTGGATTTCAGCCTCTAAGAACCATTGCTAGAGATATCCTGACAATAGTTTTCCTCTATTGGGGACTGTTTTTGTCTTTTTAATAAATTTACGGCATGAGGTTACACTCACACTATTTCAAAAGCAGCCCTAAGGCTTAATTTGCCAGCTGTCCTCAATGTCTACTGTTCCTTGGGTGTTAATGGTTAGCTTTCAGATGGCCACCCGGTGCAAGTGGAAGGAAAAACTTAAATTTGCCTGCTCAGTTGGACTGCTCTCTAGTGTACAGTTATCTACAACATAAAGGGAGCTTCAGAACCTAAGATCTAGGTTGTCAAAAACTGTTAGTTCCCTAAATCCCCACAACTGAGTATCTATTCTCATACCAGCTGACTAGTTGATGGAGAGAAAGGACATAATTCTCCATCATGGGCTGCTTCTTATTCCTTTCTTTTTAACCCAGAGCAGACCCATAAGTGAACTGTAAGGTAAATAAAGCAGCTCTTTCTATGCACATTTTCTTTTTGTAGGCTATTCACTGCCACTGCTAGCCACAAATGAGTGGTTTGTGTCTATAAGAGATGACACAAAGCATAAAGGATTCTCTGTTCAACAATAATTCTGATCAAAATGTTAAAAGCTTATTCACTGCTGTGTGTCAAACCTTGAAAATAATTGGCATTTATGAAGAGAAGGCCATGCAACAGTGGTTGCCTGGGTGATTTCAGTGTCAAGTATGACTACCTTTGTGGAGTTTAAATACCTTTTCTTTAAAGACAGGTGAATATTTGCCATGTTAGTCCACTGCTCCAATAAGCTCAATCTTTGTTCTTGTCAACTTGTTGCCAAGGCACTCCCAAAGCAAGGAACATTTCTGCTTTGCAATGCTGCACAGCTGGCACATTAACAGTTGTGTCCCCTGGGAAGTGTCACAGATATCACAAAGAGAGGAGGAATGCACAGTGCATTCCAAAGTCCTAAAGGTGAGGGAGAGAGAGGAGAGGAGAGGAGAGGAGAGGGGAGGGGAGGGGAGGGGAGGGGAGGGGAGGGGAGGGGAGGGGAGGGCAGGGGAGGGGAGGGGAGGGGAGGGGAGGGGAGGGGAGGGGAGGGGAGGGGAGGGGAGGGGAGGGGAGGGGAGGGGAGGGGAGGGGAGGAGAGGAGAGGAGAGGAGAGGAGAGGAGAGGAGAGGAGAGGAGAGGAGAGGAGAGGAGAGGAGAGGAGAGGAGAGGAGAGGAGAGGAGAGGAGAGGAGAGGAGAGGAGAGGAGAGGAGAGGAGAGGAGAGGAGAGGAGAGGAGAGGAGAGGAGAGGAGAGGAGAGGAGAGGAGAGGAGAGGAGAGGAGAGGAGAGGAGAGGAGAGAGAGAGAGAAGAGAAGAGAAGAGAAGAGAAGAGAAGAGAAGAGAAGAGAAGAGAAGAGAAGAGAAGAGAAGAGAAGAGAAGAGAAGAGAAGAGAAGAGAAGAGAAGAGAAGAGGAGTGAGATTATCTAGCCCTATCCCTCTGTTCATGCAGGATTGCTTCCAGAGATATAGTCTCCATTCTAACTGCAAAGGCACGAATATGAGACCTCCTCCTCTTCTCAGGGGACAACTGTTGCACAGACTGAAAGGTTAGGACACTGAGTGATGATATAACTTCAGTTTGGAATGATGTGAAACAAGAAAAAAAGGAAAAAAATCCACTGTGTTTTACTTTTTTAGTGCACTGAACTGTCTAGGGAATATTAATAAGTGGTTTAAAGGAAGTAGAAGTTACTGTTGTCCTTTATACATCCAACTTGTGTAAACAAACAAATCCACAAAGTAACATTGGCTTCTTCTCTTCAACAGTTAACTTACAGAGAATTCATTTTGTTCAAACTCTCTGAGCACCAAGATGCAGATGGATATAAAAACGTGAAGGATGCTAAGATGATGGTAAGTATTTGGGTTGACCAGGAACATAGAAAGGTCAAATTCAGACTTATGTTGGACCATGAGGACAGGGGTTAGGATGGAAAATAACTTTGCATGGACTGATAAGAAGAAGAACTACCAGAACACGCCAAATAAGGTCGGTGGAAAGCAAACACCCTCCACCCCCAAGAAACAAACAAACAAACAAAAAGACTGAATGAATTTCAAGCTGCAGAATTGAAAAAAAGATTGAGGAGGGAGAATAGTTACTAATATTTGTTCAGGAAGGGATCGTTAAAGCAACAATAAAGAAACATTTAACACAGAGGAAGAACCACAGTGGTGACATCAGAAAGGTTACCTGATTCAGAGAAGCTTCAAAGATCATAGATAGTGTTTTTCATTAGTTTAGAGGGGAGGAAAGTAGGCATATAGCTAGGGAATGAGGACTATTCTTCCCATGAGCCTGGGAAGAATAACTGAATATACTTATATTTATTAAGAAGAAAAAGAAGTTTAAAGAAAAAATTAAAGAGAAAGGTTGAAACGGTAGTCCATCAAGTTCAGAAGACTAGAGGAACTGAGCTAAGTGAAACCAGTGAAAGTCAAGAGATAATGGTGATGATAAAGGAGAAGGAAAGAATGGTCTTGTGTACCTGCAATCTCAGGTACTCAGACAGAAACCCTTGTAGGTGCACTTTTCAATAATAAAATGCCGTAGGAGAAGAATGTATCAGCTTAGTTTTCAGCAAAGAATACCAATATTTGAAAATTCAAGGGATGTAAAAATTAAGGCAACCAATTTATAACACAATTTCTTTCACTGGAAGCTTTTAAGAACAATTTATATGAAGTCACATTTTAGTTGTCTTTTATAGAGTCCCGAGCTGTGGCTCACGTGGCAATTTTTGCACTCTCACATTGCCACGATGAGGTTCGTGCAGTTACGGGTTGCCTGTCTAAGTGGTGGGAGAGCTTTGGATGGCATGACTGGTGCTACTTCTGTATCATGTACAATCTTTGAACCACAGGATGGGGACTTGAGAAAGAAAAACCTTCAAGATGACAGATCTCAAGCTTGGGCTCTAAATTCTATGTTGGGCAAACCCAGGAATTAATGCTTACATGAAGATTTAAGGGCATTTTATTGCAGCACTACGTGACATGGGCAATAACCAAACCTTGTCTGCACAAATAAAATTACTAACGGAGGGATCAGCCCTAATGAAGTAATTGGCACGTTTGCAAAAATGAAGAAAAATGACCTGTTGATCTTGATCCCACTTTCACCCACAAAGCAGCAAAAAGTTAAGTTGCAGGCTGCTGTATTAGCTGGAAAAGAGCTTGATTTGCCTTTATATCCATTTTGGAATAATTATTCCTATTGGAATTCTGTCTGACTGTGCAAGGTGAGACGATTCAATTATTTAATCATGCCATCACTCTCGATTTGAAAGGCCAGTGCTAGAGCAAATGTGCTTTCTGTTTAATTTATACCAATACTTAACCTAGTTGGTCTGTTCCCTGTTTGCATGTCTTCAGTAATGTATCAGAATGTAATGGATATTTCTTCCATTTTTATATCTGTCAAATTTTATGAGTCTCACATTCAGTGAGTAGCTCTGAATATGAAAGATTTGTTCATCTCTGTGTGCGTTTCTGCAGATGCAAGGAAGCTGGGAGGGTGATGGGAAAACAGAAACCACTTTAAGTCTGTCCTCTTTCATATTAAGACACAAAGCTTTACAATTTCAGTATATATCTGCAAGTAAATTATAAATGCTTATACCTGCAGCTTACCTCTGTAGTCATTTGTTTCATTGTCTTTGGGCTCATTTTGCAAGTTGTTAGATTTCTATCAGTATTCTAGTGACTATAAGCCTTTCAAATAAGCCTTTCTCAGTCTGTGTTATACAGTTTAACAACATATTCAGTTTCTTCTATAGTATTTTTAAGAATTGTTCTGAGGGTCACATAGAGTTTGTGTCTTCTTATAGGTGTTAAAATGTTAAGAGCAGAAATCAGAACCAAAAAAAGGTGGTGGGTTCTTTTTGCTCGAGAGAATCCTTTACTTAAAGTCTACTTAATCAAAGGTTGCCCAGACAAACTGAACAACCAAGGTAAAATTTGGAGGTCTTACGAGAAAAAACAAGTTATATCAATAAAATATAAATAATAAATGCTGAAAATTACAAACTGTATGCTTTAACTTTTCATGTTTCTGAAATAATCTGGGTATTCACAGAGCTAGATTTGCACAGAATCTGGAATAATTTTGATCAACCAACCTCAGAAGATTAATAGAATCATAGAATGCCCTGAGTTGGAAGGGACCCACAAAGATTGTTGAGTCCAACTCCTCTCCCTGCACAGGACAACCCCACAGTTCACACCATGTGTCTGAGGTCATTGTCCAGTCTCTCCTTAACACTATCAGGCTTGGGGAGCCTGGGGAGCCTGTTCCAGTGTCCAGCACACTCTGGGTGAAGGATCTTCCTAATGTCAAACCTGAACCTCCCCTGACACATTTTCCTGCCATTCCCTCGGGTTCTGTTGTTGGTCACTAAAGAGAAGAGATCAGCCCCTACCTTTCCTCCTTCTCCCCTTGTGGGGAAGCTGTAGCCATGATGTGGTGATCCCTCAGTCTTCTCTTCTCCAGGCTGAACAAACCAAGTTACTTTAGCTGCTCCTCATACAGCTTCCTCTCCAAACCCTTTACTAACTTCATAGCCTCTTCTGGGCACTCTCTTGTAGCTTAATAACTTTTTTATTCTGTGGCACCCAGAACTACACACAGTGCTCTAGGTAAGGCCACACCAGTGCAGAGCAGAGCAGCACAACCACCTCACTTGCCCAGCTGGCAATGCTGTGCTGGATGCACCCAGGACAGAGGTGGCCCTCTTGGCTGCCAGGGACACTGTTGGCTCATGTTCAACTTGCCAACAAGCAGAAACCCCAGATCCCTCTCTGCAGAGCTGCTTTCAGCATCTCGATCCCCAGTCTGTGTGTATAACCAGGGTTGCCGTGTCCCAGGTGCAAAATCCAGCACTTGCCCTTATTGAACTTCATGTGGTTGGTGATTGCCCAGTTTTCCAGTTTGTCCCAGTCCCTCTGCAGGACCTCTCTGCCCTTGAGAGTATCAATAGATCCTCCCAATATTGTATCATAGGTGAACTTAGAATGTTCATTTGGCTGGGATATTAAAGCTTCCTGAAACATTGTTCTCAGAAATCATGGTTAAAAAGTTAGCACAACACTTTTTTTGATAAAATGTTCTTCCATTGGAATAAAAATTTCTCTTTATATAATGAGAGCACTGTTTCAGAGAAACTGCAAGAAAGGAGCTGGCTGAAGGGATGAAGCTCTGACAATATTTTGACATCTTCTTTAGACATTTTGGAGTGAAATGTTTTGAGCATATTTTTGAAGGAACTGTTCAAAGCTATACTTTTTTCCTCTGTATTATAATTTTAAAACAAAAGCTGAAACCTAAACATTTCACAATATTAAAAAAGATGATTTTAAAGAGATCTTTCTAATGCTTTGGATTTGTTACAATTTTTAGAAAACAGACTGAAATCCTGACACCAGTGTGAAATGGTGATACTTCTGCATAGTACCACTTCCCAGCTCCTTCATGACCATAGTTGGTACCCAAACCCCCAAGTGTTCAAACAACCATGCTCTGTCTGTCTGTCTTCTCATGTTCTTCTTTATGTAAATGGAAATGACTTCAGTTATAAGTCTTCAGTTCTGCAACAGAAGTTTACCCAAGACTATACCTTTTCTAACTTCATGCCTTTTTTTTATTGTATCTGCTTTTGCCACTTCTTCAAATGAAATTGACAAAACGCCACAGGAAATAGAGTGGAGATTATTAATTGAAGGAAGTCAAGTGAAGTGGTGCTCAAAAGGTCTGTATTCATACATCATTTATTTCTGCGAGAAGTCATAATTAAAAAAAAATACAGCAGATTAACTCTGTGATTGAAGAAGGGTGATCAACTCCAGTATTTCCCAGAGATGTAACCGTGATTAGCACTCTAGTTTTAATGGTTGATGTGTTTTTGTCTGGGAGACAACCATATACTTTAATTACTGACCATGAAGAAAATATTCAGGAAATAGGTCCTCTCATCCAGTGCCAACAACTGTCATGATGGACCATCAGTGTCATGCAGTCCATGGGAGGAAAACTACTGAGTCATTCATTTACATGGTGAGAAAGACACAGGGAAGTCATATTTCGGTAAAAATGGTGTGTCAGCTTGTGTTTGGACCAGTTACTCGACCCTGGACCAATATCAATTGATGGAAAAGCTGTTCTGAGTGCAACAGAGTCAGACTTGTGCATTGTGAGTTCAAAAGAAGTTTGAAATAATATTTGCTAAGGCATGGGCAACAGAGGCTGTGGTTGTTTGCCCAATAAAACAAATTCAATATCTGAATGAAATTGGAACATATAATCAATATTGGTCTAGAGAGAAAAGCAACAATAATCTTATAGCTTGTTGGAAAAGGCCTAGCTTTGTTAACCTTCTGGTCATGCTGCAAAGCCATCTGTTTTTCTCCTTTTCTTCTGTGTTAGAGATTTTGAGGAGGACATAGACTGAGCTTGCTATCCTGCAATGCCAGCCTGTTATTGTTTGTTTCTATATTGATACTAGTATTTTATAATAAAGAAATGATTTCATAGTAATAAGTGCACTGGAGGGACTACAGAGGAACAAGGAATACAGAGCACTGGTTTTACAGAAATAAATGAATATATAGAATAGACAGAAATAATTAAAATTAATGCTAGTGGAAATGACAACTTCAAGATCAATATTCAGAGAAGACGGCTATAGATTTACCATAGATTTTTAAGTGTGTGGCAGCATCCAGAGAAAAGAGAGAGACTTTTCTCCAATGAAAGGCTTATAGTTCTTCTCAATTGACATGGCAACATAAATGCCCTCGGAACAGCATCAGATGGACAGCTGGAGTGTAGGACTTTTGGAGGCTAAAAGAGACAAAGTTAAAAGATCCTGGGTTACCGTGGTGATCTAGACGTTTCTTTTCTACATCTGCACATTTAGTATAAGTTTATCTTCCCAGTTTTCTGTGAAATATGGTATAATGCATTATATTTATTAATGTTTCTTTATATTTTTGGTCTTTCCCTGTATCTTGAAGTGAAATGAATTCACCTGAGGTATTTCCAGATCTACGAATCCAGTTAAACTACACATTTCATTCTTAAATTCAAAGCCAAACATGGATTAAAAGCTTCTGCTGGAAGCTTTTCAGCTTCTGGAAACTCCTACTTTGAAGAATATAACAGCTTCATGAGGGCATGAATGAGAATGGTGCAGCTAGACCAGGAGATGGAGATTTAAGAAAAATTGGCTTCTTCAAGAACAAGGATCAAAGCTGCCCATGAGTTGCTTGACTGGAGAGGTGGGCCAGGAATAATGGGGAAACAGCCGAAGATGTGAAAGACCACTGAGAGTGTGGAAAGGAAAGAGAAAATGAAATGCCAGGCTGGACCAAGGAGTATGAGGAAAAGGAGGGATTATACACAGCAACAGAGTTTAATAATGACTAGAACTTGAAATCAGTGTGAAGTGATCATGTGTTAATTCAAGGAGTTGTATTCCAGCTCTTTACCTTGTTGGAAACAAGGATGCCAAAGAGGTGCCAAATAGTCACTCTGCTCAAGAGAGAAGAGAGAGAATAAAAGAGGATAAACCACTGTTTTAATTGAATCTCTTCTCTTTCTCAAACATGAGTACCACTAAATTAGCTAAGAAAGTAGAGATATTTTATTTTATTTTATTTTATTTAGATACAGGAGTCAAGCTTATTATCTTCTCTTCTTGAAATAAGAAGACCAAATATTCACATATGAAACCTTATCTCTGATAATCTTAAGTTACAAGCTTTGATTTGGGTATGTAAAGCATTTCTCATGTTCTGTGACTGACACATATATTGCCTTTGTATTTATGTCCTTCTGCACAGTATCTGTCACTAACTTTACATTTAACCACTGTTGCTTTTCAAAAATGGCAAAGTGCAAGTTTTGAGTTTTTCTTCTAGTGTATTTTGCATGCTAATAGTGGATGATGCCTTCCAATTTTGAAGATAGGCTGCATGAGAGATCAAAAGAAAAAAAATAAATACAAAGTAATCACACTGAAATAATGTTTTCTGAGTGGTGGCTGCAAACAACAGCCAAAAGTGTGGAAAAGATTCATTGGCAATATATCTTTTTCAGTACCAGCTGAATACACCAAGTACAGATGCACAACCAAGTTGTATACTGATTATTTTTTAAAAATATTTTTTAAATCAGACCCATTATTTAGTTTGTGTACAGAGCAGCTACATGATTTTTAAAGTTTTTTCTAAACCAGACAGTTTGAAAATGGGTTCACATAATATTTCCGTTCTCTCAGCACAAACCTTAGATGCAGTAGATGTTGTAAGGAATGTTGAAGCCATCGATAATCATATATATATATATATATATCCCCTCTGTGTTTTCTACCCTGCTTGTATTCCAAGCAGTTAAAACCTCTCTGAAATTACACCATGCTTCCAAATTGAAGTTTCCAAACTGAGTCTTGAAGAAAATCCAAATGTGTCATTTAACATAATTCCTCATCTGATGCCTAGCTATCTGCAGTGGGTATGGTAACTGCCTCCCAGTCACTGAATGCTAATGTAATGTGCAGTGATGCCATTTGGAAATTTAACTTGGAGTCAACTTTCAATAAGGCATTTCTCCTTTCTGATATGAAGGTTTTCTTTCAAAATGGACCTATTTGTGCAAATTGCAGGCAGGCCTGTTTGGAGTCTGACTATTTTACACAGTTGAGGGAAAGCAGGCTAGTGCTTTTTATGGAGCGAGCTATCAGGTAGATTCATGTTTGACACAGAGTGCGCTGAGTTATCAACTTTCTCCAAGGGCAATCATATATCTTGTGTATCCAGAGCCAAATTATATTTGACATTTCATTTAAAGCTTGAGCCATCCTGATGCTAAAGCAGAGAGTGAGTGGTAAGAGTAGGAGGGTGCTCAGTTTGACTAGATGGATGTTTCTATTCCTGCCCTACTTGTATGGGTTGTAGATGAGGTCTAATTGCCCACCATCATCCTATATTTTAGCCAGATGGAAATCTCAGATTTACTTATTTTCCAATGACACTCTTTCCTACATTAGTTTTTGCCTGGCAATGTTAAAGGGGATTAATTTGAACTAGCTTCAGATGGCATCATAACCAGCATTATTTATGCAGCCGGTTGTGAAGATTTCTTGGATTATACCCACAACTTTCACATCAAGCCTGGTGCTTTGCAGATGCAAGTGTAGTCCCTGCATTTTCTAGTCTTAGCCCATTCAAAACCTTTATATCTTGTCATGGGTTTTCATTGTAGCCAATCTTTTCATGCTCTCAACCTCTAATTAGAAAAATAGACTCCTTTGCTGAGGTGATGGATAAGTAAGGGTCAATGAGATGGATATGGCAAAGGTAGCACTTGTATCCTTCATCACAGCCGTGGAAATACTCAGTTGCTGGCCTGGTTTGTGACATTTATTGAAATGTACTCAAAGCTTTTCTGTTTTACCAAGTTATCATCCTGGAGTCAAAGAATATAGTCTATATCTGTGGAACTATGTTGAAATTCTGTGTTCATTCCACTTTTATTAAATTATTTTCTAGTGAAAACTAGATCAACAGTGATGACACAGTCCTGACTGAAGCATCCACAGCAGAAAGAGGTTCAGGATGTAATTTCCTAGGTATTTCATAGCAAAATCACTTCTGTATTTTGATACCTCCTCAGCCATCCCATCCTGGGTCTGTTTTGAATATCGTTGTACACAGTACGATTATTATGAAAGATTTTTTTTTTTTCTGATTTAAGATATTGTTCATGGCAGCAAATGGTATTGCTGGGGTGAGGAGGCCCTTTATACATTCTTGCATTGTTTCCTTCATCATATTTTGATTTCACATGTCACAGGCAGACACATCTCATACATCTAAATTATATGGTTTTCTTCCAAGATGGAGTCATCTTTCCTGCCTCTAAGGTAGGGGAAATTGCAGGAGGAGGAGGATCTTTTATATAAACAGAAATAGAGGAAGTTGCACCTTATATCAAATTGTTTTCACATTTCCTTCAATATTGATTTTTCAAAAGATAATTATTGTGGATATAGAGTGAGCTGCTCTCATTAGGCCTCTTTGATTGTTAGCTACTATTACTGCTTCAAATATTGGAGCTGGGAGGGAATAGATAAAGGGAAAATTTAGGGTCAATATTTTATTGCTTTAATGTTTATTAGTTGCACATTTTGAGCACTTTCTTTACCCCTCCCCCCCCCGCCCTTTTTTTTTTTTTTCCTAATAAAAACCCTGGAACTTTAATTACCTTTTTTACACAAATATTTCCTTGCTTTTCTTAAGGTGAAAGAGGGAATGTATATTCCTTCATAAAAGGCAACCTTGGTTTGATTGAAAAAATGAAAGCCCATTCAACTCTTTTATTGCAAAATAGTCAGTCTTTCAATTCAGTCTGCACTAACCTGTGCTGGCAAGAGCAGAACCACCATTGTTCATTTAGCAACATCACTTCATAGTCTTTTGGAGCATACCTATTAGTTGTGATGTTCTCCTTTCACATGGTTTCCTAGAAAGACCAGGGTAATCTGTGAAAAGCTGCTAAAATTACAGGTTCTTACTTTTCCAATGTAAAAAACATTTGTCTGAAGTCTCAATTTCAGGCTGAGGAATTTGGTATTGACCCACTCAGTACAGTCTTTCTGCCTGTTCTGGAGGGCTTTCCTAAATTTAGATGTCTCTCTAGCTGTTTTGCTGTCATTGCAAAGGACTTGTAGTTGTTAACATACTAATATCACAAAAGAGCCCGGAGATGAAACAAAGAAATAATCCTCAAAGCCCAGATGGGAAACCAAGAGAAGCTACTCTGCAAATCCCACAAAGGCACCTAGACATTACATACCCAGATCCATGGCAGAAGTCATGACAGAGCTCACTGTTTCCTATGGAGGTCATGGGAAGGGGATTTCTAGTAGCCAAGGCAGAGGCTAAAGACATGAGGGACACCTCAGCCATGCCAAAAATACATCTGTGATCTCCTCCCACTGCTGGCTTCAGGAGACAAAGCCCAGAGACCTGAACAAGATCAAGGCAGGCTTTCCTAAAATATCCTGACTCCTCAATTCCATCCCTAACTGGGAGCTGCTTGGTTTTTTTGCACCAAAGCATATCTACACAATTTTTTTTCCTTGCTCACTGGCACCTGAAATCTTGGCTTCTTTCTTGCAAATATGTGCAGAAAGAATAGTGGCTTCCCTGTGTGCTTTACCTTTCTGCTCTTCCTTGCTTGCCAAAAGGCTGACTTCCCCTAGAATAAAAGAAGGTTTTGAAGCCCATCCACAAAAAAAGATGTGGAAGCTCATATCTCTCTGTCTGAGTGTGCAGAGCACAAAACTGGCTTGGTCCAGGAAATGGTGCTCCCACTAGCCACATTAATGATGAAAATCACTGTGACTACTCAGCTCAGTGCTTGCTGTGAGCTGAAGGTGGGTTCTGAGTCCATCTGGAGGGCAAGGTATTTCCAAGGATTCAAGCATGAAAAGATGAAGGAATTCTATTTTGAGTCTCCTGCTGACCTTTTACTTACCTCGGTTGTTTAGGACAGGGAGAAATGAAATAATCCCAGTGCTTGTATAGTTAGGCAATTAAATTATTTGTAAAGTTAAACCCCAGACACCTGTGTGTTTCTGCAGAACAGGTGAGGATACATATTTTTTGAAGGCCGCAGAGACTATCTGCAACGGATCAAGAGATTCAGCCAGTCACTCTGCTCTTGTCCTTTGCACAACAAAAGCTGCCACTGCCTATCTGCAGCTGCCCATTTCACTTGCTACTTGAAGGATGGCCTCGTTTTTAAGGGCACGTTTACATTGTCAGCTGCAAACAGACACACACTGTGCGCTGAACTGGAGCTATGTTTCCCTAGGAGCTGCGCAGAGATGTAAATGCAAAACTGCTGCCATGCTAATGAGTCCAGCTGAGTGACATGGTGTCCTACCGGGCTTTAGGCACATATATTTCTTCCAGTGATGATCAACATCCATCTTAAAACAACATTATTTTGTTTGGTGTCAGGGAAAAAAAGTATTAGAGAGACAAACAGGATTTTAATGTAACAAACAGCAGGAATATATATTTAGTCTTAGGTTTCCAATTTGACATGTCATTCTGAGTCAAGTTAGATAGGCTTTGATCTCAAAAAATAAGACTTTTTAATGTTCTAACAAAGCAGCAATTTTCCTACAGAGTGGAGCTTATGTCGGTGCTATTGTTCCCTCTATTTTTCCTAGACCACATGAGCTAACACTGAAATCATTAGGTTAGTATCAGTAACATTAAACCTGGTCTCATATCAAAACCAGGCTAAGCAATATTGAATAAATATTTGGAGCTGAGTTGCCATAAATGTGATTGTCCATGTTTCTGCAGCTATACTCTTAGTACTTAATCTGAGAATTGTTTTAAAACAAGAACAGGATACTCACAGACCCTGCAGTCACGACCATGTGGGTCCAATGTAGTTAGGTGGTCTGGAGGAGAATGGATTAGAGCTGCTGAGGCTCCTTACTTGTAGTGCTACCCCTTGAGTGACTCATAGAAAAAGCAGTTCTCAGTTTTCACTAGCTAATTCATCTGACAGTTGCTTAAACTGGTCCCTAGAGTGAAACAGTTTTGAAAAAAACAAAAAAAACAAACAAAAAAAAAAAAAAAACAAACCCAAAAGAACAAAAAAAACCCCCACTTGTGAAAGACACAGTGATATACTGACAGCTACCAAAAAAGAACTCAATTAATGTGACACTTGTCACACTAATGAGCACCAACTCATATTAAGAGTTTGGCATTCCTGAATTAACCTATTTGATTGGTCTTTTTTCATTATAGTGATTTTCCCAAAACTAACCTCAGTGTACAAGTCCATTGATAATGATGGGCCATGTGTCTATAAATGTCTCAGTGTCACTTCTTGGATGAGCATGTGGAAGTGTCATGTCCAAAGCAAATCTCAGCTCAGTTTAGCAAAAGGATTAAACCATTAAGCAGCCTGTGAGCATAAAGATCTCTGTACCAGCTCTCTCATCTGTGCTCCTGCTCAACCAGCAGCAAATGTGTCGTAAATGCCACATCATATGCCTATGCACTCCTGCCCTGGGTTAGCATAATAAACACCCTAAATTGTATTACACTGTCTATCAGTTGCTCAGTATTCAAGGTCTGTTCCTACCTAACCTAATATTATGATTTATCCCTGCCTTTGATTTTCTTTATTGACTGCCAGCAGTTTCTGTAAGTTTCCTGTGGGGATGGGAAGAGTATCCAAAGATAGCAATTTGTCTGTAGCATGTCTGTGCATCCATACGTCACATCTATATGGCCTAGAGATGTTGATGTGTAAGAACAAGCACTACAATAGGAAGGTTTTGCAAGTTAGGATATTTCAGCAGTCACTGTTCTCCTGGTATTAAGTAGGAAGGCTTACAGCTGGCAAGCATATAGAGGTCTTGAATACCATTTTTCCTGAAGGATGCTCCACGACTCCTTATTCTGGACCAAGAAAGAATATTTACCCCTGCAAAATACTGCAAAATTAAGCAATATTTTTTGACTTTTTTCCCCCCTCCCTGGGGGGAAGACCAGAAAACTTGCCTCTTCTTACATAATAATATTCTGCCTTTGTACCCTCCATCTGTAAATCTCAATCTGTGTAGCCCTGTCCCCCCATTACAAATCAGGGGGAAGAGGCTTTGAATGCAGAGTGCCCAGCCTCCCTCCTGCCCTGGCTGCACAATTCAGATCCTTGAACTGACCTCAGTGGGAGAGCCAGTCTCACACAGAACCCTGGACAGATCCAGCCTTCAGCACCAGTTCCTCTGTTTCTTGTCATTCGAGGGAAATAAGGATACTACCTTAGCTATCATCTGTGTTGAGACTGCCAAATCTCTTCATGGGATTAGTACCACCTGCTTTTATTTGCTGAAGTATTAGCTGCTGAGGCTAGGCTAGTAAATGTGACTCTGAATGGGCAGCACAGTAGACAACTAATAGTTTGGGATTGTTAGCATTACATAGCCTGGCATGAGTTTCCTTCACAAATTAAGACTATTTGAAATAGATGGATAGCTAAAAATGATTTTATTCTCTGTCTAGGCTTACTTATGCCTGTACTCAGGGGCCAGGTTTTTAGTACCATGAGCTGCTTTCAGCCACTGATATTTCCTCTATGACTTCTCCTGAAGGCAGGAGCTGGAATTGAGAGCAGAATTGTGAAAACACGGGCCTCATTTCCCTGCTGATGTTGTATAATGAAGAGATTTACGTGCTAATGCCTTAGGAGAGAATATCTTCCTACATGGGGCAAAGAATATAAAAAGCCTTCAATGTCCCATCATTAAAGGAGATTAGGGCTCCCCCAGATCCAGCTTTCTGTGGCTCAGTTCTTGTTCATCTGCTCTGCCATGAGCTAGAGTCCTATCTGAAGCAGATTAGTCAGGCTTGCCCTGTCTGTTGCACTGCCTCGTTGGCTCCCCTGCCCTGCAGACGTGTGGGGATGCGCAATGCAACTGGCAGAACAGCTGGGTCTGAGGGATGGATTTATTTCCTCTATGCACTATGTAAATAACATTCTCTTTTACCTCACCTGGAAGTGGCAGCCTTAGCCACCTACTGTGCCCTTGTGGCCAAGAAGGCCAATGGCATCCTGGGGTTTATTAGAAGAGGGGTGGTTAGTAGGTCAAGAAGGGTTCTCCTTCTCCTCTACTCTGCCCTGGTGAGACTGCAGCTGGAATATTGCGTCCAGTTCTGGCCCCTCAGTTCAAGAAAGACAGGGAACTGTTGAAGAGAGTCCTGTGCAGAGCAACAAAGATGATTAAGGGATTGGAACATCCCCCTTATGAGGAAAGGCTGAGGGAGCTGTGCCTCTTTAGTTTGGGAAGAGGAGACTGAGGGGTGACCATATTAATGTTTACAAATATATAAAGGGTGAGTGTCATGAGGATGGAGCCAGGCTCTTCTTGGTGACAACCAATGGTAGAACAAGGGGTAATAGGTTCAAACTGGAACACAAGAGGTTCCACTTAAATATGAGAAGAAACTTCTTCTCAGTGAGGTTGACAGAACACTGGAACAGGCTGCCCAGGAGGGTTGTGGAATCTCCTACTTTGGAGACATTCAAAACCCGCCTGGACACCTTCTTGTGTAACCTCATCTAGGTGTTCCTGCTCCAGCAGCAGGATTGGACTGGATGATCTTTTGAGGTCCCTTCTAACCCCTGGCATTCTGTGATTCTGTGATTTGGTAGCACTGGAGATCCATTGCTGCTCATGCACAGGGATTGCTCATGCAGATTCAGGGATGGTTTACACAGCAGGTAAAGGCTCAGGTCAGCAGAAACTCTATTTCTTGTGCAAAGGACTGTGGAAAGGGAAGGTCTTGCCCAAAGGAGATGAAAGATGGAAAATAGCAGTGAGGGTGAGAATTTGCCACAAAACTCACTGTTGTAGGCAGCCTAAATAACTTTCCAAAAAACACAGGTGAGATTGGTGATGAAGCTTGTGTTCCAACTTCACCTCTTAACAATCAATCATAAGCTCTTCTTAAAAGATATATCCAGTTTCATACATGAGGAAACTGAGTCACAGTGCTATAGTAACCAACCATCATTCTGCAGTGAAATCAATGGCAGCAAGAGATCTCCTGGTGCTTCGTTTGTCTTTCTTAATCATCCTGCCTTTGGACAGATTATGAAGTGGAGGTAACTGAAACCACGTCTCATTTGCCTGTGATAATCCTTTCTGTGTGTTGTACATGAAACAGTAGAATCAGAGAAGAGAAAACAATGTCTCAGTGCTAGGGAGATCCATCAATGTCTGCTCATATGGCTGTAGAGTTATCATATTTCTTGAGTTATTTATAAGGTCAAGGGAAGGCAGAGGAAAAGCTGCTCTCTTGTTATCCTTGCAGAGGTTCTGTGGGCTCGCTCTCTGTGTTCTTGGCATTGATTATTGCACTTGAGCCAGTGTTGGGGAGATTTGGGGATTTTCGTTCTCACATGTGTAATAAGCTGGAAAGTCTCAGTGCAGTTCTCACCTAATTGACATAAAATAAAGAAACAAAACAATAAATGTATGTAAAGAATTGTATCTCCTTTAGAAACCTGTTCATGTTAGGGGTAAAGCCCATTAAAAGTTACATAGCAGTCAACTTAATTATAATTTTCATTTACAGCTTTGGGCACTATGGTAATATAGATGATTTATATTGAAAAGTTCTAATAAAAAGTAATAAAATAGCTTTCATTGGAGGTGGGATTCATAGATAAAAATTTGGATGAATCAGATTATTATAGCCAGACTGTTGGTCAGTTTAAAAAAATAAATTACTTCAAGTAAAAATATAGCTTTTCTTATCAAGAAAGTTTAAAATTCTCGACTTGATGTAAAACATTCTGTATTTTGATAAACCAGGATCCATATGTTTTCTGGAGATTTGTCAATTATTCAGTGTCTGTAGACACTATTCCCTTTATGTGTTTATACTTATCCACTATACTTACCAATTGCTGCATTAGTTTCTTGAAAGAAGTACACTGTGTTTCCAAAGTCTTACAATGGATGCTCTTTCTGCAGCTTTCCAAGCAGCAGGATCAGGGCTTTGCTGAACATCTTGAGTCCAAGAAGGCATGAATTTGCCCAAGTGCTGCATGATCAAATAAGCAAACTCAGTAAAGAGTGGTGTCATTAGCAAAATAAGCTGCATTCCCAGAATTCCCACCCTTAACCCACCTAAAGAGCTAGAGAAGCTCTGCATGTCCTGTCCACCACCACCTCCAAAAAGGGAGACTGAGCATGTGGGGCTCAATTCCCTCCTTCCAGCAGTTGTCTCTCTGGTTTCATGGTGGCAGTAGGAGCTGGAAAGCCACCTCCCACCGAGGCCCTGGAGAAATACAGTACCTTCACTTCTGCAGCACCAGGACTTGTTATGTTCTTCGCCTGTGTGTCTGCAAGTGCATCCAAAATTCCCCTGCAAGCAACCAGAACAAAAGGCCTTTCCTAGCCTGACTGTGTTAGGCTAAGTTGGGAACACACTGAAGAGGTCTTATTAAGGAAAATGTTGTGTTAGAAACAAGCAAACCACAACAATAAAATTACAGGCAGGCTCTCAGGTCTGCAGCCCTCTTTATCCATCCCAAAATAGCAGCATATGTCAAAGGTGCCTATGGGTTAAGAACAGTTGCTCTGAGTTTAACTTCATTATGTCGATCAGTTAGTCTGAGAAAAAAGGTTGCTGATCTGTTTATAGCAAAGAAAGGTGTTAATAAGCAGAGAGGTGATAAGGATGTCTATAGAAGGATAAGAGACTTGTAGACCATACATGGAGAGCTACATTTAATTTAGAAATTGCAAAAACTTCTTCCTATTGATTATCCAAAAAAAGCTTTAATAGCCTTGGAAGAAGATGAAGATGATGTTCCAGATCATACATGTTTCTCAATATTATTTTTTCTCCTTTTTATTTTTTTTTTCTTTTCCTTGCCCAAGTCCTACTATAAATTCAATATATGTTTGTAGTAAGACAACTTTTTCGTCTGAAGGAAGTATGGTTCGCATTTGGTGAACAACTGTATTGTAAAAGCACAGTACAGCCATACTAACACGACATCAGAGAAAGGGAATTTTATACCTTACTATAAATGCAGCAACAGATGTTGTGAATTACCCGGTTATTTAGAACCAGACAGAGTGATTGCAGAACGATGCATTGTAAAGCACCAACTGCAGCTGTGGGCCAGGATACAATGTCTGTAGGCAGGAAATGCACAAAACAGAAGGATGGCCTATATCTCAGTGTGTTTGCAATGCATTTGTGAATGTTTTGGTCCAACTGTAAGTAAAAACAAACACAAATTCTACCTGAATCAGAACTGATATGCATATGAAATGCAGGTATGGTAGACTTAGGGATGACCGCAGGTGCAGAAAGGTGATTTTTGGAAGCCCGGAGACAGAAGACAATGTTAAGGAGCAAGCACTGTGGCTTAGCATTAAAGCATCAATTCAAGACTCCTGACATATGTATGTAATCTCATCTTGCCTGTGCTTTGTTTTTCCCATTTGTAAAGTGGAAAATTGACACTGGCCTCTTCTACAAAGTATTTTCTTCTGGAGATACTAGGTACTAGGTACCTTAGCTACAGATTTTCTTGAAACAAGTGGGGATATATGGGGCAAGAGTACAAATATCACGTCTTGGCCTTCCTTAGTTAGATGAAATTGATTTTCTCATTTGGGAGAGGAATATTTCATTAATGGAAAGGAAGTGTGAGGCTGGAGTTTGGAGTCATGAATTTTTTTCAGGTTCTGACTTAGACAGACAACAAAACAGTTACACAGTCTCAAGTGAATCCAAGAGATAGAGCTTCTGCTTCCTGTCCGTAGCAGAAAAGATTTTTCCTGAGCAGCTCCCAAGATGCCAGGTCAAATCTTTGCCTTTGGACAAACTCAATTTATCTGTCTATTTTTAATTCTTTACTAATACTCCTCTCATGTACATAAGCAAGATATAGTGCAGGATAATATTAAAAACGAAGTACTGTGTTTTTCTATATAGTTTCTGTATTAACATTGCACTTCATATAATTTCTTCCCAGATCACTTTACATAGGGTACCAAATCTGGCAGTTGTCTGTATAGCAGAGTTTTACATGCCAGTGTGAATTCTTGCTCTCCATCAAGCCTTTTCTTTGCTATGTTTGTGGGTATTAGTTTTTTCCTTTTCTCTGCTTAACTGTTCAATGATTGTTGTGTTTCACTCCAGAGGAACTTTATTTTCTGTGGAGTTTTAGTGACATTTGTGTAAAAGGTCTAACCTTGCAGATGCTTATTGCATCTAAGTAAATTCACTTGTGTGCAATTGTACTAAACATAACTTTGCATTACAGCCTGATCTGGTGGTCCTACATGAGCTTTTCCATTGTTTTTACTGGGAACATTTACTAAGTAAGATCCATTTATGAAATATAACTATTCTTGATAATTTTTTAAAAGCACTTTCTTTAGTTTCTGGGTTTTACAAGCTGTCTTTCAGTGAGGAAAACGCTTAGAAGTGTTCATAGCATTTCTTGTGGAGTTCAGCCTCACATTACTTGCACCATGCAATGATGCCTGCATTTTGAATCAAGGATAACGGTGCATTTAATGACAGGACTGATCATCACCAATCCCCTTTGGCTGTCTTTTGATAAACAAAACCTTCTGGTCATCGAATTTTAAAACAATCTTACAAATAGCAGTCAGCCTCAATAGACTGATGAAATCTCATTTATTCCAGAGTCTTTATATGTGCTCTGCAATACTTAATTTCTGCATTGAGTAGGTGTATTCAGGCATTTTCTAGTAAAGCATTACCATCAGAGAACAATTATTCCTGGAAATTTAAATTGATAACATTGCTTTATTTTGAATTGTTGCATTATTTATATTTTTGAATAATTGAAATATCCTATTTCTCACAGAATAGAAGGAACAAAATACGTAATTTTTAGTTTAGAAATGACCTTTTGCTGTTTTGAGTTTTAAAGTTTTTAAATTATAAAAATCAAATCAAAACAGACTGAAGACCAAAAAAGGAAAAAAAAAAAATCTGTTCAGATGATCCAAATCAAGTTTGGCAAGGTCAGTCTGTGGTTTTAAGTTTTGTACTTTCATCTTGTGAAGCAGGGTAGAAAGTCACTGTGAAATCTTAAAGTCTTCATGTCCAGTTCCAGTAGGTTTATAAAAGCATTTGGGCTCACCCCTCATTTTGAGTTCATTTTAAGTAAAATGCTAAAAGAGAACAATAACTTCAATCAGCTATCTTGTTAAAAAGTTAAGACAACTAGTCAAAGCTAATCATGTGCATTGCATTTGCTGATAGTATGGGGAGACAGCTGTCTCCAGAGGGCAATTCATTGCAGCTGTTTCAGAACTATTCAAGGAAGGGATTAATTATCTCCAAGAGTTTTGCTCTTAATTACAGGGAAAACCAAGGTAGCTCTCTAAGTGAGATGCTTCACTTCTGTATGGTTAAACCCAGGTGAAATGTGTCCCAGACTTAGTCCAGTAATGTAAATAGGTGACAGAAACTTTTTGAGAGATTCCTTGGTTTTGCTTTGCCATAAGCTCATTTTATGCCTTGTCTGAGCGCTGAACATGGTTAATTTAGCCAACTGAATGATCCAGTTTTTATGAAGTTTTGCAAAAAATTCGTCATCAGATAGTGCTGAGTTTTGGTCTTGCAGTGACTTTTAGCCCATGCATTCCCAAGGACTTCAACAGATGGTGATTTGTGCTGGGAGAATCAGTCTCATTTTCTGCTTAAAAGGGCGTAATGTCAGCCTCACAAAAAAAGCAGTTCAAGAAGACAATTGGAACAGGTAATGTTTTAAAACTCTTTGCAAGGGAGAGCTGAAAGTGAGTGTAAATACATCCAGGACAGATTTCATATTCACTTTGAAATTCTGAGCTCCATTTAAAGAAGAATGACCTCTAGGAAAAAAAAAAAAAAAAAAAAAAAAATCCTCTTGCCTTCTGATACCTTCTTATTTTTGACTTGTAAAGAAATCCAATACTTGCTGGATCTGTCACTGCACATAGTATCTAGTAAGCAGTAAGCAGCTGTGTGGTCAGGGGCCTTCATTTTCCCCCCAGGGGAAAGGAAGAAAAAAAAATCTTTCCAATCCAATCTTTATAGATCTCTGAAATGTTAAATCTAATAAAATGATCGTATTCTTTTATTAAGGAGGTCACTACTTTCCTGAGGCTTTTTCATTCATTCTTAGAGTTGAATTCTGGCATTTACTAAGTCAAGTATTGGTTACAAATCAGGAAAGAAAGAAAGAAGCAAAATGAGATGCAGCCTGGAGTTGAAGCTTGAGATGCAGCTTGAAGGTTGAAAGTTTAAATACCATTTTGGGTACAAAGCCATGCTGAATTCCATATGTCACTGTCTTTGCACAGTAGCTAGGTGTCTACTCTTCCAGTTTGTGTGGGACACTGCTCACAAACCAGCATATGGTGGTTTCAGCTAGAGTCTGCTTTAGTAATGAACATCTCTCCCACATGCTAATATTTCATGTATGTAAATAGAGCTCCTCAAACCACTGGGAAGCAGAAAAGCTCAGAGGGGATATAAGAAGAAAAAGTGGACCTGTAATTAGATCAGTGGCTTGGAAGTGGCCAAGGAGAGTGATCTGAGGCTGCAGTCCCTCTATAATATGCCCAGAGGAGTGAGGTCTGGGCCTTGGGCCAGTCAGTACAAATTAGATTACTGCTGTGGTCTTCAAGTCTAACACCTTTTGACTAAAAGGTGTTAGATACTGATACTGGTACTAGATACCAGCACAAAATATTGTTAGTTTTGCACAAGGATGTCTTATGGACTGAAATACTTGTTTCCTTCCAGAATGAGCAGATCAAAAATCACAGTGGAGTTGGACCATCAGGCGGTCCCAGAGACAGATGTGGAAGCTGAGCTGTGTTGGGGCAGGAAAATGTGCATTAATGCTCACTTTGCTTAAACTGTCATGTGAACAGGGATATCTGTTCTATTAATTTACACACTGGAAGCTCACAGAGGCTACATGAACTAAACCCTACCAAGGACCAGAGCCTGCTTGAGACCCAAAGAAGCTCATGGGGGTTAAAATTACAACTGAATTTTGGGGACCTGACCCTGCAACCCAACCTAGTAGTAATTTTTAAAGAATATGTTAAATGCCCTGAAACTATTAAAAGTATTTTTATTTAAGAATGGTTACACCACTTGACTTCTGTGCATAACCATACAGTTATGGGAGCATTTCCCTGGGATGTGTGAAACAAGGGTCATACCTCCTTGGGATCACCATAGCTCTTTCTTATTATTTCTATCAATGGTTTTAAAATTTTGCTTTGCTTTCCTCTGAGAGACACAAATTCAAAATGAGATGCAGAGGTGTACATCTCCAAACTGGCCTGTCCCTAGGGCCAAATGCAGGGAGGAGCAGTGATACCAGTAAAAACCCTTACAGAATCATAAAATCATATTGGTTGGAAGAGACCCTCAGGATCATTGGGTTCAACTGTAACCTAACATTAGCACTAAACCACATCCATAAGAACCTCATCTAAATGTCTTTTAAATGCCTGCATGGATGGTGACTCAACCGCTTCCCTGTGCAGCCTGTACCAATGCCTGACAACACTTTCAATCAAGAATTTTTTTCATAATATCCAATCTAAACCTCTCCTGGCACAACTAGAGGCCATTTCCTCTTGTCCTATCATTTGCTACTTGGGAGAAGAGACCAACACCCTCCATGCTACAACATCGCTTCAGATAGTTGTAGACAGTGATAAGGAGGAGTCCTTGGAGGACTAAAGCCACCTCAACCATCTCTTTTCTTGAAAAACTCCTGGGTTTCAGCTGCTGATAGAGCTTGCCTTTCTTGAGTCACACAACACTGCACTGGTTGGTCAGATGAAGAAACTCTGTCATTTTTAGACAGGAAATAAAGATAACTATTCCTGCCTAAATAATAAACTAGCAAATTCTCTGCTGTCAGATCAGTAGTACCTCCAAATACACTTTTTAATAAATAGAAATGTACTAGGAGTTTAGCTCATGGTTTCTGCCAGTGCAGAAGTTTTTGCACTGAAATCCCTGGGCTAATGGCAAGGCATTAAACAACAACAACAACAAAATCTAATAAAAATCCTTAACTTATGGTCTTTTGGCAAGTGAGTGTATTCCTGCCTCAAGAGAGTAATGTACTGAGTAAGATATTTCCTCTAACCCTTATGGAAAAAGCAGATAACTAACTGCTTTACAATCCTCTGTGTTCTTCTGTTTTGCCATTTGTGTGGGATAAAGGAAAATGTCATATTGCCTGCAATTAGTCTTTGTGTGTGTGTGTGTATGTGTGCACTCAGGAAAATAAAGTTAAAGTTTGTTTTACAGGGAATCCACAATTTTGCTTAGGATCATTGCTTTTATCACAGAAGTGGGTTTTTCCTTTCACTCTCAATAACAAAAAAGTGTGTGTGTGTGTGGTGTTAAAATTAACTGATACCCTGAAAAAAAGCCTGTAAAAACTCAACTGGTCTTTGTCATCCTAATTTCTGAATGTCAACCAGAGCTGGCTTTATTCTCTCATCATCTCTGAGCGTGATACATCCACTGTCATTTGATGGTATAATGAGAGGTGCTACAGATCATTCAGATCCAGCTTGTTAACCTCTTCTCATTTATGCTGATCCCTATCCACTGAAAATTTATCTCAATAAGGTCTTTAAACCCAGTGTGTGCCTTACATATATCATGTTTTGATGCAGCCTTTGAGTGCAGTGGTACATCACACTCTAAGCTCAAATCCAGTTTAGGAGGATGTGCTGGTAAGGTCTTTGTCCCCCAGTTCCTGGATACATGCAGAGACAACCAGATGGAAAGGATGTCCTGATCAGGGACTGATTTATTTTATCTCACTTCCAGAAGGAAGAATCTTTTTGTTTCGATAAAAGTAAAGAAGATTTGAACTTAGTTGCTTATCAGTCCTTGCTGTAAGAAAAGTGCTTGTCAAAATTTTATTTCTGACTCATTTAAATTGAGAGGGATGTTTATAATATGTAGCTCTGATATTTTCTGTTTAGGAATAGCAAATCTCAGTCTGTTGTAACACAAGTTATACTGTCCTAGCTTTCAAACTTTGGAAGATGTGAAGTACTCTTTCCTATTAAGTCAGTGATGGATCCAATTAGAGAAAATGGTCACTATTTTTCTTTCTTTACTCCCTTTCCTACCCAAACTTGAAGTTAAAAATAATTCACCCAAAACTACTTGGTAGGTATTAGAAAGTCTTACAGCTAGATTACAGAGAAATGTTTTTGTATAAATACATTTGTAACAGTTTGAGAAGGGGGTACTATATTATTATCATCAGTATTTTTTATATTCTAAATTATTTCTTACAGGCAAGAGAACTTTGGAAAAATACTTGCAGTCAACCCAAAGTTACAAAATATGAAAGAAATCATACACGTACATGTATGTGTGTATTTTCTTACACACAAACATGTCTTAAAACACTGCAGAATATGTAGGTGTACTGCAGGCAATGACAGTTCAGCAGTAACTGATGTGGGTCAGTTCAAGAGATAACTGGTTCATTTTGAGCTCTTCAGTCAGCTTTGCCAACAACATCACAGATGATTAAAGCAGCAAAAACTGCTAGTGACTTCCATGGAAAAAGTCATGCCTGGAATAAAGTTTATTGAGATGCTCTAATGAAACAACATCTAACTGGCATGTACCAGCAGGCTGACCCCCAAATATTGTGTTAAAAATCTATGGAGTTCAAAGCCTTTTTGTTAAAAACAAAGGTGGTTGATGATGAACTCTGGCTAGGAGCTAAAAACACAAGCCCCACATTCCCACGCATCCAGCTCTGCTGCCTATAGCCCCCAGGCTAAAACTCAGAACAAGGGCTTGATGTAAGTTTGAAGAAGAGAATTAATTGCACTGTGTTCTTTAAGCAGACAAGAGGTCTGCACAATCCACAGGAGGCTTCTTGCTGGCAACTTGCTGGTCTTTGAGATGTGATGCTTTCTGTCTCCATATGACTGAACCTGGACTAGCCCACAGGGACTGCCATAAGTTGCACAAACCCACCTACAGCCATGATAATTAAGCACCTTAGTGTTCAAGAGGGTGTGGCCACATCCAAATTTGCTTACCAGGAACAGCCCTTGACCATCATGTCTCATGAAAACATGGTCAGATACTGTTAGTTTATTTATTCAGACTAAAACTGTGGCAACTGTCTTAAAAACAAACAAACAAACAAAACCTACAACCCCACAAACAAACACCCCCCAAAACCAAGAACAACAACATCAACAACAACAACAAACAAACAAAAACCAAACAACCTGTAGAGATAATGAGTTCTGTCTGGAATTGTTGCCTGGCCTTGTTTGACTTGCTGGGGTGCACCAAGAAATCAAACACAGCTTCGCCAGCCGGGTGAGGGAGGTGGTTGTCCTGCTCTGCTCTGCACTGATGCAGCCTCTCCTGGAGCACTGTGTGCAGCTCTGGTTGCCACAGGATAGAAAAGATGTTAAGTTACTGGAAAGTGTCCAAAAGAGACTATGAAGTTGGTGAAGTGTTCATAGAGGAAGCCATATGAGGAGTGGCTAAAGCCACTTGGTGTGTTCAGCCTGGCGAAAAGGAGACTGAGACCTCAGCTTCCTCACAAGAGGAGGAGGGGCAGGTGCCG
Organism: Streptopelia decaocto; assembly: GCF_964273445.1. Classification (NCBI taxonomy): domain Eukaryota; kingdom Metazoa; phylum Chordata; class Aves; order Columbiformes; family Columbidae; genus Streptopelia; species Streptopelia decaocto. The sequence continues at coordinate 76,939,527 of NC_138657.1, forward strand.
AACTCTTCTATGGAGTGACCAATGACAGAACCTGAGAGAATGACAGGAAGATGTGCCAGGAAAGGTTTAGGTTGGACATTAGGAAAAGGTTCTTCACCCACAGGGTGCTGGACACTGGAACAGGCTTCCTAGGGAGGAGTCACAGCCCCAAACCTGACAGTGTTCAAGAAGAGGCTGGACAACGTCCTCAGACACATGGTGTGAACTGTGGAATTGTCATATGCAGGGACAGGAGTTGGACTCGATGATCCTTGTGGGTCCCTTCCAACTCAGGGCATTCTATGATTCTCTGTACTAAGCACTGCTGAAATAAACACAAGTGAACATGCAGACTTTGTCTTTCAAAGCAACTGTCTCACTTTTACATGCTCACCAATCTATTAATGTTATTTTATCTCATTTTAAAAAATAAACTCAACTGTGCGCATCAGCAGGGTTTGGGTATGAACACAAGCTTGAAGTGGGTTGTCCACTCAGCCCCACTGCTCTCCCACCTGCAGACACACTGCTATTCAGAAGGAAACAAACCAAACCAAACCAAAACCAAACCAACCAAACAAAAAAGCCAAAAAACCTCAAACCAACCAACCAACCAACCAACCAAAATCCCTCAAAACAAAGCATACCCCCCCCCCACTACCAGAAAACATCACGTCCCACTTCTGTGGAACTTGGAGCAGACTGTAGGGAAGGAGGAACCCTGGAAGTTTTTGTTATTGGTCCTGCTGACGGCTGATTTTCAGAGCAAGTGTCATTCTACTTCCCCTTCTTCACAGACACCTGTGTCTCTTTAAATCCCTGCTGTGGTATTAACTGCTTTCGAACTTGAGGAAAATTTCACATTTGATCACCAGAAAAAAAAAAAAAAAAAAAAAAAAGTCCTCCTTGACATGAAGAGCAAATGAAATACTGATCATTGCAGCTCTGGTGACGGGTGCAGAGTGCCAGAGGCAACTGTCACTTTGCTGTGTCCTGGGTTCATGGAGCTCCTGGTGAAGCCCTGCTAAATGCCACTGCTAGAATATGAGCAGAAAAAATATAATCCTTCTTTCAACAGGTAACTTTAGCCTGTTTGTGGCTCTCAGACTTGCATTTGGCTATGCAGAAGGTTCATAGAAAGCTATAGAGAAAATGTAAATATATCTAAAGATAAGATTTTTTTTTTTTTCCTGAAAACTGTTAGTGAAAGAAATATTTCACAGCTCAAGAATGCTGTCAGATGTCTCAGTTTTCTAGATTTTCCATCACATGGGTTGCACTTTTGTTTATCCTCTGTGAAAAAGTAAGGGTTATCACATGGCCAGAACTTCACAATGTCCATGAGGTAGTAACGAATTACTGGAAATTTTGGGAGGCAAATACTTATTAGTGAAGGATCATGTACTGTGTTGGTATAAACCAAAACAAATACTAATAGAATGGGAAGCACAAAAATTCATAGATTTAATGAGACAAATCTTGATGGCAGAAGGAATTTTCCACTGACATGAAGCATTTTGAGAAGAGCACAATGCATCCTATCTTCCCAAGAAGCCCATGGGCATTTCCATGCATGTGCTTTATGAAAAGTGCACTCTGATACATATTCAATTAAATACTATGCCCTGTAGGTATTAACCTAGATTTTATTTTGTTTGCTTGTAAGAAGTTCTGCAAATAGCATCTTTGGATGTAAGGCAAGATATTAAAAAATTGCACAACTCCAATGTCAAACAGGACATTTGGTCTTGCCTTTGGATGACTGTGATGGCTGAATTCCACAAAAAGTTAACTCTGGGTAAGTAGTCTAAGTTTTTATCTGTTTATATTATACTGTCATCAGCCTCATTTTCTCAGCTATAATTACAGTGGTAGCTCCACTATTACTCTAGCTATATAAAGAAATAAAACATTTGTATATGTCACATTAGCCATTATGTGCAGAAATACTGTATTTCCATAGATAATTGTGGTATCTGAATGTCACATAAATTAGACATGCTGAGGCCTGAAATAAGAAGTAAAACACACAAAACTGAATTTGTATGGAGTTCAATGAGATCTAGGCTCAAATCTGAGCTGTAAATTCAATAATCTTAAAATACGAATTTTTGAGGGGATGAGAGTATATCTGTCCTCATTGCAATAAACTTTTAAGAAGCATTAAGACAGTGACGAGTGTCATCCCAAAGGGCTTACAAATAACTTTTTTACTAGATGGATGGATAAAAGTGCATCAACTGAAAATGCAGTTTTAAGGTTAACATGCTTCTAATATATTTTATTATTATTATTTTTCTTTTACATAGTATTACTCCTCCTCTCCTCGCCTCGCCTCGCCTCACCTCGCCCCTCCCCTCCCCTCCCCTCCCCTCCCCTCCCCTCCCCTCCCCTCCCCTCCCCTCCCCTCCCCTCCCCTCTCCTCTTCCTCTCATCTCCTTCTCGTCTCCCTCTCCCTCTTTTCTTTCCACCACATAAGGTTTATGTATAATTCAATCAATACCTCGAGGCAAACTATTTGATGATTACAATAAAAAAAGAAAAGAAAATCTCATTTTGCTGTACTTTGTAGAGGTAGTTTCATTATTGCATGTCACTTGGTTACAAGAGTTTATGGGACTGTAACTCCCTAAAGGACATTGTAAACATACACATTTTATGGCAACTAAACTCCAAGTTAAACGAAAGCATTAAAATAAGATATTGGAATTGTTTGCTTTTGTCTTTGATTGATATGAATCGGAATAATAAAAAGTCTTGTTTCACCCTTAAATCCCTGTAGCTTCCCCTTCCTTTTTGAGTATGTTACAGACAAATATATTTTTCTGTGTGAGTTCTGAATGAGTACCAGCACAACAGTGGTACCCAGAAATGGGGACAGTGCCAAAGCTGAAATTTGGTCATACAGCACTAACACAGGGTTTGAATGGTAAGTCCTTAACCACTGGTTTTGATTTCCTTTCTAACCCATTTTTAACCTCTATCTAAAGGCAGACTAATTTATTTTCACTAAAAGGAACTACTTATGCTCCCAGTAGCAGAGAATATATGTGCTACAGTAATCCATTTGGTGTTATATATTTACCTCTTCATCTCTACTTCAAACAGAGAAGCCAAAAGGCTCTTCCAGAGGCAGTTTGAAAAAATACTAGTCCTGATCACATCTGAGCTAGCTACTAAAAGTTGTAGAAGGTTCCCTCTGGGCTTACATGGGTGACATTGGAGAGGTAATACATGCAAAGAATTTGGAGTAATGAGCTGAGATGTAAAAAAGCACAAGCAAGAAAGCAAGTAAAAAAGTTTCTCTTTTCTGTAGGACATTTAAGACATAAAATTCTCAAATTTCTAATTCCTTCCTTCCTCAAACACAAACAGGTTTTTTTTTTTTTTTTTTACAATCCTCACTTTACTTTACAGAAATCACAAAATATTGAATATGGGAAGGTCAGATTTTTATGAAGGCGGGTATTGGGAAACTCACTGAATCAAAGTGGGAAAAAAAGAATCACATTTTGCAGATCACTTTGGAAAACCATATTACTGCTGGTTCTAGTTCTCTGTCTTAAAAGACCTGGGGCTTTAATGAATGAAAACAAACTGAGGCTCTACTATTTCAGAGGAGCACAAGGGTAATCAGTGTTCTGTAGGACTTTGAACGTCTCAGGTTATGTATGATTTGTACTTCATTAAAAATAATTATTTTATTCCATTTCACATCCTACCTTGGACTGTACAATCATTTGAACAACTGTTAAATCTGGTTGTGTTTCTATGACAAAAACTTATTATCTATTGGCATTTGTATTTTGCTAGTGTCTGACCAGTGGTGACCAGCTGCCTACCAAGGTAAAACCAAAACAATGAGGATTGAAGTATTCCGAAATCAACTGAACCTGTCTAGTGCCCTTATGGAGCTCTTGATGAGGTTCAAGACTATTTGTACTAATAGCGTACAAGAAGCAATAGTTTAGTTGCTGTAAGCTCATAGGAGCTTATAGACCAGGTTGCAGCACTGAGGAAACTGCAGTTTAATAAAAGGGCAGGAGTGGCCCAGAGAGAGCAAAGAGCATTGATAGAACAGTTACAGGGTAAACATGTATTCAGGTTGGTGTTTCTAACCAACTGAAATGAAGTGTGTAAGTTTATACAGAGTATCAGTGAGCCAGGAACAAAATAGGAGCTCCTCTACTTAAAGGATAAGGGTTCATGCCTGGACTTTTTCCTTCACAAATCCCTGCAGAAGCAGATAGAGCTCTTTATGGCTGACTCTTAGCCATAGTACCATCCAGGGAAGTTCCTTTTGTCATAAACTCAGATAGAGTTTTAGGTTTGGAATTTCTATTTTCTTTTTAAATTTTATTTTGCTGGTTGTTATTCTTCACAGTACTTCAGTACTTAAACACAGAAAGGCTAGGGCACAGGAAAATAGAAGTCTGAGGGGAAGGAAAACATATGTAATCTTTTCCACACACAGTCAAACAATGAAAAAGGAAAGAAAAACCTCAAGGAGACAAACAGCTACAAGTATGAGATGAAGGAAGACAGAGCTTTCAGGAAGAAAGTCATTCTGGCCACTGCTGTGCTGGGAATACTTACTTGTCACATGGTGCTTAATCATAATAAATTAAGTTTTATTTTGCATTTTGCAACATGCTAACTTGGCTCAGCAGGTAATGGGAGGAGCCCTGGGTCGCCAAATGGTGTTTAACTGAGAATAACAACAATTTCCCCCCTGCAGGCAGGCATAAATAATGAATTCAAAATGTGACTCTTTTGAGCAGATTATTCCAGCTGCTTCTTGTTCTTAAAGCTCATTGGGAGGTTTAACACCAGAAAGTTAGCCCTCCTGAAGCTGCAATTATCATCCTCAAGCAGCAGTCCTGGGAGATGGTGAGTGTAATCAAAGCTGCTTCATGTTACCAGAGATGGACAACTGCAAGGGTTCCTGCAAAGTTCAGTGAAGGTTCAGCCAAGGTGATCCACATCCCATCTGAAGATCTGCTATGGGATGGCCTTAGTTTGTTCAACATGGGTCTGAAATGTCACCAAATCTGCACCAGCTTAAACACCAGCATGAGGGTGCAGAGCATGATACCCACTGTAAGGATCCAGTGGGCAGGTAAAACAGCAGAGGAGATTTAGATCAGACTGTAAGGGAGGTAAAAATAAAATCCAAACTTTTCTATGGCTAAAGGTACCTACACATTGCAAGAGATTGGCTCAGGAATTGGGAAACTCCAGCACTGTAGGGCGTTATAAGCACAGGTTAGATGGGCAATTGTCAGGAGTGGTTTATGAATAGTTTGCTGCTTTTGAGTAAAGGGATGGACCGGTCAGTCCCTTGAGGTCCCTTGCAGCCCTGTATTCAGTGATTGATGGAAATTGTGATATGTTTGCAAGCAACTCATTTCCACGTTCAAGCAGGCTGTATTTGGTGCCTCCTCCAGTTCTCCAGAGCTAATACCTGTTTTGCCACTCTCTGCATTAGAATCAGGGTCAGATCATTAATTAGATCTATGATTGGCTGCAAATATATTTTCCTGGGACTAAAGAAGTGTCTGCCACTTGTTAGCAGCAATATACCTGTGGGCATCTTTCCATTAGAAAAAAAAGAATGAGACCCATTGACTGCAAAGAATGAAGTTGTTGACCATTAAATAATAGAAATAAATACATCTGAGCATTCACAGTTGCCTGGGGTTTTGCCTGATTTCTGGAGGCAGAGGAAGGCTGTGGATATTTTTTTTTTCCCACCCTTTTGTCCCTGTGAACTGTTGCACATTATACCCAGGTCTATCTATCGGTCCTCTAAATCTAACCTTAAGAGAATAGACCACTGGAACAAATATTTCCATCCCCCTTTTTTTTTTCAGTAGAGTGACAGACTGTCAGTGTTAACACAGCCTCATGCTTATGCCATAGAGCTGAGATTACAAACCGTCAGTGTTAACACAGCCTCATGGTTATGCCATAGAGCTGAGATTAACTGTGCTGCTGCCCAGTCCTGGACCTGTTGTAGCTACTGTGGAAAATTACAGATGTTTATTTTCCATCTAAAAAAGAGACTCTCTTGAGAATTCCTTTTAAGCTTGCTGGAGATTAATGGTGCCAGGAAGGTCATCTTACAAAAACCTCATTGTCACAGGAGAAAGCTCCTCTCTATATCAAAATGTTTGGGTCAAACTCAGTCATGGCAGAACTTTGTTTTTATCATGGAAGTTACTTCTGGGGTAAATATGGCTAATTTCTGTTCTCCATCAGTTAGAATACTGCATTTATCTCATGTTCTTGGGTTGACCCTCATTGCTCTCGTATCTTGGTTACTCATGGGCTTTATTTTTATTCATGCAGCCTCCTGCAAGGAAGAAAGGTGATCATGTCTTCAAAATGGAAGATGACTTCCCATGCTGTAACAGAACTGGCAATGTTCCTTGGTTACCCGGCACAAATCTTAATAACCTTAATTACTGTGGGTGGGTGAAACACCCCACCCTCTTGGGTTTGCCGTTTCTTCATTCCAGACAGTCTCTGTAAAGACTCAGGGCTCCTGAGAGAAGGATTCACACAGGTCTGTTTTCGCTGAGTTTTGCAGCTGTGGCTGGGTGCAGTTTGGACTGAAAAGAAGGGCTGGTAATTAGTCCAGGGAGCAAATGTTGAACCCCCATATCTCACAGTGTTGAGTCTCAATAGGGTGTGCCTGTGGGGATTTTTTTATGGCTACTATATGAAAAATTATGCTGAAACTTTTACCTTCATGGGGCATGAATGCTCTAGTCAGATGTCTGTCTTCTTGAAAATTTTTAGACTCTATCTATATTTTTTGCCTTTTTAATGGGACTTCCTACTGAGTTTGGACCCGTAAATATGAATGGTCTTTCCCAAGAAACACACTCACTTCTTTACTTAGGAAAAAAAAAGAATAATAATCGGAAACAACTGGAAGTGTGTGATTTTTAAGCTGCAAAAGATGCTGTCAGACCAGAAGTAATATCCTCCTACCTGCTTCAAATACCAGATCCTAGGGGTTAAACTTTGCTAACACTCATCCAGAAAACACAATTTCTTCTGTGTAACTATGTATTTTATATTGCTATGTATTACTGTATTTTCTTTTCATACTCTCTGTGCCCTAAAAGTGTGCTGTGTATGTGAACAGCAAAAAATGAAACAAGATGAGGTTGATGTGGAGAGTTAAAAAAAAAAAAAAAAAAAAAAAAAAAGCATGTGAATTCAATTTATGGTTTAGCTGGAGATATACAAGATTTTTCCAGAACCCTCTTTAATCCTGTTTCAACATGAATGTGTTTGTAGTAATTCATGGGGTATAATGTGAAGTTTTATAAAGGTACTTTGTACTATACACTATATATTATTTGAGAGGGGAAAAATATTTCTGTCTTGCAATTGTTTAGCACAAAAATTATACTCAGTTTCCTGGGCTACACAGGAAATGATTGTATTAATTTTAATTATTAATTTCAATGATTGTATTAATTTTAATGAGAGATGTTTAAATTAGGCTTTGCTAACCTTCTTTATTAGTTGTGTTTCCATGAGATTCCCACAACAGTATGTTTAGCTGTTTTTATGGCTAGGGAATCCAGATCTGTATAAATGTCAGCCAACACCAAGATGGGAATGAATGAAGCCAGAAAACGGTAAAAATGAGGAAGAAATGATAGAGGCTGCAGGAGAGAGAGCTGAGTGTGTACAAGCTCCTTAGGGAGGGCACGTCTCCCACAGACGAGTCTCTTACCCAGTGTCTTGCCCCAGATTTAGGGTGGTGCATAGAGTATTGACCTACTGGGGATGTGGACTTGCCAGTGAGACCTTCTCAGCTTAAGAAAACAGGCTGTTTGCCTTAAAGGCATCCAGGAGCTATATAACTATTTGCAACACATTAGAGTTTATTTCCATATAAAATTTTATTTCCACAGTTCAGCATCCCCTAAGAATCAATCAGATGGGTACATTCAGTTCTATTCTTCCACTAGGATGTGCAGAGTTTTGGCCGATGCAAGCTGAAAATCCCCTGGGCATGTTGGTGTTTGACGCTTCAGCATGATAAATGCACTAGCATCCCAGTTGAAAAAGTTGCTTGGCAGCTGGTCCTCTGCAACCTCTCCTCTCTTCTCTACTTTTTTGATTAGGTTTTCAGATTCTTAGAAATGTGTTAATTAGTTCAGTCCTTCTTACTGCCATAAGCCGATGTGCACGGACATTTTAAGTTCTAAGGTTACCTTAGAACATTAAAAAAAGCTGTCTCACAGCATTAAGAGCAAACATTGAAAAGCCATTAGACATGTTACTATTCTGAAATCCATAACATTTCTTGTTTGAAATTCTGTTACATTTGGGAATGGCACTTCGTACATCAGGGTAAGATGATTTACGAAATATGTTTAGGAAACTAAAAAAGCAGTCCATGTAATGAGATGGCATGGTCTGATTTTAATAGGGCATGAGGCTTTCTTCAAGGACAGAATCATGTGTAGTCTGGAAGTAAGTGGAAAATGGTAAAGAGAATTTCCATGGTGGTCTGTATTAAAAAATATAGCATTTTCTTGACCTAAGAATTAGAATGGTTGAGAATATCCTACAGGAAATCTGCAATGCAATTGAGAACAGAAGGGATAGAAATGTAATTGTGGTGTTCATATGCTAGTGCAAAGAGTAAGGCTGTGAGTTGGGAGATTTATAACAAGGGTTTCAGCCCCAACCTGGTGACTTAGCTGGAGACAACTATGGGGAACAAAGGGGAAGATTATTAGCCAACTATGTGGAAGGACCATAAAAAATGCCAGTATGATCTGTCAGTATAAGCAGAGATAGGGAAATATTAAAGACATTATACAAGGCACTGAGACATCTCAATTGGAGTTATGTGTATAGTTTGGCCATCTGTAAGGGAGAAAGATGAAATAAATCTGAAACAAATGATGGAAGAGAAATGCAGAATATACCTGTGAAGTGCAAGGGGATGAATAATAAACATTTCTGCTGAGAACATGGGGATATCAGGTAGGAAAAACTCAGTCCTGGCTGTTTTAGACGATCACAGGTTGATCGTGGGCCACAGACATAAAAACATAATCAAAAAGGTGAGTGTTATTTCAGAATGTTTGACACAAGGTATTTTTATCAGAAATTGAGAAATGATAATGTTGTTGCACAAAGGAGTAGTTAGACCATGCATTTAAAATAGAAATGAGAAAGCAAACAAACAAGCAAAAACCCAAAAGTCTCACTTACCTATTCATAGGATATGATTGGTATTAAAATCATCCTAGGGGACTGAACTTTAGGAAAGGAGAATAATTAATCAAACTGGAGGAACTGTTTGTCCAAGAATAAATGGATATGAGTGAGAGGTGCGTAGATGCATAAGCCTTACATCTGAGGAGACTCCCTAGCTACCAGAGTAGGAGGGTTATAGAAAGTTTCTCAGTGGCTGGAAGAAGAGGGAAATCTTGCTGGATGTGTAACGGAATTTGGAAAATTAGTGGCTGCAAGTTGAAGCTGAAGAATCTTGCAGTGTTACAGGGCTCATGATAAGTCAGAGACTGGTCTTGGTGACTGATGGACCGTTCTCCTTGGGGAGATACTTTGCAATCCTGAATAATCCTTGTGGCACTGATTCACACAGGCTAATGCCTTGCAACCTCTTTCCATATATTAAAAGTTAGGATATGGTTTCCAGTTAGTTCAGAGTTTCCTTTAAAATACTGTGGCCATATTTTTCAATCCATGCCAAAACAATTTGATATCAATTATGTCAGGATTTGGATCTGTAACTATATTTTTAAATTTTTATTAAGATATGGTATCATTTGTGGTTTCTTTAATTATTATTATTATTTTTTTTTTTTTTTAATTCTGGAAGGGTTATGACAAGCAAGTGGTTAAACAAGTAAACGAGTTTAATCCTTTTAAATTTAACCCTAGTGTAATGGTATTTCAGGGAGAGGGGGGCATGGAAGGGGAGAGGTGGCAAAAAAAAGAGAGGAAGAAAGAATTTTAACCGTTTGATCAAACTGTAATTTATATCTCTTTCTGTATGAAATAGTCTTGGCTACCTTATACCAACATGAAGATCATCAGCATATTACCTAATTGGCACTAGTATTTTTATAAAGGTCTGGAAACTGGAATTTTAATATGCAGTAAACGCACTGCCACTGACTTGATAGCTTTCTCTCTGAAGCATCACCTTATTGCATTAGCAGTCTAGTTTTAGAAAAATAATTCAAAATCATGTCTCCTCTGACTGGATTTAAAAGAAGATTTTTGTTGCATTTCTTATTCTAAAAAATAGAAAACGATAAAAATTAGGAATACTGTTCAGTATTATCTGATAGATAGAAGGTTATTTCAGTGGAGGAAACAAATAAATGCCCCTAATCTGTCACTACATGATTGCACAGTGAATAGAATGACTTTTTATGATGATGATGATGATGATTATTCGAAAAATTCTGCTTCATGTCTCTGTTTTGTTGCAGACTTTCTCAGAAAAGTCTCTTTATCTCTCAGTACCACCATTTCCCCTGCATTTGAAGGAAATACTATAGTTCCTTAGCTTACCAGGGGTGTTTAGATGACAAATGTTTTAAGGACTGAAAGGCTCTCTTTAACTGTGGTGTAAGAACTGGGATATACAGAAAAAGTAAAATTCAGGCTTGCAGATGCAGGTTTGTGGCAGTGTAAAATGAAAGCTCTCATCCGTCGAGAATAAGTGTGGTTGCAGGGAAGTGAAGTAAGGGAAGATTATGCGATTGTAGAATTAGGGTGACAAGGTATCTGTAACCACACATACTATCTCCATCTCTGGTAAAGAAAAAAACTTTAATGTCTTAAACTCAGTCAAATGTCTCAGTATAATGATCATATCATTATATACTCTGCACCCATTGACAAATGCAAGCCACTGTAGAAGCTTAAAGCACTTCAAGTAAACAGTAAAATTATTTCATCATAGGTTAAAAAGTGAACTCTTAGTCCTACCCTTACTTTTTTTTTTTTTTATGTTTTTATTGAGTTGGTTATTAAGGCCATTATATAATGCTCTTCAATTTATCCCAGCTGTATCAGTTGACAATGAGACCCCTGAGTGATGAAAGAGCCTTGGAGTTGGGATTAATATTATATTTCATGTAAAACACAAATTATTCCTAAAGTACAGCCACCTTGAAAGTATACTACAGACAGAGGTTTCTGTTGGTTTCTGAGCTCTGGCCTCTGCTTTAGAGTCTTGTCAATGTCAAATCACAAATGCAACTTGGAAACCAAACCAAAGGGAATTGACCTTGGTTCATTTTTTTAACTTATTCCATTTGTTCTAAATTAATCAGGTATGCATACATATGCACAAGAGCTTGTGTGCATTTCTCTTGCATGCACAGAGAAATAAGTTCCCTGAATCAATAACATTTACAATCTTATAAATATTAAAAACAAAACAAAACAAAGAACAAAACACACACACACACACACAAACAAACAAAAAAACAAACCAAAAAACCCCACCTAAAACTCAAATACCAACCAAAATATCAAACAAACAAACAAAAAAAGCAACAATAATTTTTAGGGAAGACTTTACAAAAATCTGACTTCACTGAGGGAGCTTTATATGACCTCCTTTTGCACATGCCATTTCTTTTTATGCTTTTGAAAATGAAGAAAACACGGTGGTCACCTGTCCCAGTGCATGTACAATAGTTCCAACACATCTAGAGTGGTTCATTAATTTCTTGGTGCAGAAGATCTGGAAGGTCTGTGCATAGCTGGTTCCACATTACTGGCTCCACATTGCTACCTCCATGGTTTGCTCTCCTTTCTTGTAATTCGTTTTTAAACTCATTCTAATTTTCATTGCATGGATAGCCTTGAATAATTTTCTCTATTTCTTTTCAGATAGCAAGCCATTCTTACAACCAAAAAGGAAGGAGATCCTCTGGTCCACCAGTAAAACAAGAACCTACACTGTTCAAGTGTCACAACATCTGCCTCATTCCGGGTGCCCAGTGTCTGGTCAATTCCAGAACCAGAAGTATATGGACTATTTAAGAGCAATTTATTCACAATGTACTAGAGACCATATGCAGTAGCTGTTGGTTAATTCTTCCCCTTTTGCTTTTCTACGTGTTCTAGCAAAGAGAAGCTGGTTGCACTGTCAGATTATCCAGAGGCCCTGTGACGGTGGTGTGTTTCTCTTTTCTCCATCTGCTTTGAAGTGGCTTATTTAGTAAGATTTTACTTTGATAACAATCCTGCAGTCTGATAGATCACAATCCCAGGAGTGTGTTTGTCACTGTCATCTCAAGGAGAAAAAAAAAATCTCCTGACATTCAGTCTGAATTAAAAAGCAATAAATGTTTAAAGACATGAGAATTAATAAATAATCTTTTATTTCTTTCCATGTAGTAATTGTTCACTCTGGGGCTAATCTAAATACTAGCTTCTCCCTTCCCCCTAGGCCTCCTAAGCAATGGAGGCAAATACAGACTTTGGTTTCTTGCTGATCAGAACAAAGAATTTCATCTTGGATGAGAAGAACTAAAAGCTTCAAGATCAGGCCTTGTTGACCTTGCTGGAATGAGACGCCAAGAGGATGGGGAGTGAGTGAGGAGTAGAAATGACCACATACATGTACACATTCCTCCTCATGGCAGAAACAGTCAAAAGTCAGTGTCTGGCCAGGCAGATGAGAGGAAATCACTTGCCACAATATCGTCCACTATTAAAACAACAGGTGCCCCAAACTGGTGGCTGTGTGCATGGCTACTTGAGCTCTTCACAGTCTGATGGCCTGAGCATCTCAGTCTGTGCATAAAATTGTCTCAGGTCCTCACTTTCTAGTGACCAGATCTTAGTTTTATTTTGACCTTCCTACCTTGTCCCAAACAGAGATTAGTAACTGATGGAAGAGAAGAAGAGCAATTATTAACAAAAAAAAATAAAGGAAGATTAGGCAAGATGTGAATTGCCATATACAAAAAAGCTCCAAACCACATAATTATGATGTTATTTTTGATACATTCTGTGTTCTTTTGTTAATGCCTAAAAACCTAAGTTTGCTTTGGTTTAATAGAGGAGATGGTGTCTTAAGGAGCAGGGTGTAATAATAGCAGTTCTAGGTAAAATACGTTTATATGCATGCAAGAAGAGGGAAGTATGAGCAGTCCTGTGTTGAAATGACACACATGGTATTTAACACTGCAAAAATATTGTTGGCATTTTTCAGATAACATTCTTTGGATACTTGGTTTTCTTTTGTTTTCCTAAGTAGAAAGAATAATTCACCTATTGAAGACCTGTTTTTTGACCATCGCTACCCCGTAGCAGAGGAACCATGTCTTCCACTTGCTTTAGTGGCAACACGGTGCACACGTGTTTTCTCACCTGCTCAGAGCTAGAAGAGGAGGAAAAGGGCCACTAAATTATGCAGCCAGCTCAAAGGTAGGCAGCAGGTGAAATGACTGAGTGGAGCAAGACTAAGATTTGCCATGCTTGATTTTAGATATCTCAAATATTGCTTTGTTTAAACAGGCCACAATTCTTCATTTAGTTGTCATTGGTGGACAAAGGAAATCATCAGAAAATCCTACTAATAAGTGCCATTGAGCTGAAAATGGAAGGAATCTATTCCTGGATTGATCTATTTCTTTGCAATGACAACAGATGAACCATACAAAACCAGCTTAGACTAGATTTCTAATTTTTAAATAGTTAAAATCAGACAAGGTCAGCCTAATCAATGTCTGTTTTTCTGGCATTTCTCATGTCATATGTTCCTATCTGAAACAAACGTAATACCTACCTGTGAAGACAAACAAAAAAGAAATTCCACCATGGTGTGTGGAGCAGGCCAAGAGAATGTGACAAGCCCCAGGCAAGGAGTCATTTTCCACCAGTTGACAACAGTAGAATAACTTATTACCATAAGAAAGGCATATTTCATCCTGCCTGCCTTCAGTTGCCAAAGCTATTTCAGAGGTATGCTTGGACAGTTTTGCAGGCTCCCTCCAAAAAGAGAAGTGCAGACTGGTTTTGAGATGTCCTTCAGAAGAAATGCAGGAAAACATAAACAAACCTGTTTCATTCTGCCTTGATAAATTTCAGAAGAACTTTAAGGGTCTTCAAAACCTTTATTTTTGTTACTCTTTTCCTCAATTTACTGAGAAGGAAAAAAACTTCTATCTTGTCTTGTGCTTTACAAAGCTGATGCCAACAGCTGTGGATTGTTTCTTACCAAGTGCTCTTGCATTTCCCTACATACAAACTGCAGCTGTTATTCTCACTGGCAGTCATACTGCTGCTGTTGACAGAATATGGTATTTTTTGGGGATTTCTTATCTCCTTGTGACTGTGCCAGTGAGTTGGTTGTGTGCATTACACAGAAAAAAAAAGCAGGTGGAAATATTTTAAAATTGTTTCCTGCACATCCAAGCCTTGCATGAGCCATTCCTCCAGAAAGCAAAAGTCTCTGTGTCTTGTCTCTGCTTTTGTCTTGGTATTGTCTTTATCATCTTGGCATTGACCTCTGACACTAGCAAGAGTATGAAACATAGTTTTTTTACTTTTGGCTTATGATGCAATCTAGGTCATTACAGGCTGACAATATTAAAACATTGGGTTCTTGTTAAAGAGGTTTAACTCTATTTTATTTCCTTTCTTTCCTCAGTCACAGAAAACAGATTAATAGGGTAACACTTTGCAGTAAGTGGACATTAATTAATGTTAAATTACACCAGAATTCCTCTGGCATCACATATTAACAGTCACACTAAGTCCAAAAGAGCTTGCCATGATTAATGTTTTTGTAAGGAATATCAAATAAATTAATAACCATTTGTCAGTTATAATAAAATGTATCCAATTAATTTCATGCCATTTTCTGTCCTGGTGTTGCCATGAAAATTAGGTGCTGGAAGTTTAAAGCCTAGTATATTATGGACGTGTGAGCTTTCACTCTCTGACTTAGTAAGGACTTTCCAGTGTAGCTTGTCCTGCTACTACTCTTGGTATCTCATGTTAGAAATAGAGCGAGTGTCTCTTGGTATCTCATGTTAGAAATAGAGCGAGTGTCTCTTGGTTTGGGATGCAGACACTGGGCAAGAGGAAGAGTTATTTTAATTCATGTGCCATAATTCACTCTTCAGTATTGGAAATTCGAATCCTCAGACTATTGATTAACTTGACAAACACTGTAATGAGTGCAGAAAATGGCAGCACATAAATCTGTTCTCTTGACAAAGAGTATAATGAGAATGAGAAGTGACACAAACTAAATAGTGATCACTTAACAGTCAGGAAACAGTATATACTTGCTTCTTGTGTCACAGCTGCTCTGCCCCTTTTTTCCCTCCCTTCCTGTTGGCTAATGAGTGAAGTCTAGATAGGGAAAATCTATGCCATTCCAGGACTCCCTCCTAGCCAAGCTCAAGCGTCTTCTGGGGCTATGCGACCCCTTGTATTCACTGAGTAGCTTGCTACCTCTACAAGTCACAAATGAAATAACGAGTTAAGAGATACTTCTACTGGTACATCTCTTTGTTCTTCTTTTCAAAGGTGACATCATGCATCCATCATCATCATCATCATAATCTTTTTATTCACAAGAATTTCTCAAGTGGTTCCAGAGGTCAGTGTTGACTTCAGCAGTAAGGGGATAGCAATGAAAGGATGTGGACAACTAATTCAAACACGTAGCATCCCCAAATTCTGTACCACTTTGCCTTAAGATGGTAAATATATGCTGGGAAATCATCCATGGAACTTGCACTTTTGGTAATGGCCTGATATGCAAAGAACCCAAGGGTCAAGTTCCTGTTATCTGATATGGACCAGAGAACCAAGCTCATGTTCTTCACAACACAAACGGGTGCTGAGGTCAGGTTTATGTGGCAGACTGAATGAATAATTATGGTAAATATATTTCATTTTATGTGAAATATAACAATCAAACTGTCTGAATTGTTTTCAAAAGTTAGATTTTTACACTGTTTATTACTCTCTTGTCCGAAGGACTTTTCTAGCGATTAGTGAAGGGTTCTGTGATATCCTGTTACTCTCTCAGGCACTGGCAACTTGAAAACTTCCCTTCCACATGTACATCTTTCAGGGAAAATGGTCCTTCCTGAAGTACGTTCCATCCTGGACTTCCCACTATGATGTAATTTTCCAAAGGTTCATAATTAGTACCATTCTTTAACGGTACAACTGAAGTTATAGTGTTTGCGAAATGCTTGGAGAATTTTGCACAAAAAATGTGAATGACAACGATTATTATGAATAGAATCAATTGTATTGCCTTTTGCCACACAAAATTATCCTAGTACTCAGTAATGTAATAATTTCACTCAAAAAGCTAGCTTGTTTTTCTTGTCATCATCAGTACAGACCATTTCATGTACTGCAAACTTCATGCTTGCTGCTGTAAAGTGAAATCTAGGCATTTATTTGAGCCTTTCTTTCTTCTTTGCTTTTATTTCTGAAGAAAATGCTCACAGGAATAACATAGCTTACTTAACTGCATAATACTTTATACTGTAGGTTCTTTAATTTTCTGGCACTGAAATCTGAAAAAATCAGATGTGTGAAACAAAGTTTTTTCTAGGCTTTCTGTATCAGAAGAAATTATCAAAGCTTAGGGAAACTGGGAAATAGATGCACTAAGCACAAGCAGGGAAATATTAAAGATTAATCTCTAATTTTGTCCCAGTGCTGTGTAAAACAGCCTTCAACCTCCTCTGTATTCACTCTCAAGTCCTATATGACCTTCGGCTCTGAAGATGAGAGTCATATATTTAACTACAGTATTTTTTATTTACTATGGAAGCTGAGATGCAAAACACTTAATCTACATTGTAAAATGGAAAGTGGCTGAGTTTGCAGTGACCTTGACCATTCCTACTCCAAAACTTGATCATTTCAAACAAGTGCAGCCCTTCGTGTGTGCTAAATTGGACTCAAGTTCACAGGCTGTGTTATTTTTCATAATCTGACCCTTTTTTTTTTTTTTTTTTTTTTTTGGTGGAGAATCAGAGAATACAAATCTAGAAGACATTTTGCATGTATTTATTTATAAGTGCATAGATTTTCTCTGGTTAAACAGCACTGAGGAGGAAATAGCAGTGGGAGGTTTTCAAGGGAGTTAATCCACTCAGTTCCTACTGACCTTCTACAGAAATTAGATGCCGAGGTACTTTTTATCAATAGTACAGCACAGAAAGCTGAAGCATCAACACCTTCTAGATGTGAGAGAACAGTGGAGCATCTTTCCTGTGCTACCAAACCAGGGGACAATGAGCATGGTGAGAGGGGACATAGAGGTATTTAAGGCAATGATTAGAGACTACTTAATCCAACGTGCTAAATTGAAATAGATTTCTATGGTTAATACCAATTCCAGAGACTATAGACCATTTTATGGGATGTGCTATATAATTTTTGCTGCTTCCCCCAAATTTATGATCTTTACTAGAGATTTGAAGCAAAACACAGTAGCAGTCAGATTTTAAAGGTCAATAAAGGAAGAAGAAGAAAAAAAAAGAAAAAAATCAGTGAAAAAAAAAGAAGCTAGAGGGCATTTTACTCATTCTGTTTCTGGTACTGTTATTTTGCCAATTAAACTGCTATAAAGATAACAAAAATAAAGCACCTATGGAAAATGAAGGTTTGTCTTCATAAAGAGAGATACTGTGAATTATAAAGGCCTTTAAAATTATATTCCCTAGTAAATAAATGAATTAATCTACAAGTTGTATCAAATCACATAAAACCTACTGCACATCTCATTAATTTTGGAGATATTTTAAGTGTTTTTGTTTGTTTGTTTGTTTGTTTGTTTTTTAGACGAAGGAAATCCTTTCTGTAGAAATGATTATGTGCAAATTTGTAAGCCACAATGAGGAAACAGAATTTGCCTGAAGGCTGGGATTCTGTCTCCTAACTCCAAAATGATTAGAAGTATGGAGAAAAACAAAATAAAATAACAACTAGAAAAACCTCATAAAGAAGAGTGATTAGACAGACTGAGATTGCTTACTTAAAAGAAAGAAGAATAAAAAGAAGTGCGGTATAAAAATGCAAGTTAGGGAGAACTCCACGAAAAAGGCATAATCATATTTTTTTCCCTGTGTTTATTTATCACAGTTACTTTTTCAAATGTTATCATCTGGGGGATACAGGATGTGTGTGTCTGAGAAATTGTCCATTTTTCCATTTACAACTGCTAGTCTAATAAAATATATTATCTTTACAAAAAGCTTCTCTTCTTTTTAAAAGAAAGAGCCAAGACCAGTCTGTTTTCATACAGATAGAAGCTTAGAGAACAAGGCATTATAGGAAGTGTTAAGATGGATGTTGTGTGTGTTGGGGTGAGTGTGTGTTAGAGGAGGATACTCTGTTTGGTAGAGTAAACAAAATGTTTTCCACTGGACATTTCTAAAGGTGTTGATATCTTTGAAAGGATGTCAGAGAAAGGGGTAAAGAATTACAAAGAATTAAGAGAGATTTCATTATGAAGAATGACTTAGAAAAGTTAAAAAAAGAACTGTCTGCTGGGACCTCCGAAGACTTGCCAAGTCATCGCTTCATGGAGAAGAGAGAGCTCTTATGACAAAGGATATGAGAAAACGCATTATAAACATGACTACCTAATATGATGTGAGATTAAGAAAATGGGACTCTGCAGCAAAACTTCATAGAACCTGAACAGCTGCTGGAGAACATAGTGGGACAAAGAACCATTGTCCTGACCCAGCACATCTACCATGGACCAGCACAGACTGAAAAGCACCGAGTGACAAGGACAGGGAAAAAGTAAACTGCACATTCCATATTTAAACAACCAGTTGGCAGAGTTTCTTGGAATATTAGAAGGGCTGTGTACATCAGACACAAACTGAATTGGAATTGGGAACAAGTATACTTTGGATAAAAAAAAAAATGATAGCGCAGTGGTGGGAACCACCCCAGTGAAACCTTATTCTTCACATCCTTATCTTTGGCCATGGAGCTGGCAAGCAATTAAAGTTTATATTCTTAAGTGGGGAGAACAGAAAGATTTTGAAATGCATTATGTATTCCACTGGCATATGGTTCTTTTGTCAGGAAAGCAATAAGGGGAGAAACTGAAGCTCAACAGGACTAGAGATTGTCACTGCTGGGAGAGTTCCTGCTAGAAGTGAGAAACTTTCTTGAGGCGATCTGGGTTGGGGACTATATGTACACCCCCTCCACACAGGTACCCACATAATTCCATCCCACACACATACTTATTTCCACAAATTTGCTTTAGTTCATTAAAAACAAATGAGCAAAAAAACTCTGGCTGGTTCTTGCCCAGGAGACCTTAGGGAGTGATATTCAGTACAACATGGTAGACATTCGTAAGTCCTCCATGAAGTGAAATCCCACTTCAGACCTCAGTGCACAGGTTAAGTATTCCCTGCATATCTAACATTATCCACACAGATAATGTGAACTCAGAAAGAATACTCTGAATGTGCACTTTATTTATATCTTTCCCAGAAAGAAATTAGCAGGCATAACAGTCTTTCCAAAGATGGGATGTAAACATCACGAGAGATCTCATTCGGAACAAGAAATGGAGTATCTGCCATCTCGTAATTGGAATTTAAATTTAATTAAGATAGAGGGAAAAATACACATAATCTTTTCAGTGAAAGGCAGGAGCCCTTGGTGCAGTTATCTAAACATAAGAAAGCAGCCTGTCTGAAACTTCAGTTAAGCAAACAAGTCTCTGTGTAAAAAATGGCCTGTAGTCTAAATTCTCAAGTTTATAGTTAGATGACAACAACAAAAACAAAAGTTCTGATGGTTGCTCTGGGCTTCTTTTATGCTTCTGTTTCCTGAATCACAGTATAGGATTCAGATCCAGCATCTTAGCACTAAAAGTCTGATTTTACAAAACCAAGCTCAGGTATTGCAATGTGTGTATATGTTGTGACCTGACCAGATTGCAGACAGGTGGGTAGGTGATATCCCTTGCTTGATGAGCCCCTGCCTCCCCATTTTGGGTAAACCAGAAGGAGGTGGAGAAAGGGTTGCTTTATCTACAGAATCTGCTATTTTATGTTATCCTACCTTGTTTCCCATATGGCCTTTACGTATGGGAAGGGACCACATTTCAGGAGGTATAAACTTTCTGATAACTGGCTTCCCGACACAATGTTTCCCAAGGGGTCTGTAATTCTTCCCTGTTCATTCTAAGGACTCCTGTTTGGACATGTGAGCTGTGCCTGGTTATGTGATTTCCAAACATGCCTGCTCTGGTCTAAGATCTGAAACTGCATCTGCCAGGAAACCTAAGCAGGCTATCTGACTGCAGGTCTTGGTGCTTACTAAAGCACAGTTATAATACTAATACATAAAACTAACGCAGGCCATTGTGAGGACATTATACAACTTCTTACATAGCACAGACAAAGCAATTTCAACTAATTATTACTTTGCAAAATATGCAACATCTGGTTAAGCTGTTGGATATCTATTTATAAAAGCATTTAGTCTTGAATTAGGACTTCGAGCAAAACCAAATCCATCATGCTCCAAGATAAAATGTCCCAGTGGTTTATAACCTTCAGTGTTAAAAAAGTGAAGCAATTTGTAGTTTGAATTTGTCTTATACTGTGAATGTTTGAAACTCATTATGTTTTCCCTTTCTTAGATAAATGAACCGACTGTCAGTTACCTTCTCTTTTGTAGATTGTTGCAGATTAATCAAATCAAATCTTATTTTTTTTTTAGCTAAGACTGAGAAAAGGAATTTCCATAGTCTCACCAAAAAGCATTCCCCGCCCTCCACCCCGCCCGCATCCAACATTCAGGTCAAGCTTTCAGTTCTTTCCAGATTTTCCCCCCTTTTGTTAAGGTGTTTTGTACATGTTGCATAGAGAGCTGGGCACAGTATCCCAGTTATGGCACTAGTGGTGTTTGGAAGGGCTGGCTATTACTGTCCCTTGATTTATACCCCAGGATGACCTGTAGTGTTTCAGCTATAGAGTCATGTTCAGTGTTGATGCTCCGGAGTTTTAAATGTCCTTACACCTATTGTCAAGTTCCTGTTATGTGAGAGTCCATCCTTAGGCCTATAAGTGTGAACTAAATGTCTTGCTTCTTCATGCTTGGCTGGAATTCAACTGTAACATTTGTTCAGGCTAATACAACAGCTCACTAAAGATGAACAAAAATCATTAGTTGAATCCAAAGCATTGTGGTTAAAGACCTGAATCTGACTTCAGGAAATCTGGGTTCTATTTTAGGCTTTCACTGTAAACAGCCACGTAAATCTTAACAATCAGTGGGACTTAATTTTCTCCTGCTCTAGCTCCACTGTATAAAATAGAGTAACAATTTTTCCACACCTTTTTTATTGTCTAGGCAACCAGAAAGCTAAAATATAATTGCAAACCTGAATAACAGGAATAAAGTAAAAGGCTAGAGGGGAAACATGGATGAAGAAACCACACAGAGCAAGAAGCTTATTAGGAGCATAGACTTAGAAAAAGAGCCTCCCGGGCCATGTAATTCATGTTATTCTACTATATGTATTATGATGTAAATTTCCAGTTATCAAGCTCCATTTTATAATTTGTTAGGCTTCCCTACATTTAAAATCCCTCTTCTGACAATGACAAATCTCTGACCTAATTGTCCTGTTCGCCCTTTGCAACTAATGTCCTTTAGACTGAAATATATTTTTGAGTCCATGGTGATTGCAAATATGAAGAGATAAAGTCTTATACTGCCAGTTCTCTGTGCTTAAAACACAATCTTTCAAAGAGAATCATATGTGTATCGTTTATATCATACATATATTTCATATATATATATGTATATCATATCACTATTTCTGCCATGTACAGTGAATGCTTGTATGGATAGCCTTCAGATTGGAAAGCAGTATAGCAATGATCAATCTTGTCAGGGCTGTGTTTTCACACACTTATACTGATTCAAACTTGAATCAATATCCAACAGACCCCAGCGCTGTGGAGCTGGACCAGGTAGTCAGGGCTGTCCTGTGGATGCGGGGTCATGGAGATGGGCTGATGACATCAGCTGAGCACCGGTGTGGTGAACCATGTGCATTTCAGTTACAGTAATAGCTGACATCTGTATTTTAAAAATATTTATCCCAGCCAGACACGGTTCATAGTGATCAGGATCCAAACAAGATACATTCTTCCTCTTTGAACATAAATCCAGATTAATTTGTTCTCTTTATGCCACCAATGCTGCTTTTCTTTTTTTTTTTTTTTTTCCTGCCCTCAAAACATCATATTTTCTATTATTTTCCTTCCCTTCTAGACATTCAATAAAACAATTAAATTGTATTCACACATTACTGTAAAGCAAGTGCCAGGGCACAGAATTGTCTCAGGGGCAGTACTGAAGTATGGTGAGTACTAAATTTAAAGAAAGCCAAAATTATTTGAAAAACTGCCCTGAGTGTATGTTTGTGTTTATGATATGTAATATTTGCAAATAAATTTGAAAAAACAACTGATCTTTCATGTTTTTCTTTGGAGGATCTTGGCAGTCCAAACAAGATCTACTATTGAGCTTTATTTTCCACTCTGAATAAATTTTATCAGTTGATTTATGCCCATTTTAAAATAAAGACAGCACTCTGCAAAAATAGGGCGATGCTCAGTTCTGCTCCCCACAATACCAGTTGTTCTGCTTTCAAGTCAGGGAGACAGTAAAGGGGAACATTTCCACAGTGCTAGCAGTGCTAGCTGCAAAATAATGAAGAAAATCTAGTATTTGTCCCTTCCTGCTTTATTTTCCTGCTTTCCTTGTTGGGGACTTAAAGTATTTGTGGTTTTGACTACTAATGTTCAACTCCTTTGGCTCCTGGAGTATAAAGCAAGCAGGCAAATCTGCTGCATGTGCTCCTGGATCAATACCTGAAAGTTCTTCTAGGTGTCTGGCTGTGTGCTGTTAACCAATTATCCCAGCAAGCCCTGTACGTTCAGCCAATTACACTCATTGCCCTCCGAGGAGCTGCATATAAAACCATCCGTCTATGGTATTTCAGTAATGAGAGCTCCAAGGGAGGGATTATTATTTTACTGAAACAATGATTTTTCATGGAGTTCAGTGAAAGAAATTGGATAGATGTCACTGTCACAGAAGGCAAGGAAGAAAGCCGCAGCCCAGGCTGTTGCTGTTGAGGTGGCTTTGCCCTAGAGCAATGCAGAGTGTTGGAAAGTGGTTATCAATGTACCAAATCCCATGACCCTCATTCTAGCTGTCCTGGAGCTGGTCCTTCATCACAGGCTTGGCTCTTTCCCTTCAGAAAGAGTTGGGTCTACCTTGTTACTGGTGTGACTAGTAGCTGAGTCAAAGAGAACATCTTGGAGTATTGAAGTGTTCCTACCTGTCATCCTTGTGGGGATTTCCTTTGTGCATCCTCGGTTGCCTTATTTAGTCATACCATGCTTGGTGTGTTTACACTGTGATACTTAAAAATACAAATAATAACCAAGATATGAACTCTCATATGGCTAAAATGTCAAGGCAGAGAACAAATTAATTAGCATGCAGTTCATAAATGTGACATTGATGAATTACAGCACAGCTATTGATTAATCATATATCAATTACACTGGTCTAAGCACTATAGCTACAAATCAATTTAGACCTATCCATGAATTGATGTTCAGTGTAAGAAATTAAATCAAAGACTTGAATGGTACAAAAGTGCAGGATAAGGTTTAACTCCCAGCTGATCCACAAGGAATGTGCTTGATTAACACTAATGGAAAGCTAAGTAGATATGCCTGCAGTGTACTGATATGAGAACAAACTTCAGCTGATTGAAGACTCCCTCACTATTTATCCTGTTTTGGGCCCTATTATAGGCACCTCTTTAATGAGAAAGTGTGACCCCAGCCTGAGTGTTATAGAGCTGCCACTGAGGTAAGCATGCCATTTATTCAGCCATAATACTATAAGAGTTAGTTTGGTAAGGTTGGTTTCTGTAGCACTATACTATACTTAGTTTTTATTAAGTGTACACACAGAAAGATGGGAATTAATTTATGCAAATAATTCCTGTAGTTCAGTGAAGTATTTAACAAAATATATTTGCCAAATCTGGCCTTAATTCAGGAAGGTAGAAAAGAGGCTCTGGTACCCTAGGCACAGACATCACTGGAGAGTAATTGATTTGAAAACAGCTGTTAAGTACTTTTGATAGAAAATTTAAGGATTGTTTTGCTTCTTTTCCACACGTATTTGTCACTGATATTTTAATTCCTGAGATATATTAAACAAACAAACAAACAAACAAAAAAGTAAGTTGGACACAGCCTTGGCAATTTTTTTTTCCATGTGTTGTAAAGTCTTTACATTACAGTAGTTGAAATCAATGTTTCTAGTTTGGGTGGTATGCGCTCTGTGATACTGAAACACAAAACTTGTTGAGTAAACTGCTGGTGAAATAATACTTTTTTGAGGAAATACTTGCCCTTTCAAAGAAGATAAAGCTTTTGAAGTCTTTGAAGAAAATGCTGTCTTCTCAAGTTTAGGAGTCTAAGGATGTCTCTGCACATGTTTTTAAATACATCTTCCTTTCTTTTCCAGCTGGGAGAGGTCCAACACCCTTTTCTGTTGGAGTGAATTCAAGAATCAGAGGTACCTGGGCTCTGGGTGCTGCTCCAAGGATCTCAGTTTCCCCTGCATCTCATGTCAGATTTGCACTATGAGGCTTCTGTGTGATGTTGAAGTGGGCACGTATGAGAGGGTGACCACAAAGAGATCTGAATGTCTTCTTTCTTTGCATCTTGCAAGGCTGTGAACTTTGAAGTACCAGTGCTCCTGATCAATTTAAATTATCCAAATGATGATGAGATACCAGAAAGCAGAAACTCTCAGACAGCTCAGATCTGCTTGTGACCCCAAGAAATAATTTCTGCAATGAATAAAACAACATGCGTGCTCCATCTTCCCATTCCTGGAAGTAACAAAAGCATTGTGGAACATATTGCCACACTGTTGTCAACATAATGATAGTGTTTGTAAAATAAACTCCCACCAAACACTCCAATAATTAGAATGTCTTTTCCCCCCTCCCAACCTTATGTTCCTTTGAACACAGCGACATCAATGTTCATTAATTCTATATTTGAATGTTTGTCTTCTGTGGCAGCTCTACCAAGTAAACGAAGCAAAACAATATTTAACAATTAGAAGATGTAAAATGTTTACATGGGAAGGGAATAATACCAGTGATGGCAACAAAACTTTTAATCAAACTCAATTATACAGACCAGGCACAATCTGCCACAGCTGACAGTTTGCTGATTTTAGTTCCAGTGTTGTGTGAGGAGAAATGTTGTTTCATTTACAACTCTACAGAAGAAGGTTGCTGGCTAAACATCATAGAGGAAAATCACAAAGTAGTTGAGTTCTTGGCAAAAAAAAAGTTGATCATAGTGATAACCAAGAAACTATGGGTATAAATCAGATGTGACCAATCCCTCTAAAACACTGCAGAAGATATCAGTTGCATGAGTTTTGCTAATTACGCCACTGTCTACTGGAAACTATGTCAATCTTTACTCCTGAGGTACGTTTTAACAGCAGAGAGCAAAACCCTTCAGGAAAAGGTAAAACCTCCTTAAAAAAAAAAAAAAAAAAAATAAAAATTAGCAACTAGAGATTCATGTTAGCAAATCCATTAAACTGGAGAACTGTGAAAGTTAGCTAAACAGTGATCTAGAAAACAATGAACATTAATAATTTTCAACATCCTGTATTGAAGAAACATGTCCTTTAAGAAAAAAAAAAAAGGCAAAAAGGATGTGAATAATGTATTTTTTAAAGTGTGTGTTTCTAAGGCTGTGGTTTGTGTTGGAACAGAGGGTCAGTAAAAGTCCTTGGGGTTCACTGAAGTTCAAAGGTAAATTGGGAGTTTGACTCTCCATAGGCTAGGCCAGCCTGTAGCAAAAAAAACTTGACCTCAGAAACCAACCTGACTTACATCTGAGAGGTTTTATAAAACATGTGCATCATTTTGGGTGGTGGAATGTATTTAAATGGAACATTATAGCATCCTGCCTGCATCCTACTCTCTAGCTCTCTAGACTGGATTTTTTTTTTTCTTAGGGAGAAAATCTGATTGCTCTCACTTTTAAGGAGGTAATTCAGACTAATTATTTCCTTCCTGTAATGGGTAGATTCTGTGTTATTTTGTGAAAGGAAGTGAAAGATAGCTAAAACCTAGTATATGATTTCAAGCATGCATACTGCAGTACACATCAATAACAGGAAAATATCAAAAAGAGGGACAGATAGCTGCAATGTCACTTACATGACTTTTGCGTGAGAAGCTTTTATGTATATGGAGGATAGTCCAATAAAACTGCTCAGTCAACTTCTTGGTTTAAAGACACATCCACCTCCAATCTTTTTCTTTTTTTTTTTTTTTTTTGAGGAATCTTAAAACTGTCTAAATCACGAATCTTTTTAAATATCCATCTAAATGTCCAGGCTAAGTTCCAAGTGGAAATCAATCTATGCTGACTCTCTGAAATCTTCCAAATGTGATAAGCCTGATAGGAACATTTGTCCATTTTATGTTACCTTCAGGAGCTTTTACAGGGAAAGTCTCATTTCTTTTCTACAGCTTTGCATGCAGTGGTGATTAATTTTTAGCTGAATGTATTCACTCAAAGCAAAATTAGCTTCTTGCTAAACCTGTGTGAGACTGAACTCATTTCTGGCATGTTATGATAGAGGAATATATTTTCTCTAGAAAATGCCGGAAAAAAGTGTCTATGAAAACATACACATTTATGTAAGGGCAATAAAACTAAATGCTTTAGGAATACATAGTTGGTGGTAGTTCAGTATATTTTTCAGTTTCCTTGGAAAACCCTCAAAAGCCTTTGCTCAGTTACCCTTATTCCTCAGAAGAGGATATTGAGAGTTTCCCAGCTGCTCTTGTACCCCAGACGCAAGAGACATGAGAAACCTTTTGAAAAAAAAGTTTATTTCCCATTCATGAAGCCTTATTTAATGATGGACTAGCAGGCAAATAGCCTCTAACTGCCTAGATATGTGTTTTACATCTGTCACTCTGGCATCCAGAAATTAGGCTTTGTCTTCTGCATTATCATCATTCATGCCCTGTCATCCTTATTCATTTTCTCCTCCTTTATTTCTTGCTTTTGTTCAGGGATTCTTTGCTTTTGACTTGAGGAGGGCTCACTAGTCTGTTATGTACTGGTTTGGGAGATCCTCTGTTGGCTTCCCTGTAGCTCAGGAATCACTAAAAATTGAAATTTGCCACTAAGCGTCCTTCCTGCATCTGAGCTGAGTCCTCCTCACCATGCTTCTGCCACTCCTTGAGGTAGGATTCCAGTCCAGCAAAGGAGAAATTCACTGGAGACAAAGATCATAGTGAAATTCAAATTAGAGGCTGCAAATACACAGGTAAATATATGAAATGACCTCCATTGCTCTTGGCATTTCACAAATGCTCTGCAATGACAGTAGCTAACAGTCAGCACATCTTTACTTCTTGCTCAGGAGGGAAGTGCCTTCCTGATGCTTTCTTTTTTATTCATTTAGAGACAGTTAAGCTCCATCTCAGAGCTGCAGACAGTTGACTGATTGATGCTTCTGGAAAATCTGCTGATTGTAAAGACTGTACATCACATTAGCTGTTTCAGAGTTACTTTGGTAATTGGTTCCAAAGGAGAAGAGTAAAAAAAAAAAAAAAAAGAAGATTTGTGCTAACCTAGGTGTAACTGATTTACCTCATTATTTCTGATTCAGAATCGACAACACATAGATCAGTCATTGACAACTTCATGCTCCTAAGAAAGGATGTTTCAGGCACTCTTAAAGTGACAGAGAGTCACAGATTAATACTTCTTAAGCCTTTTGCTTTTATGTTGCCAAAATGAAAGGGACTTGGGTGAGTGTCATATGTGTGTTATTACCTTTTCTTAAACCTTTTTGGTGATTTAACTGAAAAAAAAAAGAAAAATAATACTTTCAGTTCCAGTTGTCAGTAGGCCAGAGTGTACAATTTAAAAGTGATGGCCCAAATCTAATGTTGGTTTCCTCCTCCTGAGGATATGTCTATCCTGTGTGCAGTCCATTGTCTCCAGAGAGATCCCAGCTAGTTTTGAAGTGGCAAGCACCAGTAGCTGGCAGTGAAGCTCAGGTTGACCTTCAAACGACTGTACTTTGAAATGATACCTGGTACAAAACACTGGGTCTTTACAAAATTTTCCACTGGGGTTTCTAAGTTTCAGAGCAAAGTGTGTGGTGCTGCAGTTGGACTCTTAGCACACCTCAGTTTAGCACACTTCCCCAAGGTGCAAATTATCTCCTTTCTAGTATTTGTTCAAAACTTGATGAAGTGCGAAGCTGATTTTCTCTGCTCTGCCTTCCATATTAAATACCGTGACTATGGCAGAAAAGGATCTGGGGATGTTGATCGACAGCTGGCTGAATATGAGCCAGTGTCTGTGCCCAGGTGGTCAAAAAGGCCAACAGCATCCTGGCTTGTATCATGAATAGTGTAGCCAGCAGGATTAGGGAAGTGATTGTACCACTGTACCTGATGTTGGTGAGGCCCTGCTTTGAATCCTGTGTCCAGTTTCAGGCCCCTCACTACAAGAAAGACCTTGACATGCTGGACAGAGTTCAGAGCAGGGCTACAAAGCTGGTGAAGGGTATGGAGCACAAGTCTTATGAAGAGCAGTTGAGGGAACTGGGAGTGTTTAGCCTGGAGAAAAGGAGGCTGAGGGGAGACCCTATCACTCTCTAAAACTACCTCGAAGGAGATGGTAGCATGTAGCATGGAGGGTGTTGGTCTCTTCTCCGAAGTAGCAAGTGACAGGACAAGAGGAAATGACCTTGAGTTGCACCAGGGAAGGTTCAGATTGGATATTAGGAAAAAAATCTTCATGGAAAGGTTTGTCAGGCATTGGAACAGGCTGCCCAGGGCAGTGGTTCAGTCACCGTACATGGAAGGGTTTAAAAGGCACATAGATGAGGTTCTTAGGGACGTGGTTTAGTGCCTGAGTTAGGTTATGGTTGGACTTCATGATCTTGAGGGTCTCTTCCAACCAAAACGATTCTATAATTCTATGATTCTCTTGGCTACTCTGCCATAAGGCTGTTAAATTGTAACTGTTTGTTACTGTGGCTAAACTTTGTACCTATTTACTATGGACATTGTTGTTGTTTAAGCTTTGCATGCATTAAAAAGTGTTTGGAGATATTAATTAACTGACAGCAAATCAGTTCAGCACTGTTAAACAAAAGACATTATCTTCTTTGGGAGCAGCTGAGCATCAGTTTACAGGAGGCTGGGAGACCATTCGGAGGAAAAAGGACTTTTATTTTATTTTACTTTTCTTATTCATCTACTTTTGGATGCTTTCAGAGATCAGGTAGCATGCTGGATAGGTTTTTGGCCTGAGCCAATGTGGCTCATCTTATATATTAATACTTAGATCTACAGTGATAATCAAGTTATTGTTTAATCACCATTTGAAGGGAGTCCAGCATGTTTCTCATCCTCTGCTCTCATTCTTGTTCAAGGACATTTGCCTGAAAGTTAAATGACATTTATTGTCACTGGATCATGAGGAAAATAAGAGATCGAGACACGAAATGCTTCATGGACAACTCTGCTGTTGCCCCTGGCACCTCATCTGCTTTAGGAGGTTACCTATGAATTGCCTTGTCCTTTTCCACCTCTCCTTTCCCCCTTCACATTTATGGAAATCTTTGCTCTGATAGTTTTCTAACAGAGCTGTTTGTGTGGTTAAACTGAGGAGATAAAAGCAACAATCTTTCAAACTCATTTTTTTTCCTCAAAAGAATTGTTTATTATAAAATTTAGCAAGAAACTAATATGCTTAGATTGAGCTCAAGAAGAAGTGTCACCTTCACCACTCTCATAATTGCTTTCCTTCTATGAAATGAAACATTTATTTTTTTTTTTAATTGAAAAAAACCTATACAAAAGTGAAAACGTGCAAATCTGTCATGTTTAATAAACCACAGATTCCCATATTCCAGCATCTTAAAAATTCCGCTGACTTTGCTAACACCTTTCCCTAGAGCAATCAGTGTCTATTGGATAAAGTCTTTTGTTACTTGTATCCTAACTCTGTTGTTAAAGTAAATGAAAGGAAAAGAGATTTAAGGAAGAACAGAATATTATTCCAGTTTACAGTGCAGAATATTGAATCTGACCATGTGGATACATCAAGTATACTTCTCATGTTTTGCAGAGACTTCACGTACCTATTTAACCTGAATACTATCGTGACTCTAGTGCATCGTTAAAATTCATTTTTGAAAGCCCGATTACTACAAGAATACCTAATCAAATTTTAATTAATCCCAAAGACAAAGCTGCAATAAGCACCATAGGAAATCTCTATTGAATTGACACACTGGTTAAAATGTAGAGCAATAAATTTCCAGTTCTTTGAAGGACTGTTTGGACTCTGAAGAACTACCAAATCATTTAAATATTTAATTTAGTCGATACAGGAAACCTTTAACATAATTTTTATTGGAATTTTGTTTCTGTTATTGTTTGATTATTCTAACTTCTGACATATCTGAAAGCACCTTGGATGTTTAAAGTAGGAATGTGCTAAGTCTCTAAAATCCTGTGAGATTATTCCTTCCAGTTACTTTGAATCATTATTCATCATTGATTTGCAATATTTTCCATTTTGGAAATGCAATTCTATATCAGGCCAATGGTAACTGGCCCTTTTACTTACACTCTTTGCTTTATCCTCTAAAACGAGCTGTAGACATTCATCCATACAGATTCAGCTTCTTTTGGCTTTGAGTGTGTCAAGCTGTGGGAGGGAAACAGTTGCCATACCTTAAGTATGTGAGTCTGAGCTAGTTTCTATGTGCTCCACCTACAGAAAAGAAAACTAAACGCACTTTTCCAGAGAGTAATTCATTCCGCTTTAAGATGGATATCTAGGGCAGGCTACATGGCCTAACCTCCAGAGGTGCCTCTTTTTTCCATTGACTGTATGAGAAACCCAGTATGAACCTGGAATGAGGTATGAAACTTGTAAATGTTTGCTGTTTGAACAGAAATTAGGGTCATTTGGATTTTTATAGGTGAAGTTGTACATTTCAGGCTACACTATCACTCAAGTATGGTACAAAATGGGAATGGACTGCCTGTGTGATACTTTTCTGCAACCACTGCTTTTGTGAAGATATAATTTATTCTGGTATTTCTGGTTCATATTTGTTTGTTTGTTTTTGCTTTGTTTGTTTGTTTGTTTGATGGTGGGTGCCTGTTCTTGGGCATTTGGCTAATATTGAGTTG
Organism: Streptopelia decaocto; assembly: GCF_964273445.1. Classification (NCBI taxonomy): domain Eukaryota; kingdom Metazoa; phylum Chordata; class Aves; order Columbiformes; family Columbidae; genus Streptopelia; species Streptopelia decaocto. Next base: position 76,970,884 of record NC_138657.1, read on the forward strand.
GATGAAAATATGAGCAATTTTACAGTGTCTTCCATTCTTGAATCTATCTGAATTTTCAGCCAAGACATGCTTGTTTTGATGTATTCTTTGCCCCTGGGAGTGGTAGGTAACACAGCTGCCATGGGCAATACTGTTTGAATAATTCATTCTAGTTGACGAGAAGGCAACATGTTTTGCAAAGTTATAGAGTCAGATCTGTGGGTGTATACTACCTTTTTTTCAAAGAGGATTTCCAGCAGACAGGGCAATAGCAATGAAAGCAAATTAGCTCCACGTGTTATATGGAACTTTTCCTCATGAGTCACTGTTGCATTTCTCAGACTTATAGAGAGAAGAACAGTAATTCTCTCCTGCCCCATTCTCAGATGTCAGGGTCTTACAGATAAAGGTCAGTAAATGTGATACATCAGTGACTCAATGTAATTAATCAAATGAAATTGCTATGGTTTGTGTGTTGTACTTCTCTAATACTTTTTTCTTCATAAAAAGGACAAATTTCTACCTTAACAACATTTATCTTGAGATTCCCTGTTTCCATTTACAATTCTCAGATTGGTGATGTGACTCCTGTCTCATCAAGTGTTTTACTTTATAGTGGTTACTCTTTTGTATTTTGTGAACCCTGAAGAGATATAGGTATCACTTTCAGTGTTCTTGTGCTTCAGTTAAAGATAGGTTTATATTTCAATATTTTTTTTTTTCTTAAGAAATAAAAGAAAATGTGGCTAGAAGGGACATCAAGAGGTCATGTAGTCCATCTCCTTTCATAAAGACAGGGTCAGCTATGTCACTTGTGACAAATGCTGGTCCAACTTTTCTTTAGACTCTTCAGTAATGAAAACATTTCCTGATGATAGATTTTAATCTTCTTTGGCTTATTACTCCTTGACCTGACAACAGGAGAAACAGAAAAGGGTTTCTTTCCTATAGCTGCCTTTTATTATTGAAGACCATTTCACATTTTCTGTCAATATTTCTTTTCTCCAGATTAAATGATCTTAATTTCTTTAAAGTTTTCTCCTAGGTCATGTCTTATATACCTAAATAAATACCTAACCATTCTCTTTTGAGGATCCTTTACAAATGGTCCCTATCCTTCAAACTATTGTTCCTTCTATGCACAAGATTTTTGATTCAAGTTCAGCTGTGAATCTTGTTCAGCTGTAATCTGATGCTACTGAGATCCTACCCTGCAATATTATAGCAAGGCCAGAAATCCATTTTAGTATTTGTGCCGTTCTGTATTTCCAAGAGTTTCACTGTACATTTTTCTTTTCTGAACAGCACTGTTCTTTTCTTTCACTTTTCCCTACTTGTTTTGAATTCTATTCCTCTTCCCCACTGTGTTTGCAGACCCTCACATGGGTGCTTTCTGTGGCTGTAATAAATATGCTTTCTATTCTTTCATCCAAACTGTTTCTGAAATTATGAATGGTATCAGACACCAGACAGAATCCTAAGTAGCCAAATGTATTGAATTGGAGTAGCTATCTAACTTTGATGTTTTGACAGTAGCTATGTAATCCCACACTCTAGAGGTTCACATCGATAATGTTTCTTGAATTTTTTTGTAAGTCCTTCGTGTAAGACAGTGTCAAAGCTTTGCCAAAGTCAAAGTATATGACATTTCTTGTTTCTCCCTTATGCACAAAGCCACTTAGCTAGTTACAGTAGGAATTAGATTAGTTTGACATGATTTGGTTTTGAAGAATGCAACTTGTCTGTTACTCTTCTCTTATTATCCTTTAGGTGGTTACAAACTTTTGAGTTATCTATTCCACTATTTTTGTGGGAATATGACTTCAGCGAAACCTGTACATCTTCTACAGTGCTCTGAACCTTCTAAAGATAAGCCTGTATTTTCTCTTTTCAAGAGAAAATTTCAAAGTACTAGAAAAAAATCTGGAATTTTCCTTTTCTATAACTCAAGAAACTATTTTACAAAAAAAAAAAAAAACCCTTACAAAACCACAAGAAACTGTTCTATATGGTTTAAGAATTTATGCAAGATCTGTCTCTGCATTCAGTTATTGAGTGAGATGATAGATACTTACGCAGACTTGTGGTTTGGACACTGTTATACCTACAGAATTATAATTCAGTCACAATAGCCCTGTATACCACAGTTCTTCAAAGCTCTTCAAGTGGCATCAGAACTAGAATTGCAATTTTGCTTCTTCAAGTACTTATGACATAGGGAAAAAATTCTCTCTGCTGTTAGCAACATTATTGAAATGTCAGAGATGATCTGTTCAAACTCAGGAAGGAAAAGTTAATAAAACGTAAAAAATTGCTTCCTTCTAACACTGCTGCTCACCTTCTGAAGAGTTTACAGTGCTTTGAGGACCATCAGGTGGAAATAAACAGCTCAAAGGGATCCAGACTGCCCAAGTTTCAAAGTCTTGCTGTCAGATCCCTTTCAAAAGTTTGTTCTAAAGCAGTTTGTGCTTATGAGGGAATAAATTAATAGGCAAGAAAAAAGAGTTGAAATACAGGAACAATCTACAAAAACTGTAATTCATCTGATTTAAGTACAGGCAAAATATCAGAGCTCTGACGATACATGGACTTGCAGAAAATGTGACCAAAATGCCTTGTTTCTTATATATTGACTGCAAAGGAAGCATGCTACAAATAAATAATTGTCTCTTCTGTAGCTCTACCTTAAGTTAACTAATTTAAATCTCCACAAATCACATATTATCTATTCTATTTATTTTGTAATTATTTATTTAATCATGAGAGTTTATTCTCATTTTGTTTAACTTTTATACTCTCTACCTGGCTCTGACCAGTCTGATGAGGAATAAAAAAAAATTTTGTTTTTTCAATCCTCTGTTAAATCACAGATAGTGTAGGTTTTACTGCTTCTTGGAAGCAGGGTCCTGCATTTTATAGGTCTGCTGTTTATCTTTCTGTGTCTTCATGCTATAGTACTCTGCCAGAATGCCTTCACACTCTGAATGAATGTGCAAGTTCATAGGCAGCTTCACATGCAAAAGACATCTTAGTTTATGGTTAAACTATGGGTTGTACTTGTAGCAATTGCACTGAGATTTGGCATGGGTAATAATTTGATGCACATCTGATAAGATTTGATAACGTATTTTGACATCCTGTTTTCATACAAGGCAATCTTGCCTTAGTATTTGATAGGACAACCCGTGTGTGTTGGTTCTGTGTATCGGGAATAGTGCTTCTAAATTTAATAGCCTTATGGTTAATGGATTTTCCTATAAACAATACTCAGCTAACTTAAGAGACTAAGAAATTTTAAAAGAATTGTTTCCAAAAGCTTGTCTAATGGGCCTTCTTAGTACGGAGAAGTCTACACACAATGCTCAGCTTGTCTTTTAAATAAAAAACAAACCTAACCTAACCAAACCAACCAACCAACCAGCAAAACCAACCAACAACCAACTAAACAAAAAAAACAAACAAAAACCACCACCAAACCTCCCACCCATTAAAAAAAAAAAAAAAAGTCAGTAAGATTTATATTTTGTTTAAAATATCCACAATTAGGTGCCTGTATGTTAGTATTTACTTCTGTGCTGGATGGTGAAGCTGTCTCTATAGTCAGTGGAGAGCTTTCCAGGGCAGTCTGTCCTGCTGAATGCTTCTCTGCCACAAATCTCCACCACAAGCTACATACTCAGCTAAATTGTCTGGAGGCCTAAACTGAATTCAGCTAAGATTCAGATCACAGCCTGAGTTGCTTTGACAACTGCATTTGAGAACTTTTACAGTCTGAGCAAACAGGTGTTGAGGTCCCATCTTAGGATGTAGATTGCAGTCTTTTTATCACGGTTTATGGTTTCCTATACATTTTTTTTTTTTCTCTATATATGGTTTTGCATCTGTCTCCCACGCCTGGGCTTTCATGACCCTAGGATAAGTCAGCCAGCTTCTGAGGCTAAAACCACCATTTCTTTGTGGGATCTTTTCCAACCTGAAATTTCAAAAGCTTGTTCAGTGTTTCAGCATCTTGAGTTCTAAGCCACAGGAGATGTATTTTAATACAAAGCTGTCTCCCTCAAGTCCATAATTTCATCTGCTACATGATTTCACTGGGTTCTCTTTAATATTCCTCTGTGAAGCTGTTTGATTTTCCTGAAGGATACAAAAGACATATTTGCACATGGCAGCTACTTAAACAACCCTCCCAGATTGGTCTAACGTATATGTTACAAATACAATGAAATCAGCAAAATGTTGCAATGCAAAATTAGGGAGGAGTTGAAGCAGAAATGCTGAGCAGCTGTTAGCTCCATCTGACTGAAGAGAGGAGTCCTCCTCTTTGGGGACAATGTTGTAAGTATCCTTCAAGCACTCTTTGCTAACTATTTGGGGAGATCAGGACATTTTGATGTTGTGTGTAATAAACTGTGCCTGCTTCTTAGCCAAGATGAGTATCCCATTGCAGCAGGCATTGCAACAACTCATGAAAGAGACTTTCTTTATATTAAAGGTACTATGAATAGATAGAGATACAGGATGGTGGAAGTGAAGCACAGTTGTTCTGAACTGACAGGTAGAAATTGATTCACAAATAAAATGTTGCAAGGCTCAGTAAACCAGGAAACAAATAGTGAATTATGGGTTTATGGTAGAATCACAAGATAAGTGGTAAAGACAGTCTTGTGCATGGATCATCTGAAATCCAATGCAGAACATTGATTTTTTTTTTTTTTTTAATAATAATATATATATCTATGTTATGGTTGCTGGTGTTTTTTTCTGCTCACTGCTATGACAGTGTTTTCTTCTTTAAGCCATTTCAGATACAATATGACTGTTACATCCTAGTTCCTGTAAAATGATTGGTTTTAGACTAAGCTGTATTTCAGATGTACAAGGTTTAGAGGTGGCATTCTCATGTCTTCTGCTCTTGTATGAAGATCACAACATCGGTGAGATAGTCAATAAAGTGGTCAGCTGAATAGATTGTTGCAGACAAGTGAACATTATTTTAAACTTAAATCTGAGGGAGTTTCTTCTGCATGAACTGTATTTTGAATTCCTGATTTTTTTCAAAAGACAAACTTAACCAAAACTAGTAAATTTTGCCAGCAATATTTGATTCCTTTTCAGAGTCCACGAAACATGATTTTTAGTGAATTTTGCCAGGCTCCAGGGTTTATTATGACAGCTTCTGTACAACTTTAGGCTTGGTAACATTTAGTACCTGTAGTGAAGTAATGCCTAATAACCATATGAATTGCCTCTTTTTTTTTTTCCTTTTACAGATGAAAGACCATCTGCTGACAGTATAATCACAAGATAATCCTTTAATATTTTAGTACCTTATATTTCATCTTATACAAAACACCACTTACAAAGCAGTCTAAGCACCATGATCTCCTGGAGGGACAAAGCCTCTATATTACTGTGTTTTTGCTATTAGAAATCAGATGCCAATTTTTGCTTATTGCTCTTGCAATACTGTTTTCATTCTCAATGTGGGATGAGAAGTACATTTGTAGACAGTGTATACTCTTAGTCAACGTAGGAGGGACACCAGATGGATATGACAAATAAATGGAAGAAGTGCAAGGTACCAGTATCACGATTATGATTCTTGTAAAAAGTGGCAGTCACAGCACACCCACTGTCTAGCTATTGTTGGGCATTTTGTAGTCATTATGGCACAGCAGGTAAACATTAATGAGAAAAGATTACATACCGTGAAACAGAGCATTAGCCTGTGTAAATCATCAGAGCTCAACTGAAGTCAGTGAAGACAGGAAGGCTTTAGATCAACTAAGGACTCTTCCTTTTCAAAAGAAAAACAAAAATCTTGAGTTCTTCTACCATATGCTTCGAACTATTTTCTCTATACAACTAGTTCTTCAAGTGTACATACATCCATACTTTTTGTGTGGGCTTTATTATTATTTTGGAGAGAAAGCTCAATACACATTATGTGCCTGGGGGAAAGGTCTGTATCTGTCAGCAACTCCTGTAATTACACCCACTGTCAGTATCAGCTCTTGGAATTTCCCTTTCATGCAATCTACTTTTGTCCTCCTTCATCAATGAAGCTGAGTGTGACATCCTCTAACAAGGTTGGTAGAATGGTTACACGACTTAATTATTAACTCAAATGCAGCTAGCATACTGCAGCAAATAGAATTTCTTCTGACAGGCTGCTTGTCATACTATGTCCTTATTTGATTAACTCAACCCTTTGGAGGTGTTCATGATCTCATTATATCTTTAATGATAAAATTCCCTTCTGCTATGTGCTATTTTATATTACGTTAAAAGGGATTCATTCATTTTTCACTTGTCACTTGCATAATTGGATAAATATTTAACAGAGGTAAGTTGATTAAATTTCTGCTAAAACTATACTCAGTACTAAAATATATGTGAACACCTTAAAATCTGGTCTGTTGGCCATCAATGGAGCAGGTGCTAAATCCAATGAAACTTTCCATCTTGAAGGTCACATGAAGTCCTTCTTCTTTTTAAATCTTCAAAGCCCCATAAATGAGTAAAAACAAAGGATTTTGCTCCAGTAGAAAATCATGGTTTTAGTAGATTACATTGCAAGGAGTTTGAAGTGGAAGATGGGAGCCATGACTGAACTGGCGTCACTGGATTCATCAAATGTGAGAGGTAGTGCATCTTCTGGTTAAAAAGTGAAATAATCAGGGTCTAAGTTCTGAGTCTTTCCTGCTGAATCACAAGTGCAGGAACAGATTCTTAAGCTCTGTTTGAAAGGGATTTAATTCACATCAGCAAACACAAACTGTATAAATTCCTCAGATCATCAGGCTTCGTTCTCTCATGATACTTGAATGTCCAAGTATTTTGTTTCCTACATATCCATGGAACATAGAACTCCATATGTTGTCAAAACTGGCTTAAAAATTTGCATTCAGAGTAATTTACTAATTCAGATTTCTCACATCAAACACAGTTGCAAACAGGCAGATAAGGCTTGAAAACATGGGGAAAATCGTGGCTTTACAGGATTCACAGAGATTGCAAAATTATTCCTTTTTTTTTTTTTTCCTCATTACTTCTGCTTCCCTGTGTATAAAATTATATGATATGAACATCAGTAGATAAAATTTTACTTTCATTCACTTTTAGGTGTTACCATGTCACTGGAAAAGAGTGAGTATTAAAAGAGTTATTATTAAACAATTTTCTTTGAAATGGTTACATTATGCAACGTGTCCATTAAAATAATTACTGACATTTTGTATTTTGAAAAAATTGGGTTAAATATACATTTATCAAAATTAAAACCTCTAATTTGATTATCTGTATTTTTATCTGATTGCCTGTTTTTGAGGAGAGTGACATGAAATTCCAGTGATAAGATTTTAACAAATGTAAATCTATTATACAAACCCCTAGGCTCTTGGATAATAAGATAATTAGGCTCTCAATAGGTCTTCTGGTCCACTCCTTTGCCCCAGAAAAATATCAGCTCAGACAATGCCTTTCAGGTACATGTTTGTATAGTCTGTTCTTAAAACCCTCTTGTGTTGGAGATTTCACAGCTTCCCCAAGGCAAACTGCACCAATGTTTCCCTATCCTTACCAAGAAATTTGGTCTGATGTCTTCATTATATATGTAGTCAAATAATTTAATATGTCGTTTAAAATCTTTTCAAATGCAATTTATTTCATAAAGCTGGGAACTTTAGGAACTAAATAGAGGGATAGGTTTGGGAAAAAAAATAAAATAAATAAAGTGAGACAATCTGAATGAGATATATTTTCATGCATTAGAGGAAATGTAATTTTTTCCAAGTCTGACATGATAAACTTATTCATGTCTTTCAGTTATTTAAAGGCAAGAAACCTCTTCACATTGTGCAGGTTCTCCAAATGAGTCTCTGGAGGCACATGCTCCATTAACTATAAACAAGAAACAGCTGAAAATAAAGATGACTTTAGGTGACCAAATTATATGCCTGAATTTGCATGGACCCACCTCACCTTTCTGGTCTGAAGTAAACCTGTTTATTCACCTAGGGGCACAGTTTTCAGTCTGAGTTCTGCTGTCAATGAGAATTCTGGTTGTTAAAGAATGTTCCCATATTCCGGAGTTTGAATTTTGTGTTGTATATTTGTAAAAGATTTTACTTGTGTCAAGTTCTGGAATGGCCTGGAAGATTTTAATGGACAAGAAACCAACCTCATTTGGCACTTTGCATACAGCTACTCAGTTTTCGACAGTTAGAAACATTACCTGTGTAAACATTGATGGATTTTTTTCTGTTGGCCTTATTGCCAAAGACCAGTACCAGAAACATTTAATTTACTGGAACAGACATAGCCTATAGTCCATCGCCTAATTCCAGAAGTTACAGGAAAGGCCACAGAGAAAGGTCACGTTTGGACATTTGACATCGTAATCTATGTAAATTAAATTTTGCCTGGGATCTGCGCACTGCACTGGAAATTTGAGGGTATTCATCAATTGAAAACAAAACTGAACAAAACTAAAAAAACAAAACCAACCCAAAAAAAAATACACACATACACACACACAAAAAAAAGACAAACCACAAACAAAAAAAACCCAAGCTCCCCCTGCCCCCAATCATGTCCTAATTATTTATTATTCTCTTTCTGTCACTCCACCAGGCAGATTAAAACCTTTGTAGTACGATTCAGATGGGCAATCACAGAACAGCATTCTGGGCAATGAGCACTGAATAATTTTACTGGGAACCTGCCAAAGGCTGAAAATTATGGAATGAAAAATGAATGATGAATAAATAAATAAACAAATCTGTTTGCAGAAATTAGGGTTGATTGCTAAATGATTTGCTGCCTCACAAATGGGGCTAAATTAATTGTGAGATTTGTTCCATAGTAGAATGACTTGCCCTTTATAGCACCTGATTGAATGCATGTCGAATTCAGCTGAAAGATTCTCAGCTACTTGAGTAGACTTTGAATTAGACCTGTGCAACGTTACTCATTGTCATATTGTCCTATGCCCTTGAAAAGAAAGTTGTCATTATTTCCACTGCACAAATGGGGAAACTGCAGTACAAACAGAGAATGACCATGGTCATAGCAAAGATCACTGGTACAGCTCACTGGCACAAGACACAGATGGGAAATGAGAAGACAACAGTCATGCCCATAAGTTTTTATTGCTGTATACACAGTAGCAATAATGATCCATAATAGTAAGGAATTGATTCATTTGCTATCATGTGTGAATAGCAGGGTTTTGAGGACAGAAAGTGAACTTTGAATTACCTACAATATCCCATAAAAGTTATTCTTTTTTCTTCAAGAGACTTTTTTTTCTTCCACAAATTAATTTTTGATCTGTAGTATGAGAAAAAAAGTCATCTGCCACCTGAAGTCCTGGGTAATCCTTTCCTAGACTCTAATTTGAAACCAGTAGGTGACAGTTGTACTATTTCACCCAAATTCGTCTGTCCTTTTAACCTGCAGGGGCCAAATAGGAAGCAAAATATCTTTTGCTCTTAACAGATCAAACCAAAGAAAAACAGTGGTGAGAAATGGATTGTGTGCAGAGCTCACTCACTCATTTGAGAGAGCGGAGATTTATTGACTGCTGGAGTCAATAAAATTGCAGCACAATCTGAGTTTTAATTCTGAGTCCTGAAGTAACTCTGAATTTTGGAAGGAATGTGCTGCAGACAAGTTAGATTCCAAAGTGTTTGTTGTTTAAACTATGGCTAAGCCAAAGCAGACACGAAGGGACTAAGGGTCATAAAATATCCCACACCTGCATGAGAAAAACCTGCCTCATTCTGCTGCTAGTGTGGAGGCTGTACAGCCCTAGTCAGCAGGTACATCCTCCTGTGGCCATGTGGGTGTTGGTAATGGGGAGGGCGCGGAGATATAGCTCAATTCTTAATTTTCCATTATTCAAGCCAAAAGAAAGTAGAGTCAGCCCAAGACTGGCCCTAAAACCAGATGCACTTTTTTTTTGTTGTTTGTTTGTTTCTTTTCTTTTTTTTTTTTAATAATTTTGGTGTTAAAATTTGAGTGGTAATAAAGATATGGCTCCTGAAATGACCATAAACAAGAGAGAGTCAATGCCTCACAAGCTTCATTCTCAAAATGAGTGTAACGGACACTGTCATCAACTCACCTAAAATTGCAAAGCTAGAAAATCCTGTTGGATTAATTTAGATGTTATCATGTGCAACAAAAAGAAGCAACAAACACAATACCCATATTTAACATATTTAACAAAGGCTAAACAAGTTGTCCACTAGACTTCTGTTTCATCGTTTGATTTCAATAGCATGTGCTGCTTCAGGAATCTCCAGGGAATGGAACATTCAAATGATGGAAATAGAGGAGAAATGACATAAAAATAAATGTTTTCTATAAAGAAACTGTGTATCTTTCTCAAATAAAAGGAATGTTTTTTTTTGTAGTCAAGAGCTAAATGTTAATAAAATATTTAATTGTTACCACAGAAGATATTTATTGTTAAGGAGCAGAAAATGGGGATTCCTTCAAGAGTTTTAATGAGGTAAGAAGCTATATTAGAAGAGATGTTACGAGGCTAGAAATAGCTTACTGATAGAGTCTGGGTTTATGCATTATTGTTTTTTTAAACAGTAATTTTGGCATGAAGTATAGGAGTTGCTTATGAAATTTGCTAATGGCATGAAGGAGGAAGGCATCATCCATTCAGAGGAAAAATTAGATACTGCACAGGAAGAAATACATAATATACTGGACAAGGGTAAAGATGGTTACATTCCTTACTACAATGTGGAAGATCATGAATTGAGAAAGTAATAGAAATAATTTGATGTATAAACTGCTAGGTCTTCACTTAGTAACACTTTAAGGAAATAAAGATCCGGATATTGTCATAAAACATAGGACAATAGTAATGAACAGCATGTAGCCATGGAAAAAGCAGCTGTCGTGGCTCAGGGAGATATTTTCAATAGAGGTAGGATTCTTTAATTTCTCCATGCAAAACTATGATGAGAACTCACCTGAAATTGTATAGATAGTTTTGACATGCAGGTTTAGAAAAGAAGTAATAAAACTGGAATAAGTTTAGTAATGAACCTTTAATGAAGAAAGATTGCATAATTTGTAAATGAAGAAGCTGATAATATGTCTACACTGTATTCATAGGCAGCTCTCAGGACCTGTTATGCCAGATTCCAAATAAACCAGAAGCTGTATGCTCACACATAATGAGGCAGTGACTCTGAGATTATACATACTGCAGCAAGTCACAGTGTTTTAGCAGAGATTTGGTGACTCACTAAAATAATTCAATGTCTTGGCAGATCTGCAGAGAGATGTAGAATCTCACTAAAGTGAGGGCAAAGGGGTGCTTGGACTATAAAATCCTGTGAGAAGAGGTTGCATTGTTTAGCTGAGGCCAGAAGGAGACACATTTAGGTTATTTTGGATAAGAAGGGTAGACCTTGTGGATAAGAAGGGCAGACTATTTAAGCCAAGGAACAGCTCTGGTATGAAGTCAAGTGTGTCCAATGAACATATAAAAGGCCTGTTCAGATGTTAGCACTTGAATGACAACAGTCTATTCTGGGTCTGTGCTTGATTTTTCTCTATGCTATGGGTACCTATTACAAGATATAAGAAGTTGTTTTAGTAGTAAATGACCTTAGCAGTCGATGCATTTTAGGAAATGTCATGTTTGTGTTATTTCTGTCACTTCCAAAAGTTTGTCTGTTCCTGCTGCTTTGGCGGCCCTCACTGCATTTTCTGAGCTGTCTTCCCTGTCTTTGTTGTCAGCTCTGCTGTCACTCTTCCTAGTGTTGCTGCCATGACCAACATTCTTTCGGTGGCCATCCTGGGATAGGACAGTGGGACATGAATGGAAACTAGAGGAATTTTAGAGTGCAGAAGATTGAAGTAAGAGGGTCCACAGGGGTACATGCAAGGCTTGATTCAGCTGCATAATCACAACTGTCCTACAGGCTCTGTGTCATCTCTTTCTGTCTTGTATGGATGCCTCATGCACCCAAGACCATCTCAAACATTTTCAGAGGCCTATGGAGGTAACTGAGTCAGTCAAACCTTTAACGTCTCTGCTAGCCATTAGAGCATAATTATACCTCTGCTTAGGTTCAACCTGGATTCAATGTTAGCAGTTGTTCTGGAGGGAAATTCATCTTCTCACATGCTGAATGTAACAGACATGGACTGACCTTCTTCAAAAAATTAGTGCTTATTTTGAGAGGTAGATGCACTTGAGAGGGGGTGGAAGGTGGTATTGACCCCCACCATTGGACTTAGTAGTAGGAATGAAAAGGTCAAAAGGATATGAAAAATAGAATATGTCAAAGATTTCAAAGCTGTAAGCGTAAGGTTATATGCAACAACAGTTTAAATTCTCTGAAAATCAAACCTTCTATTAGCTTCCTAGTGCTAGGAAGCCAAATTTTTGACAACTGAGCTGTTCAACGTGGGAATTAGAGTCAGACTATAGAAACACCTTAGCATGGTGTTGCCATTATTTACCATCTGACAGCTGTGAAAGTAGTCAACCTTAAATGTTTAAATTTCCACTACAATCAGTCCTTTTCTCATAAGCTTCCAGGAAATACTCATTTAAGTGTTATTTAATGGATTTTACACCCTTTGTAAAAAATTCATTATTAGATTTTAGTATTATGAAAATGGTAAAAAACACATATTCTCTCTATGTTGGTACAACTTTTTCAGTCAATTCAACTATATCAGCTTAAACCTGGCCTACATTCCTATCTTTCCAAGATTGTACAATCTAATTATAAGCAAGACAAATAGAAAAAAAATATCAAATGATAGAAAGAACAGCACATGAGAACAAAAATTACTCAGTGGTGCAGCTGCTTAGATTTGTTATCTTCACGCCTTAGAAATTCCATTAAGTTTCCAACACAGACTGCCTGGCTGCTTTTTTCATAGTCTACTAGTGCACTAAATATCCATAGACATAAAATGTACAAAAAAAGTCTTCTAAGCCAGAGGGAATAGCACTAGAAATGTGTAAAACTCTGTGTCTGAGTATATATGTCACATCAGTTAAAAAGGAAAGTATAGTTCCTTGATTGCCTATACAAGCTCCATTTACCAAACAGCAAAAGTACCAGACATACATTTTTCAGAGAGCATTACATTGGCCAAAGGTCGCAAAAACAATTTCAGAGGCAGCCTGCCTACATTAGTTTCTTGAGATCTTGATTACAAATTTATAAGAGACATATCCTAGACATTGAGAGATGGTCTCAAAGATTACTGTCCTTCCTGCCATCTGCACACTCCACTGGGAACATTAGAAACCCTGTCCATCAGCCAAAATAAACAGCTCTTCTCATGAACAGGCCCAAAGAATGCCCTATAAATCATACCTGTCAAAAATGTTAGTAGCATTGGAGAAGACAGAAATCAATCCAAAACTCATTAGTTTGCCTGACAAGTGCTTAATCTTATATTGTTTAATGCCGACCTGAACAACTCAGATGGAATAGAACCATGCAAAACATTGGCTGGATTTTCTGTTATAGAAACTTCTGCAGTGATTATGGCTTAATCTTTTTCTCAAATCTTCTTCCTTTTCATTTTCCTTTTCTCTTTACCATCTGCCAAAAGGTATTGACTCCAAGAGTTTTCTTACTTCTGAAAAGATAGATACATCATGATTGCCTCATTCGATAACTTATAAGATTGTACATCTGCATTTTGCAAGTATCTTCTGCTAAGCAGGATGAACAAGTATGGATTGGATTGTATGAAGAGGTTTCCAAAAGAATACATAGATTTCTAACTTTTTATTAGATTTGTGCTAAATCTTTTAACTTGCCAACATGGAATAAAGTATCAAATAATTTCTAGTTCATGTGAGATAACAAAAAACCACAACTACAGAAATTAAAAATTTAAGTCAAAGTGATCTTCAGCCACAGATTTGGGGAATAAGCCATATTATAATCCAATGTGGACCTAATATTTTATGAATTCTTTAAAATAGTGGAGGAAAGTGTACTTTGATTTCAGTGGTTTAATTCAAGTGATTTAAATGTGACTAGAGACTGATTTTTTTACACTTGGACCTGCTGACATCAAATTGCTTGCATCCATGCTATTGGATTCCCTGATTCTTCAAGAAAGGATGTATGCTTATTACTGATTCTTCAAGGGTTGTTTGGGTAAGCCTTAACAGGCAATGATCAAAACCATGTTCAGGATGATTCCAAAAG